>NC_087340.1:3594500-3928031 GCF_037043105.1 Vanessa tameamea | reverse complement strand
ATATACTCTACGTGTTGGTGAGCCATTATTGAGGATGCAGAGGTTTGCATCATCAAATATGTCCATCAACAAGAGAGCAAATGGGTCACAGAAATGTGAACCCCAGGCGGTGTGATGGGCGTTAAAATCCCCCATGACTAGGATAGGACTAGGGAGAGAGGAAATGATGGCAGATATATCAGGAATTAAAGCTGGATTAGGATGAGGAATATACAGGGAAAGAAAAGAGATGTTAAGGGCTCTAACAGCAACAGCATTAATATGCTGGCTGGTAAGGGATAAAGGAATTTGGGAGAAGGGAAGGGAGAGCCGAACGAAAATGGCACTCCCAGCATAACCATCACTTCTGTCATCCCTCAAACAGGAGAAGCCTGGGACCCGGAATCGGGATCCAGGGATCAACCATGTTTCAGAGATGGCAATAATGACAGGTTTATGGAGGTTTATTACAGAGAGGAGTTCATGTTTTTTAGGCCGGACGCTCTTACAGTTCCATTGAAGGAAGCTGATTGGGGCCATTGTGAAGGATGGAGAATAACTGACATAAGTCTTGAGCAACGTTGGACGGTAAGGGGATATCGTTACATGTTGAGATAATACTAAGAAGTATCTTAGTTAGCATTTCTAAGAAGTTGGGATTGTTATTAAGAGGGTTAGGAGTGTTTTGGTTGAGAGCACAACCATTAGGAGCAGTAGAGGGACTATTACTAACGATCGATTGATGGGCCTGTTTATCATACCCTTTCCCAAGAGGTGATCTTGGGCGAGGAGTACTGATAACAGTCTTCTGATAGGACCGGGTAGTTGAAGGGATAGGTTGACTAGGGAGAATTGGAGAATATGTGGGAGGGGTAAACATCTCCTTTGCAATCTCTGGATAGGATCTACGTACAGGAGGAAACCGAGAGGATGCTTCAATGTATGAAATGTTGTCCTGAGACATAACAATTTTGATCGATTGTTGGCGAGAAAACTCTGGACAATCCTTGTCTGTTGTGAAATGGTTACCAGAGCAATGTAAGCAAGTGGCGTTATCCTTACTTATACTACAAGACTCACCTGTGTGGGATTTGGAGCACTTAAAACACCTAGGTTGAGATCGACACTGAGTTTTAATATGACCATAACAGCAGCAATTAAGGCATTGGATAGTGGGAAGTTTATAAGTTTCTACTGGAAGGGACGTATGGTAGGAATACACTTTTGAAGGAAGCATTTGACCTCTAAATGTAATTACAACAGATTGGGTAGGAACCCATGTAGTTACACTGTCAGCAATTGTTTTTCTATTCAGGCGTCTTATTTTCATAACTTCACCACATCCAGTGGGAAGCTCAAGTGACATTGCCAGTTCTTCCATCGTCCAGTCCACGGGAATACCCTTAATCAATCCCATTCTAGTTACATTAAAAGTCGGTACAGTAGCTTTATACTTGCACATTTCAACAATAGGATTCACTAGAAAGGTGTTTGCTGCTTGAGCTGTTGAAAATTCAACTGAAATTTTGTTACGGCCTATGTACTTAACACCATCGTTAATAATACTCTTAATTTTATGAGTGTGCAGGAATTGTCCGAATTTAATTGCCCGCATAGTAGTTCCTGAAGCTGGGTCAGATACTTCCCGGGACACATGAACGATGAAAGGACCCTTGTCATCGTCGGAATAAATTTTAGGGCCTTCAGAGAAGGATGGATGAGTGTCAATCGTTTGTATTGAGGGATTTGCTGAACTAGGATTAATTATGGTTTTTTTGACATTGGAATCGGAATTAATGGAATCATTACCGAGGCGTTTTCGGGAAACAGGTACGGAGGGAGGAGATAGAGTATCGGGAACGGGCTCTATTGAGCCACCTGGATCAGGGGGATCAGGAGGAGGATCAACCTCCATTATAAAACTTAGAAGCTAAAAAATATTAAAACACGTAAAATACTCACAAGATTTACAAATATTACTAACACCACTTAACCCAACTACCAACTAAAGCACTATTAACAATAAAATATACTACAAAACAAAACGAAAACACTCAAAATCTCTTAACACGTGTGTTAACCAACGCTAACGCAAGCGAAAAAAACTTACAAAATATAACCCTAACACTCACAAACAAAATCTGTTTTGACTTTTGACAATGTCAAGTATGAACTAGTGTTGCATATCGATAGTCCACTAATAGACTATCGATAGTTAAGGTGTAGCGATACTATCGATAGTATATCGATAGTATTGTCACGTGTCAATACTGTCGATAGTATCGATACTATCGATAGCTTCCCATGAGCAATACTATTGATACTATCGATAGTTTTGCAAAAACCATTACTTTTAACCTAAACTATCGATAGTTTTGTGCTATCGATAGCCAGTAATTTCCGATAGTATTACTTTTTCAAGATAAGTAATTTAGTAGGCCAAGTTAGTGTTTATTTAAATAAATGAAATTAAATTTACCACAATATTTGTTTTTAGAATTAAGACATTTTGTGCGGAATAAGGAATAATGAAAAATTTAAATGTGAAAAATGTTGTCTATATTTTTTGTGTTTGATTTATGAATAAACATTATAAATACTCCTAACATTAAAATAACTTTTAGGAGGACGGTGGCATTACAATGAAACTTTTTTGTAGTAATCTTGAGTGTAGCGATTAGAATACATTACGAATACATTACTTACATTAAAAAACTAATACTATAAAAAAATCGCTGGCTATCGATAGTCTAAAACTATCGATAGTCTAAAACTATCGATACTATCGATAGTAGCAATAGTATCGCTACTACCAATAGTATTGCTTACAGAGAGCTAGCGATACTATCGATAGTATTGCCACTATCGATAATATTGTTCACGGACAGCTATCGATACTATCGATAGTATTGATCAATACGATACTATCGATAGTACTATCGATATCCTGAATAGTTTTCGAGGTTAACTATCGATAGTCAAACTATCGATAGTTCTGCAACGCTGGTGTGAACTGTGAAGTGTAGTTATGCAGTGTCAAATCAAATGTCAACTTTGAAGTTTGGAGTCAAATGAGTGATGAACGTAATGTTATGTTCGGTAAATAAATCGATTTTCATAACAATCGACTTGAATCGGTATAACTATTCGATCCAATCCCATAACACGTTTCATAGAAGGAGAAGTAATGATAAACGAATATTACATTTTATGTTTTTCGGTTTAGCTGTTAATACCTTTTATACAATAAGTATTTATATACAGAAAGTTCTTAAATAATATTTCTTTAGATTCTATACAAAGCTATTTCACTGCGCTCGATGCGAATCTTATTTAAATGACATTCAAAACTCATTTTTTTCGGAAATCCATAATGAATCAGTCTTTCAGAACCATCGATAGTTTGACTATCAATAGTTGACCTAGAAAACTATTCAGGATATCGATTGAACTATCGATAGTATCGTCTTGATCAATACTATCGATAGTATTGATAGCTCTCCGTGAGCGACCCACATACATTTTGAGTGAACTATGATTTCAAAATAAGAACTCTTATATACAACTGTAGCTACTGGCTGGGAAGGTAACCACATAAAACAAGCACAACATGACCACTGTACCACTACTAAAACACAACTACATTACTTATATTAAAAAATCAATACTAACAAAAATTACTGGCTATCGATAGTATAAAAAATATCAATCTAATAATCAAACTATAGATAATATCGATAAGTTTGGTTAAGCCTAATGGTTTTGCAATACTATCGATATTATCAGTAGTACTGCTTACGGGGAGCTATCGATACTCAAAGTCAAAGTCAAAAATCTTTATTCAATATAGAAGCGTTTACACTTGCTTATTTATATATTGGGTTGGCAACTAAGTGATTGCCGATTTGTGGGTAGGTAGACTTTACACTTTCTTTTGTTTTCTTAACGTGGTCAAAACATCTAACTTACAACCTTTTTTTTCGTATTGTTTGGACTCTACCTTTAATTTAGTAAAAAAATATATCGATTAGTGCTTTAGTTTTGTTTTTATCCCATTTAAAAGTAGTATAAAAAATTGAAGAATAGGACGTGCACTTCAGACATATTTTATTGTATTACTTCCGAAAAGGCAAGAACGCATCGCAAGCACAAAATAAGTTATGTACCATATATGGAAATGAAGCCTTGAAAGAAAGGCAGTATCGAAATTGGTTTGCCAGATTTCGTTCTGGTGATTTTTCATGGAAAAAAGCTCAATGCAACCCAAATATCAAGGCCATTATTCATTCAGACCGTCATAGTACAACACGTGATATTGCAGAGAAGCTCAATGTATCTCATACATGCATCGAAAAAAATTTAAAAATGCTTGGTTATGTCAAGAAGCTCGTGTTGGATTTTCCTTATTTGAAATCGGCAATCACTTAGTTGCCAATCACATATTTCAGAAAGCAAATGATCAAATAAGACTCTTTGACATGAAGTGGTTATTGTCATCCATAGACACTGTTTTTTATACTATATAAAAGGCACCAACCAAGGAACAAGAGGTATAATAGGGCAGGGGTAGGTAAGTAAGGATGACACGGTAAAATTCGCTAGCGATATCGTAACGTACCGCTGGTTTTTAGTATTACTGTATTCCATATTGTATTTAAAGGGTTAGTGAGCCAATGTAACTATAGGCACAAGGCCATTAAATCTTAGTTTCTAAGGTTGATAAGGTTTATTATCAAGGTATTGAAAGATTTTATTTGTAAAGGGATTTTCTTACCAAAAATTGCATTTATGTATTCCTAACACTGTTAGCGGATTGGTATGGAGTTATGGACTATGGACATGGTGAACTCCTAGATCCTAGTATATAATAAAATAGAGCCAATAAGCAGGTCAAGGCACTAAAGCAAACACGACGTGATTGGTTGCTTCCGAGCGGATATTTTGCCGCGACGTCGCGTCGTGACACAAGAATATTAAATCAGGAAATCTTTGAGCGAACTCGTTAAGAAATAAAATATGCAGAACGTGTATAATACATATTTGCTTAATAATAATATGATTTATTATAGTATAATATAATTTATTTTAACAAATCTAATATAAATACATTAAGACATGAATTTATATAAGATATAACTTTTTTAATTACTATACAGGGTTATTTGTAATTTTATTTTAAATTTATATTAAGTAAGTAAGTTAAGTAAATATGTCAGTTTTTTTACATTGGTTATTATTTTAAATCAATTTTGTTGGAATTTTAAAGAGCGACCTTTAGTAAGAATTCGGTCATCTTCGAATACGAATTTCCACCAGCCTCATTTCTGATCATTTTATTTCGGTTGGTTTGAAATTTTTAAAATAATCTGCAGAACAAGTTTCATAATGATTTTTTTTTTTTTTTGTTTTTCAGGCATATTTGAGGGAAAAAAAATTTAAAAATATATTGAAATAATATCGTTTTCCGTCTCGCATTTTTCAATTTGGACCGATAATTATTGTTTAAATATTGAAAAATATCCAGTGTTTAATCGTTTTTATAAATCAGAAGAAAAAAATAGATTTTAATTGATACTTTTTTTTAATACGTTTTTGAAGTTGCATTTTTGACTTATTTTGAAAAAATCTAAAAAAAACGCGATAACTCAAAAATGGTTCACTTTTGCATAATGCATATGGGGGTTAAAATTATTAAAATAGTCACCCCTATTACCTCCTAACGGGCATACGACGAATTACCAATAACCCTGTATAAGTATATTATATTAAGGCATAAGATTTAAATGTCTATTTTTTCTAAGTGATAGCAAAAAAAGAGGTTCGGAAAGAAATATATTTAAAAATAACAACTATTGGTTGGTCGTCAGGTGCAACAGACAGACAAAGTTATTTTCGTATTTATAAAATTAGTATAGGTAGATATGTATTTGTACAAATTGTAATAAAAAAAAAATAAGATTTTGTAATTAATTGCATTCATAAAAATAGTCATTTCATTAACAAGATTGACTGTGAGTTAATCAATGAAATTTTACAGCATCGTACTGTTTATTATTCACAATAATAAAGCAATGGAACTAGAGAAACTTCAATTTTGTAAAGGATTGCAATGTGACGGTGTTCAGGATGTAAACGTGTGTGGATTACGCACGGAAAAAAACGGTTTCAGATTGAAACTATTCAAAAATGAATGTGAACTCATGAAATATGGTTGCACCGTAAATGACGAACTTGGTTAAGTAACAATTAACAATAATTAGCCTTACTTTTAAATGTTGTTTAGCTGGTCTTTGGTTAAGTCTTTAACTATTTAATTAGCATATTTGAGTTACATTACAAGGTTTTCCCGGTAATGTTTAGCAAAATATCTTTATGTAGAATTATATTCGATCTCCACAGACAGTCGGTTTCGTACTTTTTTAAATTATTTCATTTTCGCTTTTTTTATATACAGCTGTGTAGATCTTTTGTTGTCGAGGCAGATACTTATAATTTCACTATGACTTTTGTTTTCTTTAGTGTCATCTTACATCAACTATTATCAGATTTTTATTTTTGTATTTCTTCCATCCAATCCATACTAATATTATAAATGCGAAAGTAACTCTGTCTGTCTGTCTGTCTCGCTTTCACGCCTAAACTACTGGATCGATTTAAATGAAATTTGGTACACAAATAGTCTAGAGCCTGAGAAAGGACATAGGCTTGACAAGGACATAGACATAGCTACATAGGCTACTTTTTAATTGGAAAAAGTGCTGTAAGGGGTTGAAAAGGGGGATGAAAGGTTGTAAGTTATTGAAAGTATTGTCATTTTTAGAACTAGAAGCATAAAACTTATATTTTAGGCTGAACATTTATAAACTAACATATCATGACACCCACTAAGGAGGGAATTTTGAAAATTCTACTCCTAAAGGGGTGAAATGGACCCCCATTGAACTGCTTAAATGTTTTTAAGTCGGAATCATAATACTTTATTTATAGGATACAGATTAAAAATGAGTACATAAATATTTAAGAGTATCTGCATATTCTACTCCTAAGGGGGTGAAATGAGGGATGAAAGTATGTATGAAAGTCCGTAATTTTTTAAGATAAAACATGAAACTTTATTTTTGGGATACTGATTAAAAATGATTAGATATGTATTTCAGCGTTTCTAGATACTATATACCACTAAGGGGGTGAAATAAGGGTAAAACTTTTTACGGGAGTCAGTCATTTTTTAAGTTAAAACATAAATTTTATTTTTGGGATACTTATTAAAAATGAGTAAATACGAATTTAAGCGTTTTTTGATATTCTATCACTAAGGGGGTGAAATAAGGGTTGAAAGTTTTTATGGAAGCCCGTCATTTTTTTAGTTAAAAACATGAATCTTTATTTTTGTTATACTAATTAAAAATGAGTAAATACAAATTTAAGCGTTTTTTGATATTCTACCACAAAGGGGGGAAATAAGGGTTGAAAGTTTTTACGGAAGTCCGTCATTTTTTAAGTTAAAAACATGGAAAATTATTTTTGGGATACTGATTAAAAATGATTAAATACGTATTTAAGCATTTCTGCATATTCAACCTATAAGGGGTTTAATAAGGGTTGTCATTTTTTATATAGATTAGTCTGGAAGTCTGTCCTTTTTGAAGTTAGAAGCAGGAAACTTTATTTTTGGGCTACTGATTAAAAATGAGTAGATACGTATTTAAGCGTTTCTTGATATTTTACGCCTAATGGGAAAAATATGTGTTGACATTTCGTATACAGGTTAGTCTGGAAGTCCTGCATTTTGAAGTTACAAGCATGAAACTTTATTTTTGGGCTACCGACTAAAAATGACTACATTCGCATTTAAGCTTTTCTGGATATTTTACGCCTAAGGAGAGAAATTGGGTTGACAATATAAATAGAGAAATTGGGTTGTAAATAGGATAGTCTGGAAGACCGTCGTTTTTGAAGTTAGAAGCAGGAAACTTTATTTTTGGGTTACTGATTAAAAATGAGTTAATACTTATTTAAGCGTTTCTGAATATTCTACACTGAGGGCTGAAATACACACCAATGTGCTATACAAAGAGGTCTTACATTAACGTAATATTTTAAGCTAATTTGTAAATATATTCATATTCTACGCGGGCAAAGCCGCGGGTAACAGCTAGTCCAATATAAAATCAACAACCATTTACTTTATAAAAAAATAATTTATAATCATATAACCTCCTGCCATTGTGTCGAATGCTAATCTGCCAAATGTATGAGTTTCTTGCCGGTTCTTCTCGGTAGAATCTGCATTCCGAACCGGTGGTGGATTCACTTATACCTACTCATATAGTTTGTTAAATGGCGATTCAAAAGTGCTTGTAAAAGCCTACTTGAAAAAAGTATATTTTAATTTTTTTTTTATTCACCCGATCATATTTTGGCCAGGTGCACGAATTTAAACAGTGCCTTAGAAGCCTTAGCCCATCATTTACAGACTTGACTTTTTTTAATTAGAATATTAATCTAATTAATTGTGGATTTTGTTACATTTAACCCTTTTAAAAGCTTATAGAATTAATCTGATTATACCTGTTTCATTTCCATATAACATTTAATACTATGACAGGAATATTATCGTAATGGACTATTCAATATTACAGCTTACGGATTAATTAACAAAGAGTATTGCGAGCAGTCATTTGCAGATTTTAATGATGGTCTGTACAGTGTGGAGAATAATGATCAAAAATCGAACAGTATTTTATTTCATGCTAACAGAACAGACTGCCCAGATTATAAATGCATTAACGAAAATGTACACGAAGTGTGCGGCATCAGACAAGATGGCGTCGGTTACGGAATTAAATTATTTAAGAGTAAATGCGAATTAGTTAAAAATAATTGTGAAAATGATCAGAAATATGATGAAACTGATCTATTTATTTGTAAAGAATCAGATAATATTAGTAAAGATGTATATAATGTAAATTTTACTAGTAAAAAATATGATGAAAAAGAAGATAAAAATATAAAAAATTTAGTAGTTATAAACGGCAACATGCTTGGACTTAATGGTGATATAAATGACACAATCGACACTTTCTTTGCTGCGTCTCATGTATTTGATTTACCGTTAAAAGAAATACGACCTTTCAATACTAGGAGGAAGCATTTGAAATACGCTGGACCGGCAAAGGTATTCGTACCTTGGATTGTTATACCTAAAAATATTAACTACGACACATTCCACAGACCTACGCTTTCATCGTGCTACCACAAGTGCCCAATTGTGAGTTTAATAATGTAAACTTTTTCTTACTTAATTAAAATGCGAGACTTTGAGGATTTTATGCAAGACCATAATATGGGCATATGATATTATCTCATCGGATATTCTACCGCCAAATAATAACACTTAGTATTGTTGTACCAATTTAAAGGTTGAGTATGGCAGTGTATCCACAGGCACAAGATACATTACATCTTAGTTCCCAAGTTTGGCGGAATGGCGTTGTGAGGAATGGTTAAAATTTCTCACTGCACCAATATATATGGGCCGGTGACCATGTCACATCATAAGACCTATATGCTCGTCTACCAATGCATATTATTTTTTATACGAATGGTTTCCAATGGTATGGAAGACCATACATGTTATGTACTTGGAATTGTAATTCATTAAAAATTTTCATCAGTTCTAGTTGTAATCTAATAATTTATTCATTCTCATCCCTCTAAAATAGTAATGAATATTTCTTTGTATGTTTGTTCCCAATAAATAATATAATAAATAGTTACTAAATCATTCATCCGATTGTGATAATCTCATGTTACAGAAATGTCCAGATACCTATGCACCGGTGTGCGGAGTCCCTGGCATCGTGGCGCGTGAACCGGCTTTAATGTTCCAGAATCACTGCTTCATTGACGTAGCTCAGTGTAAGATGTTTTGGGAAGGAAAAAGCAGTACATCACACAGCTCCTGTTAGTTAATGAATATTAAACCATATTTTATTAGAATAGCTATTTTTAGTTAAGCCTCTACGTCACTATATAGCTAGGTGAACCTCTATAATTAAAAAAAAACCTAAAGAAGAAGGCTTAACTATTTTCTCCTCCAGTTAATAGTAAAATGATAAGCGTGGGTACGACAATAGTTAAGGAGTCATGATAGAAATTGCGAATTTCAAATCACTGAGCAGCCTATAGTTCATTGCTATATTGAGGATTCAAATATCCTCTATGTAATATTAATATTACAAGTCAGAATCGTACCATAAAAAGTGCGAACAACCGATTAAATTTAGATTTAGACAACAATGCACATACTGTCAACTGTTGCTATGTCAGTACCTGTATTCACCAAACTATCGAACTACATGTACCTATTTGCGTACATCGATGGCTTCGTGATACCTTTGTTTATATGCCAACTGTGATGGCTACATCAAAGGCTTAGGGATGGGAGGGTGCGTTCAATCAATATGGACGCCCAAGGCACTTGTTAACGTCACAGTGAAATCAAAACTAGCGCATCTATCGTGTAGGTATTAGTTACAAATTAATGTTATGGTTTGGTTCGTAGAGATACGCATCGGTGCGCAGAATGTGCTTTTGATTAACTAATGTACGCGTATGCAAGGTATATTTTAACGGAAAAACATTTGTGTTTCAAATAAAGTATAAGGAAATAACAAAATGGCGACTATAATTAGTTATATTAAAACAATAAAATATTTACAAATTATGAATATTTTGACAAAAAAAATATTTCCATTATTGGAACGCCTAAATTTAAAAAAAAACTTGATATTTGATTACAAAATTATTAGTAGGTTGTTATCATGACCTTTTATTCCTGGGCTATCTACCAAAAGTTTTTATTTTTATTAAAATATGAAATAACACAATACAAAGAGAATATATTTTTTTAAATTTTAAAGACTAAAGATTTTAAAAACATAATGCGACCCCTAAGTCGCCCAAAAAATCATTGCAGGACGAGACGTTGTCGTGAATGGTCCCGTGACACTTTTCCGTAATTACAAGGCCCAGATTACGAGGTTTTGTTTATTTCTGCGTATGTGTAAAAAAAAACAAAGATATGCTCTGTCTCTTCTTATTTTATAAGTAGGAATTATGGAATACGAAGCATTTCACTACAAAACGTAAAATAACCACCATTGCTTCATAAACACAGTAAATCAAAGTTTAGAAATAAGATACTCAAAATATTTTTATACTTACATATTGGACTAATTAAATCCCTAATATTTTAAAGCGTACGTTGAGGCTTCCTTTTTGTTCTGCATGGGAGATGAAATGAACGCCGTCTATAGGTTCTTACCCGCTATAAGGACGCTCCAACACATGGGACGTCTAAAGAAGAAGGGAAAAATTCAGAGCCAAATTAAGAAATTTTAGATATTTGAGTGAGTTCAGATCGGGACGTCCTAAATTTATGGGTTGAATAAAAACTTTTTTGTGTAGTATTGATTGTGTCATTTATTTGAAAACGATTTCTTTATGAAAAATGGCGAATATTTTGAACTACCTACGTACCTACATATATTTTTATTTATATTTATTATTTATTTGTAGTAGGAATGAGAAGAAACTGAAGAAAATCAGAAATTGACTGGACTGGAATAAAAATTAATAATAATTTTATCAAATGCTATCACAGTGACTACTCTATAGGTCACACTAGTATTTTAGTAAAACCATTTTAATTTTTTACTATGATTAACTGTCTCTAATTATATTAACTTTTACAACTGAATTTTCAAATGTAATCGTAACTTGGCTACCCACCATGGCTTGCATCAATAAATTAACTCAAGTTACCTGAAGTTCATAATTTTAGTGCAAATTTGATTATTAACAAAATGTTTAATAGTAAATATCTTATATAAAAGAACATATTCATAGTATTTTAAACACAAACAATTGGCTTAATTTAATAAATTTAAAAATAACAAAAGCAAATAAGTATCCTTAAAATGATCAATAAGTTGATTTGAAAATGCAAAAAACGTATAAATAATATATTTTAAACGCACAAATTTCTAAGTAAACTCCATGTAGTATAAAAACTGCTAATTATACAACAAACCTATAATTTAATAAACTTAGTGATTACATAATACACTAATGACTGTTCAATGTGTAACTTAATTGATACACCGGTTATTACAGCCGACAGCCGCGTGAACGACTTCGATCCTTGTTCATAACCAATATTTGTGTAGACCATACGGATGTTTGCCGTGGTCTGGATATTTGTATTTGTATCGTGCATATCCGTCCCCTTTCCCCCGATGCAGGCGTGTCGGGGGCCATTGAATCGGAACCATATATCGAACGCGAATTTAACACTTTATTATACGTACTGTTACTGATAAAATATACAATTATATCAAAAGATAATTATTAAAACATGCTTATCTTTTGAAAAATATATTAAGCAATCCACCCGTCCTGGTTTCACAATAAGGTTATAGACCATTTTGTATATAGTACAACATTTAGTTAAAGAAAGAAACCTAAATAGAAAAAATCTCGGTTTTTTCCGGCTAGAAAAGTTCAAATTCTGAGCTTTTTTCTGCTATAATATTATAATAGAAAAAAGGTAAATGCAAACCATGAAAGATAGAAGATGGATCATACAGGACAGAAAGAGCGTGATCGGAGACAATTCGGAAATAGCGAACTCCCGCCCAGAGATGAGAGCAGTACCCTGTATGAGGCCTAATTTGTGCCTTGTGTATATATATATTTAATTAAATACCTACCTTATAAATCTTTTTTTTTTATTATTATTTTAAATGTTAAACTAATTGTCTTTGAACATAATAATCATCAAAGCAACCCACAACAAAACCAATGGACATCAATTATATCATAATAGTAAATTAAAAACATCCGCTCAATGTAGAATCATACAAATCAAACATTCCATAATTAAAATACGTTTAATTAAATCGCAAAGGATTTCACATTGAAGTGGTTTTAATTGGGAACCGTGTTTTTCATATTTCCAACATTTTAAGCAATACCGTAAATATGCCTCACCGATCAAAAAGGTTACCACGAAACGCATCCAATGTAGTTTATTAAATTCCGATACTAAAATATCTGTAATGTTAAATGAAACTTCGTGAAACATTTCTGTATATATTAAAAGCGGGCTCGCAGCAAATAATGAAGTGTGCGTGTTGTTTAAGGGATGCCAACAAATAATATATTTGTTGGAACAATTTCGTACGGTCTCGTGCACCGTAGTTGTGTTCTTTCTGATTTATTCTCTCTTTATTCTGGAATTTTCTTTCAACGACAAATTGGTTTGGACTTTCAATAGTCAGGTAAATTTTATTCCTTCTAGAGATTTTATGAATATTGGATATTCTAAGTATGTTCTGAGAAAATCTATAGCCATGTTTCTTCTGTTAATATTAGCTTATTTCTTCAACTCTTATTGTATTGGAACTGTCTCGTTGGTCTTGTGGCTAGGTATAAAGGCGCAGATAGCGAGGTCCTGGGTTTAAGCCCCAGGTTGGGCCAAGAAAAAAGATTTTGGATTTTTGTTTCGAAAAATTATCAGTAGCAGTCAGGAGTCATGAAGTTGCAAGATTGTACACTGCCGTGCCTCGGAAAGTACTTAAGGCTCCTGGGCCTGAACTCTTTCCGGTCGTGTCAGATTTGTCATAAAGTTGGATTATGAGAGAAAATTAAGAGTGCACCTGTTTCCGCACACATTTGTGCACTTGTGTGTTATATCCTGGGTATTTGGCTGGTCTCCCTGGAGATCGCCCTCGTGAATAAAATCTGTCCGTAAGACATTATTACTGACTACTGAAACACATAATTTAAAGATAGTTGTGTCTGTGTATATATCGTATAACAATCTTCATGGTGCTCGGTAAAACGGTATTAAAGTGCTGCAGCGCTATCTGCGTAGTTAGAATAAATAAGATATTATAAAAAACCTTCTTCACCAAAAAACACATACTATATGTAACCAATTTCATACTAATGAGTCGAATTAAGTGTCGAAGTCTACAAAAACATATAAAAGAAGATTTTATTATATTATAAAATTACTTGTTAATTTGTTCTTAATTTAATTGAATTGAATTTACTCTGATTAGAGTAAAACTTTAATCCATAGATCAGAGTTTAATAGCAACAAAAATACATAAAAATACATAACTGCTAGCGAAGTCAAGTTCAAATAAATTCTAACTAAATAGTATGTTTTATAACAATCAGTACTAATGTTAACAGATTTCTGTTAACAATAGTATAGAATCATTTCATATTTGCGGTTTGACCTTTGACAACCCCTTAGTATTAAAATATGAATGCCCTTAAATCAGGAAAATCCTCGTCGAATTCGTGGCACTGTAAGCGCTTACTTGAACTCGTTCATATTCTCAGAATTTAATGATAATGAAAATCCTCAGATAATTGCCCATATTTTTTAACATCAGTATCTACTTATTAGATTCCACGCTTTAGTATAAAATTATCGAGAAAAATAAATAGCCTATAATAATTCCTAACGCTTAGATGGTGTTTCAAGTAAGGTAAAATACCTGTATCTTTTTTAAATTAAATATTGGGCATAGGTAATTGTACTAACGCGCTTGTTCAATGCTGTGTGGTGGTTAGACATGTGGTAGAATATCATCACACACACGTACACACATAATGCAAATGTATTCGCTCATCGACAAATTATAAATGTATTATAAGCACAAATTATGTACATACATGGAAACTATGTGGTGCTTGTAGTTTGGAGCCCGCAGTCCTCGGTTGATATTCACCTGTTCTTATGTCTGGGTAGGTAGTTAAGTACCACCCATTAATAAGCTATTCCACCGCCAAACAGCAATACTTAGTATTTTTGTGTTTGTTTGAAGGGTGGGTTAGTTAGTTTAACTACAGGAACATAACATTTTAGTTTCCAAGGTTGGTGGCGCATTAGCGATGAACGGAATGGTTAATATTTCTTACAGCGCCAATATTATAACAAATAATCACATTTAGGTATTGGACTACTTTAAAAATAAGAAATGGGCGACAATGCTGATATCAAGAAAATTATTTCAATTATGCTCTTAAATTTGCAATACATTAATTTTAATTCGCTAGTAACGTGTTATGATAAAATATATTTAAAAAAATAATAATAATTAGGAATACTTTATTGCTCTTTAAGCCTAGCTGTCTAAATAAAAAAAAAATTCATTGTATGCCTCAAATGAATGTTCAAAGTGTCCTTGACAAAGGTGACACTTTCCATATTTTCAAAGAAACAAATATATTATTATCGTTAGAACGTCGAGCAAATGGGCCTTCTAATACTACGTAGCAAACAACCAATATGATATTTTAATCGCCTGTAATAACACTAGCTGACTGTGACATTGCTGTCGGTACAATAAATTATGAGTAGGTGGTACTTTCTAAGTTGAAAAGTTAAAATTAAAGTACGATTTGTAACTCTGTATGAATTATGAATTTTACCCGTACATAGTCCAGACGGACAATCTAGTCATCTATAAAGTACTCACGAATTTAAATTACTTCTGACGTTAGTTTATATCTCTTGCTATATATCGACTTTTTTGAGCGTAGAAATTTAAAGTCAATCACGGCGCTAAAGCAATTACGGACGCCGTGTGGCAATAAATAAAAAAAATATCGCTTCGAAATGATTTAGACGTTGAAAATCAAAATATAATCTGCAACAGTCTGGCTAGTAGACATGATGGTATTACTTCCGTTCTCTTTTTTTTACGAACCTTGCTGATGTTATTTATTGGTTTAACTACTCGAGCGGAAAGGAAATGAAGTTAGCCCTGACGGAAGGGCTGGGTTGTCGGTTAATTACAGATAATACGATCAGAGGGTAAAAACAGCGACGAATTTCAATGGCATGTGCATAAACGATCTTACCTGTCGGCAATTTTTTAGATATTCTTTAAAAATATTAACGATATATTGAACAGATTTCATGATTACTTAGAAGATTATCAAGGCAACGTGATCTAGTTCTCATTTCTGTTAAACATTATAAAATTAAAAAATAAACCGCATACTAGTTTTAACGTGATGGAAGCAAATCAGTGTCTGAAACCTTCTAAACTGAATTTAAAGGACAAAATTAGTCTATATTACCCGCAGAGGCCAAGAAAAAAGACCTGCCTTTCTATTAATTATAAATAAAATATTTAGTATTTTAAAAACCAAAATTTAAGACAGAATTATTCCTAAGCATTATTCCTTAGCACCTTCCAGCTGGTGAGTTTATTTCTTGGCTTGCTTTAATCACCAATCGGATTTGAAAAAAACTTACGTTAGATAGTCAATTTATTGAGAAAGGTCATGTACTATAGTAACACGACACGATCCAAGAGGGTGGTGGAAAAACGTTTCACGCGAGTGAGACCGACGGACGAGCTTATTATTAGTATACTTTTTATTATATATATATAGGCGGACGGACAAATGTACATGACACACACAAATTATCGAAAAAGCTCATAGAAATTGGTGCTGTAAGAAATATTCACAATTCCTTATACATTCCATTTCCATTACACAAATGCACAAAACCTGGAAACTAATACATATGTTCTGTTCACTGCCTGTAGGTACTGGTACACCGATCCTTCAAAGCGACACAAAACAATGCAAGTATCGCTGTTTGACACTACAATATGTGATGAATAAATGGGTGGGGCACATTGCTCGAAGAACCGACGGCCAATGGAGCCGACGAGTTCTGAAGTAGAGACCACGGACTGGAAGACGCAGCATGGGTAGGCCCGACGAGGTGGTCCGACGACCTGGTGAAGGTCGCGGGAAGCCGCTGGTTGCGGGTTGCATAAGGTCATTGTGGCGATCTTTGGGGGAGGTCTATGTTCAGCAGTGGACGTCCCTCGGCTGAGAGAGAGGTGGTACCTAACTTGATAGGCACAAAGCCTAAGTCTATATGTAGGTATATAATATTGTTTAAACCTTTAAAGATGTATCACTTTGAATGCTACTTATATCAGTTGTTAATTTTAAGCGTTTAGTGATAAGTTGATGATGTAACTTATTCAATAAATAAATAAATACAAATGTTAAAAGTCTATATAGAAAATTAAACATGTACGGTTTTTCTTTGTATTAAAATATTACCAATGACTTACAAAATGCTCTTGTCATGCATCCTTAATTAAAAAATCAGTCAATATATAAATCCTTTAAACCCAAATTTGCCTTAATATGATATTAAATTATCTAGATTCCAATTAGTAGCCTAATATTCGTTTTGATGTCGTCTACATTTTTACATCAGGGGAAAGCTTCAATGCGTGTGTTTTGTCTGCATTTGTGTGAGTATGGTGTGGGGTGTAGATTATAACGTCGACGGCTTAGCATTATTGATAGAGAAGTTTTAAGTTTACACATGAATGGATACAATTAAATGTTAATAAAAGCACATGTACACAAGTCATAAAAAGGTGTGGAGTTAGTATTCGTTTATTTCCATGCATAAGGCATAATTACTGTATTTAATAAAATACTTTTTTTTTTTATTAATTAATTTTACTTGGTGGTAGGGCTTTGTGCAAGCCCGTCTGGGTAGGTACCAACCACTCATCAGATATTCTACCGCCAAATAACAGTACACTGTATTGTTGTGTTCCGGTTAGAAGGGTGAGTGAGCCAGTGTAATCACAGGCACAAGGGACATAACATCTTAGTTCCCAAGATTGGTGGCGCATAGGTGATGTAAGGAATGGTTAATATTTCTTACAGCGCCTTTGTCTATGGGCGGTGGTGACCACTTACCATCAGGTGGCCCATATGCCCATATTTGGGGCATTGCTAATAATTAAAAAAAAAAAAAAAAAATAGTATAACTTAATTTTACCGTATAAGCGTAAAATTACAAATCGGAACTCCAACATAATCATCATTGTGCGGTCATTCGGTTTGGTTGTTTCCGTAATACTAAACATGTGATTTGGTTTGGTTTACATAAGGCGTTTTGTTTATGTATACATATAATAATTATTACTATTGTATATGCGAATATACAATACATACAACAGGCAACTGTTATATTTCATTTATAATTTGATTTATGTTATTTTAACGATCCTACATGTTATATTATGGCCAGGCATTACAACTGTTATTGATGGCAACATCTGCATCGAACTCTACGACTATGACTTCTTCTATCTTTATTGAATCATCGTCTGTGATGTTATTGGTCCTTATGAGATTCAGGATTCGGCGGGTCTAGATGGTATTCGGCTAGTCGATCCATAATCAGGTAATTTATATTATTGACTGCTAGTTTTAGATTGTACTCCAGAATCTCTTTGGTGGTCGCTATTTGTGCCCTCTTCGCCATTGTCTCCAAAGCATCTTGTTTTGTCGGTGTAAAATATGGAGCTTTCCGTGTGACGGGATATTACAAACATTGAATACGATATCGAGCAGTTGTCGCTTTCTCGGACACATTTGATGATTACCGTCTCGTAAGCCGTATGCTAATGAATATAAATTATAATGATAGAATTGTATGATGTATGTCATCAGAGACTTATAGACCAATATAAACTGTTACATTAGTTAACCCGTTTGTTGAAAAGATGAAAAGCTATATAACTTTACACTATGACCCAAATGAGCGAAGCATTTTGACCCCAAATTTCAACCCAGCTATTACCCGTCTAAGAATGGCGAGCTTTAGCCATATTAATGACATACTTTATTCAAATTTAACGAAAGCGAAACTGCAGGACGTATCCACTTATAAATAAAAGAGTTTAAAAAGTTAAATGTGTATAGTTTTATAAAAACTAAACATATTTATTATGCTCGGGTGATACTCGAGCTAAAGTTTCCGTCATTTTAGGGCCACTAATTACCCTCTCCCTGCCTTCCATGTTATAGGATCCGCATAATAATTGACACACGAGTATAACTCCGAATTAGTTCAATATCTAGACTTGATAGTAATAATTAAAATCTGATGTTTGTGATCATAACCGTGTCCGACGGCTTAACGACCCCTTTGAGGGACGTCTGAGCGGACACCCCTATACAAATATTTGAGGCGGCAGGAAACACAGACGTAGAGAGAGAAGTTTGTTAACCACTGCGACATACCGATGTTGAATTTGCAGATTTTGTATTAAATTGTCTTCTGAAAATATTAAAGCAATCTTTATAAAATATCTATATAATTACCAACCGGTAAATCTTCGAACTGTCTTGAATACAGCATACTCAAACAAAAAAAAAAACATTTAAGTTATACAAAATAAGTGCCGAGTGAGCCGAGATGGCCCAGTGGTTAGAACGCGTACATCTTAACCGATGATTTCGGGTTCAAACCCAGGCAGGCACCACTGAATTTTCATGTGCTTAATTTGTGTTTATAATTCATCTCGTGCTCGGCGGTGAAGGAAAACATCGTGAGGAAACCTGCATGTGTCTAATTTCAACGAAATTCTGCCACATGTGTATTCCGCCAACCCGCATTGGAACAGCGTGGTGGAATATGCTCCAAACCTTCTCCTCAAAGGGAGAGGAGGCGTTTAGCCCAGCAGTGGGAAATTTACAGGCTGCTAATGCTAAAATAAGTGCTTTAAATATATACATTTATGTACAAACATAATACATTGAATTGACACTTTTTTATAATCATAGATAGGTCATAATAATGTTATAATACCTAGACATATTCTGATATGGCATATTATAAGTATCTGTCTGCGACGTACAGATTGAGTTCATTAATAACTGAGCGAGAAGAGGACTGTGTCAGTAGGTTTGAAGGGATGTGAGATGACCGTGACTTTGATCTCTGTTTGATCACAAATGTAAATTTTTTCAACCGTGATTTTTAATCGAAACGTATGAACATATTTTGGCGTAAATGTTGTGGTAATTTATCAAAGACTATTTTTGTTGAAATTTTTACAAGTCGAGAAGATCTAATAAACTACACAATGCTTTTTTATCATTTCTTACGAGGTGGTCGGGCTTTGCAAGCCTGCCTAGGTATCTAACTGTATCTACACCCCACTTACCAGATATTCTAAAGCCTAGCAACGATACTTAGCATTGTTGTGCTTAATGAGTGAGTTAGCCAGTGTAACTACAGGCACAGGTTCGTTCAGCTTTAGTTCCCAAGGTGGCGCATTGACGATGTTCATTGTAGTTGATTCCCTCCATGGCTGTAACATTCTTCTACCTAAATCTCAGTATCTAAGGGTTCTAATCTAAGGGTTTTCAGTACAGTAGATGACTAGCTAAAGAAAACCTAATCTATAATACGATTTCAACCATCTAAAGCGATTTGGTTTTAATTCAGCTTAGCTAAGTATCTGTTATTTAAGTGGCATATTAGTCTCAACTTATTTCAACTCAAAGTCTCAACGCGAAACCATTTTGAGTCATCCTTCCCTTGAACTTATACAAAGTATTTGATTTCATTCAAAAATATAATCACAACTATCTCCCCCGGAGATTTACAATGGAAATGTATTGTCATTTCGTCACTTTGAACACATGAACAAAATACACAGCCTAGATCCATCTTTAATGTGTAACTATCAACATGGAATAACTATCATATGTTTGTCATTTTTGTGCAGTCCAGTTGAGTCTGGACAAAACAAAGAAACTATTTATCTCTTTATAATATTAAAAATAGCTTCATAATTTAATTTATGTACCTACGTGTTGGAGGGGATAAGTACTTGTATATTGCGATCCGATAAAGTCTATTATATAAATTAACTAGCGACCCGCCCCGGCTATACACGGATGCAATGCTGATACTAAATATACTGCCGAATGTCTTTATATACAATATTCACAAGTTTTTATGGCATTAGACAATATAAACAGCTCTGTATATGAATAGCAACACACATCTTGAGTCAAAGTTATTTGTTATTATAAGTCATATAATAGTAAAAACTATATGATTATAAATCATGACAGCTTACTATAGAAATATTAACCGGCGACGAGATATTGTTCTATAACTTTTTCTTAAAATAACTGAAGTAATTAAAAAGCAATTCTCTAAGTTTCTCACGACTTAAAAGGAGATGAAGCCTTAGCCCTCTCTCCTTTTAACAAAAAGGTGCTTTAGCGCACTACGTGTTACCGACTTTAGGTATTTCATTGATTTAATAAATCGAATATATACAATATTTTAATTAAAAAAAACTATAACCTACAAATATTTTAATATCTCAATTGATTCGTTCCGTTTAGATTAAAATATTTATTTTAATTAATAGTATGTAGTAGTTTTATTTCGAATCGAAATTGAACTTATTATAAAAGTCGGAAAATCAGCCATGGTAGATACCGAACAAGAAAGGCGTTCTGGCAAATAAATAATTATAATATAAAATGACTAATTGTCTTTAATTAAAATCCTAATGTCCTCGAAGCAAAGTGCAGTAGCGAAAAATAAAGTGACATGCAGTGAAAAGTGAAGTTTGATTGTTAACTTCATTGAATAAGTGAAAGCCGTAACACACACTACTCCAATTCATGTCATACTCCAAGTCATGGATCATTGTGTTATATCATCGATGTTTTCCTACAACGCATGAGCGCGAAATAAATAATTATAAACACAAATTAGGCACGTGCAGATTCAGGGCTCATCACCCGTTTAAATGTAGTCTAAGCCCGCAATCTAAATCAGTTTAATTTAACCATTGAGCTCGGCTCTTTTCATTATCATTGGTAGATGGTTAAGACATTAAAATTTACATACATAAAATAATTATGTAATCTTATTTTAGGAACGAATACCGTGCCCCCGGAAAGATATAATTATTTTCTGAACTCGGAAACTAGGTATTATTAGTTTAACTCTCCGCCTCGTGTCTATACAATGATAGTCATGCTTTCAAAAAGATCTGTATTATTGTGAATATACTTATTATTAGTAAAAATATTGTGAAGCAAGTAAGTAAGTACCTAATAAGTATATTCCTATTATCAAAAACATCCCGACGGGAGTCTCGAGCTCCAGGACTATAAATAGAAAGGATTTTTTTTGCAGAATGAAAACAGTTTGAATATCTGTTGCGTTATCACAAAGCAAAATGCCGTAAGATAGAATACTATGAAAGTAACCAAACCCGAGCAATAGCAACCGACACCGCTCTACGGAAAACTTCCTGTTTCCTGTTTCTCTCTATCATACTTATTTCCTGTCCTAATACTTGAAGGTGGGCATTGTTACTTGCTTGACGCAAGACAAGAAAAATTAATTTATGAACCGATGTTTTCTCCCTTACAGACTTTATGTTTACAATTTCATCCCCTATTGTAGTTTCCCGAACGAGTTTAGTGTATTCGTTTCATCCTGTTATTTTAAGCATGTGAGTTTTATTACTTTATGTATGTTTGTGTGTTTCATGTAAATTTACTCTTTTTTACCTTGTCCGCTGACTGATTCACTGAAAGGAAGAGTTTTGACATTATGCTTGTCTTTGCGTCGTATCTAAATTAAATATATTTTATTGGTCAAAGTATTTAAATGTTTTTTTAATAAAAAAAAAATACTACGGAATGGACAACATAAAAACATCATCATCATCAGCCAATCGTAACCCACATCTGGACATATGTCTCTCCCAAGGAGCATCAAAGCTCGCCTTTCTCCGCTTTCCGCATTCAGTTAATCCAACGAGGATCGTATGCTGCGTTTGTCAATCCCCGGTCTCATCTCATCATTGGTCATTTGACATACGTTACCAGCTCCCTATCACTTCAGTCTGCTCATCTTACAAGCTATGTAACTTCGGTTCTTCCTCGGGTAATCTCATTTCTGTATTTATCCTTTAAAGATACACAGACCTATAGTACGCTCAGCTACCTTAACTTTGTGGACTTGGACGGCAGTTACTGTCCACGTTTCGGGACTGTATGTAAGGTCCGGTAAGATGCGTTGATTAAAAACTTTCGTTTTGAAAAATATCAATACGCAACATCATTAAAGACATGTTATTACGCTCGAAAAGGAAAATACATAATGAGATAAAATACAGCCATCTGTCTCCGCAAGATGGTAGCCGTTAGTCTTCTTGTTATATATGTATATAAAAAGAAGAAATAAATGTAAATATTTGTATGTTTGTCCTCAATGCATTTCCAAACCATTGATTAGATTTTGCGAAACTTTAATGAGATTTGGCACACGAAGGTTCTGGTCCATATGGTTATGGTATGGTTTCAATGACGACGCACATTCTACCGGCGGGAAGTGATGTAGAGTAGTTTATATTAAATCTAAACAGATAAACGGTCCAAAAATTATGAACGGAGTGATAAATTTACGATTATACTAAAAAAAACGATTGTTTACAATATTTTAGGTTGTTTATAGTTTAACCGATTGACCAGTTATATTAAAAATAATAGGTGTCATTGATATCATAAGTATTAAGATACCTATTATATCAATTGTACTTATAATATAGGTACGTGCTTTTGTACTTCGACCACTATATTCAAATTTACCACGATCGGTTCAGTTGTGAACAGATAGCATAGTTGATTTTATTGTATTTGGTGGTAGAGCTTTGTCCTTGCCCGTCTGGGTAGGTCCACACACTCATCAGATATTCTACCGCCAAACAATAGTACCCAATATTGTTGTGTTCCGGTTTGAAGGGTGATTAAGCCAGTGTAACAACAGTAACAAAGGACATAACATCTTAGTTCCCAAAGTTGGTGGCACATTGACGATGTAAACAATGCTTAATTCACATCGCCATTGTATAATGACGGTGGTCACCACTTACCATCATGCCCTTTGCTCGTCCTATATCATAAAAAAAAAACATTTATCTAATAATTAACATTCCAATTATTACGTATTTCATTTGATTTCATTTTACAAGCAGATTTAAACTAAACTAGTTAATATACTAATATGTTATCATGAAAATATATAAGTGATAAATGAGATGATGTTTTTGAAGGTGAGAAAGGATAGAGGGTCTGAATCGGTGTTTTATTCTTGTTTGTATTCACTATTTAAATCAGTTTTTTTAGTTATTTCTAATAATCATATCACAGCTTAAAACACTTGAGATTGTTAAAACATTTCAAATTGTCGCCGAACATTTGTTTTATTCGTACTAGGCCCATCTGTAGCCGCCGGAATCCGAACGCTTGCGTTCAAAGCGTAGCTTATTTAGCACTTAAAAATGTTATAATATTTAGCTTTTACTACAAGTAATATGAAAACTTAACTTCTACAATGAAGAAGGATAAGTTCTAATGAGATGAATTGAAATTTCACGGTATTGATTAAGTGAGTTATATTAAGAACAAGTTATGATAGAATAAAGTTAATTTGCCAATTCGTTTGTACAATCCACTCACACACACTTTATTCCATGGCTTAAAAGGACTGACAATCTTCTAATTTTCGTGGAAAAATAACACGAGAAGCTCTAAGAAATACGAAAATTGTAGAGATCTTAACTTATCTTCACAAGATAAAGTTCCATGGATAAACTTCAATAGAATCTCAAGGAATTTATAAATAGATATCCCATATTATCTCACATTCAATAATTTGTTTACATTGAGGCCTTTTATATATATACAAATTAACATTTAGTTACTTATATAATACAAATTATGATCTCGTGGATTAAGTGAGTTGCAATTCCGATCTTCAATCAAAATCTTCAAAAAAACATGAATAAGCCCCTGTTACCAGTGGAGACAATAAAACGAGGCGTCATTCAATTGATATAAGCAATAAAGAGAAACTTCTACCCCTGTAAACATAATCAATAAACCATAGAACTAAATAAAAAAAAAATTAATGAATAAATCTTATTATTCGTTAATATAATACTTTTTGGATGAAGTCGCTTGGACGTAGGCTCAGGCTCCAACACAGGACTGATTAAGAATATTAATAAAAAATACAATGTGAACATTAAATGAATGTTTATTGCCGTTTCTTTTCGCTGGAGGTTGCTTTTCGAAACTGTGGTAAAGTTGAACTGTTGATGATTCAAAAGTACTTTTGTTGTAAAGAAAAATAAATTTACATTTGATTTGATAAATGAGAGGCTAGCGAATGAAACGCTGTTGCAAATCCTCGGATGCTCACATGTCCATGAGCGATCACTTATCATCGGGCCTTCTCTTGTTGAGCATGTGATTCTAAATTGTCTAATATTACTCTATATAAATATGAAAACCAACTAGTCAAATCTTTAATTGCAAAATTCCTTACGGTTAATATGTAACTAAGCTTTTGTCTTGGGTGCTTTATAATTTTAAATATATTATATTGAATATAAATATTAAATCAAGCTTAAGTACATAGAACAGGTACACATAGAATATAACTGCAGCACAATTTTATCTTCAGTAAAATATTTCATTATTAATTAAAAGCATTCTGCGAAATATTTGTAAATGATGTATTCCATTGTTCTAGGAAAATGTAGGAAGGTTATTTCAGAACGCGCGCACCCCCTCTTGTGGGCGGGAAATCTGTTGCAATGGAACCGCCCTTCTTGCCTTCACTCGAGCCCTGGAAACTGCAGTCGCCTTTCGAACCTCAGCCAGCTAGCACCTCTTTTGGTTCACTGCCAGAGCTTTGCTTCGGTTAACTGAGAAGGCCATATCTCTTCAATAGACAGTCTATTCTTCTCTTTATATTCAAGCTCCATATTATTTTACTTCAACTAAAATAAAATTAATTCAAATACAACAGAAGATTATTAAATCGAAGATACTTTTCTGCATTCAAGTCGAGACGAAGTTTTTTTTTCGAAGAATAGTTATCGTTTTTCACGCTGCGGTCCCTATTTAAATTGGTATGTACGAACAATTTCTGTTAAGTTCTAAATCTGATCAGATGATATAGATTTAAATATACCAAGGAGGTTTATTTAATTAAGTGATGTTTTCTTTTTGTTGCAGAAGTTCAGAATGAAGATGAGGCAAAAATTTAGGAGAAGGAGAATAAATTTGACCATTATTAAGATAATCGTCATTATATTATTTAAATTCAAGCGACTGAAGATGTTTTTATACAAAGCCACCGAAAAATCCCGTCTGAAGATAATTCTGCATTTATTTTATTAAAAAGAAAAACTATTTATGTTGAAGAATCTGATGATACTTATAAACTCTTAAATCTAAAAGGTAAGGTTTATTTTTGTACATTATAACGCATTTTTCTTTTGTTTTTTTATTTATATAAAATGACGACTGACGACAGATGTTTGTCATATATTAAATACCTACGTTCTTCGAAACGTACTGCTTTTTTCCTGGCCTTTAGTTTCCCATTTTATTTAGGTAATACAAAAAATACATCCTCATTTTTCCTCTTTTATTTTTCTCATTTAATAATGTAAAAAAAGTTGATGGTATCTCCGAAAAAGGTCCAATATTGCTGAGCAAGTTCTAAAATATTTTCTACATATTTTTTAAGTTATTTTGATGATTTATTTTTCTTTTAACATTTATTAGTAGTAGATAGGTTCTTAATAACGATTATTAACAATGTTTTTGTAACAGGTCTTTCATTCTATGGAACTATTGGTAAGTATTTATTATAAGGCTCTTGTGAAGGAAATTATGATTTATGGCTGAAAGCGCTCCGTTTGCTGATGCGACCATCTACGTTTATTTTCAATGTTTTCCATTTAACATCCGTAAATAGCTGCACGACTCAAGATAAAAAATGAACAGTTTAATTAAAAAATAATAGTTCAACTATCGAATAACTTCAACTACATTTTCTTTTTTTGTAAATATGTAAATTAAAATTATATTTAAGTTAGAAATTGATTGTATTATACAAAAGCGATATAAAGAATTTATAGGCGAAGCGCCATTAGTAGAAACATATAGTATCGTATGAATAAAGTACCAGAAACTGTTTAAAATAATATGATAATCATATTTCGTATAGCTAGCTAATTGGGCGAACCGGGTGCTAATGACCGATTTCATGTGCGCGTTACGTCGTGATTTTAACGCATATTTAATTAAATGAGTCGTGACGTTGTCGTTTTAGCCATTTAAATATTCAGCGGTAATTAAGTACTCGATGAATTAAAATGCACAAATAAAAGTTTTACTTAATACGTGCCAGCTTATAATAGCTATTGCGTACCATATCATATTCAACCTCCATAGATATTATTCGTTTCAGATTAACTATAAGACCTAATTGAACACACTTCATCCTCATTTCATAAATAAATATTACACTTATTTATTTTAGCGTATATTTATTATAGCGTATCGTCAATAAGTATAATTATAATAATAAATAAAAAAAAATCTGGGTTACCAGTAAAAAAAAAACTATAAAAAAAATGTAAAAACACAAAAAAATATATAATTGTAATATTAATCGATTTAAAGTTTCACAACACATAATTGCATCAAAGTACAAGTTATCTTCATAGTTATAGCACTCAAGTTAGTCCGTCCAAGCTTACATTGGGCGATAAGTATAAAATTAAAATAATAATTAGATGCACCCGTCTCTCTTACGTCACTTGCCGAAAAATCACGTGAATCACGTGACATCAGCATGTTTCCTTATGACGATAATATAATTTCTTGATAAAAAAAGTAAATGAAACCGGAATAACTGGAATTAATTTATTGAATTAATAAAATAAGAACTCAAAGAAGTCAGAAATAAATATTAGCAAGCCATTTGATTAGCACGCCATTTCAGTCCTATTTCGTTGCCAAGTTTTGCGTAGTCTTTCATTGCCAATAGAGAGAGGTGATCCACTTTTTACTTCTATATATTTCAAGTAGGCTTATAGAAAAAACACACGCAATTAGTACATATCATAATTATAGTAATTATTTTAATTAATAAAGGGATCGTGTCTTACGGACAACATAATGTAACCAATGCTGTAATTTATGAACCTATAAAAGTAGCTAATTTACATTTATATATCAAAACGCCGTCACGGCATGGTAATTTGAGCTTTATTGTTAAAAAATGGTATCAAAAAGTACACTACAGAAATCATATTAAAATATTAAAAAGGGATTAAGATAATATTCATATGTACGAAATGACATCCTTTGATTTTTTTCGCTCTTTACACGCCAGCCATCTCGTCTATTTTTTTATATTTAAAACTAATAAAAATAAAATATATTTTACACTTTTTTCCCGACAATAATTCGCGCCGAACTTTTTTGTTTTATTTTTTTTACTTCATTGAACTTCGCAATAAAACCTAACCTTTTCACTTAGAACTACATCTACATACAAATATTATAGTGTTATCCATATAAATCTAGTGGTTTACGCGGCGAACGCCAGTAAAGCTCCTAGGTAGGATTTATTTTCCAAAATCTTCAGAAATCATCGTCATATTCCAGACAATTTACACTTAATACACTTAAACCTTCCTCATTAATCACTCCGTCCATTGGTGAAAAGCGTATAGAAACCTATAATGTATAGAAACGTAGTGTTAATAATAATATCCTTTACAGAGTCGGGTACTGTTATAGCCAGTGGCGTTAGCTTATAGTCAATAAAACATGGTATTAAAAAATAGCGATTATATTTTAGTAAAATAAAAAAATTAACTAGGTATATAAAATTGCACAAAAAAAGAATATAAAAAAAAATTAAAACAAAAAAAAATCACATATTATTTGACATTAATCGAGATAATTGACTATTAAATAAAAAAATAGAAATAAAATTTTAATTGTTTGTTTATTAAAGGTCAAACCTTAATTAATAGCAAGCAGACGATCAGTAAAGAAAAATAAGTAATTAGAATGATATAACCAAAATTAGATACATGACATTTTCTTTTTGTCTAAAATCAGTTGTCGTTCACAGAATGGAACTGTTTCATAAACATAAACAAATAAACTTTAAAATATAAAACTACTATAATTTACAAATTCATGCATATATATATACATATATGTAAATCATTTAAAAAAATTATTAACTCCTTATACATTTTAGCACTTATATAATAAACTAGATTAAATTTCCATGCCAACTCAATCTCTCATTCATTCTCTCACAGTCTCATTCTCTCTATTTATCAAATTCCCGTCATGAAATAATAAACTATATCCTATTGAAATAGTTACATGACAGCGTCAACATGTTTTCGCAGTACAACTATGTCATGCGCTGATGTTTCGGATACTATCGTACCAAGTGATGTTAGCACATACAAAAAAGGGTAAATAAGGTAGAACAAGTAGTAGCATAAAAAATAATCTTGTAATGCTTAATTAAGAATATAAACTTTTATAAAACAAAAAAAAAATACAAAAAAATATATAAAATTACAAAAAAGGACAAAAACAGTCTCACTTACATCTGTTAGCTTAGTATTCATCACGAGCTGTTTAATAAAACGGCTTATAATTATTTGAAAAACAGTTATATTATTTAACACTCTTTCATTAAATTGTTTAAATAACCATCGAATCTATTTAAATAAAATAAACATATAAAAAAACTAGATTATATTTCCATTCTAAGTCAAACCAAAAATTATTAGAGATAAATCTATCCAAAATAATAATACTCATATAGATATTATATTATAGGTAAGCGTGTAATGCGAAAAAAAAAAGAAAAAAATATATAAAAAAAATAATTAAGTTGTATATCAATAAAAGGTCAAACCTTATAACTTACACACGCGGTCTTACAATAAGTAATTTATAAAAAAAATGCCAAAATCAAACACTAGCCATCGTGCGATTATTTCCATTTTCGTAAAAAAATAATCATGGTTCCCTTATTAGAAGAATCTTATCAACGCAACTAAACCATTTAAGTAAGAATTAGATTGTACGGTCTCATCGAAATCAATAAAAAATAAATTATTTAATTTGATCTTGTTTCATTAATATAAAATACTCAGATGTGAAAATCAACAGATGTGTCACTTATACCTACATCATTCTTTTACACCCTTCCAACTTGTTTTATTACAATAGTAGGAAAAAAAACAACAAAAAATATTAACGGCCACTTCATATTATTTCAATTTAATTAAATAGACTTATTAATTGATTTCACACTGTTTTCTCCGGTTCTCAAAAAAACCCTCATAATAAATAACCTTAAGAGCTGGATAAGTAAAATCAGAGGAATAGTTAAAGCGCTTAAATTACGCGTCCATTTTGTAAAATAATGACATATTTACTTTGGTGAAAACACGTAGCAATGTTTTGTCATTGAGAGATTAGATTCCCTTCATGTTCGTTTTGAGTATTTTTTTTTATATAACCAAATTGTAACAACGGAGATAGTTTTCTGCGACTCTCGATTTACTCGGCTTTGATTTACGAACTTTTTGATTGCTAATCTGACAACCTTTGCATGAAGGTATTGCAAGACCAACGTAACTGTTGCGCGGCATACAGCAATGGACTACAGTTACAACATTGAGTACTGAATAAAATAAATTTCATAACTTTATTTTAATAATGGCATTGTCATTAATAATATGACCTCAAATTTGAAAATATTTTTGGTAATAAATAAATTCTTCGTGATTGATTTATGTATTTTTTAAGAGTCGGAAATCAGTGTTTTATGACTGTTGATCCTCAGGCGAAATTTATATGATCTCTGGACTATGTCATTTTATCACTAATACAATAAACTATAATATAATACCATTCTAACAACACCTTATTGGTTATACTTATTAAATTTTCACTATGAAAAAGTAAATCTTACCCTAATACCTATTTACATGACAGCGTCGCGTTTTCGCGGTTTTGATAATTATCTCGTGCGATGGCGTTGTTGATGGCTACTGTGATAACAAGTGGCAAGTGATCATAGCTTAGTTTTAATAAGAAAAAAAAAAGTAAATAAAAAAATGGTTAGTTAAAGTAAGGAAGTGCTAGTAGTAATATAAAATTTTAATTTTATTGTTTGTTATTAATTACGCATATAAACTTATAGTAAGCGAAGAACATAATACATAAGTAAAAAAAAATAAAAAAATTGAAAGAAATTAAAAAAATAAAAAAAAATTAAAAAGAATTTAAAAAAATTAAAAAAGTTGTCCAATTGACTTTTGTTAGCTTAGTATCAGTACCAACCATCACGCGGATATTTTGATTGAGTTAAAACTGTTATCTTTTATAAACTAAAACTGTCTAATCAAAATAAAAAAATACATTAATATGCCAAAGCACCTGCTCGAATTTTAAAATTAGTGATTTTACTAGATGCCTTTTCATTAAATTATTAAAAAAGCTACTAGACTATTTATAAATTTTAGCACTTACATATAATAAACTAGAATAAATTTCTATTTTAACGATAACTAATATCCATCATTAAAACAATAAAAAATATTATTTTATTATTGACGACATTTTTATTTACATAACAGTGTCAACAATTGTTTGCAGATTTTTTAATTTTTTATCATTTTGGCCCAATGGCAAATAGGCCTAAAATCAATAAAAAAACAGAAACCAAAACAAGTTAATTAAACAAAAGAATGACAAAATAAAAATGTATGTACTTGAATAGGTATTCTATAAAGCGAAAAAATACAAAAAAAAAAAAACAAATTAAAAAACAAAAAAAAATACAATAAAATAAAAATTAAAAATACATACTAAGTTTTAATTGTATATTGATAAGGTCAAACCTTAATTTATAGCTCAAACATATTCATACTAATAAGTAATTTAAAAAAAAAATATGCCATAATAAAATCAATAAAATTGGTAAGTAAGGTAGCGCTATTAGTAACATAATAAATTAATTTAACTAAATGTATCTACTCAATTAGTCATATTAGCTTGTATAAACAATAAAAAAAAAAACAAAAAAATTACAAAAACAAAAAAGACAAAAAAGATCTAAGTAACATTTACTAATAGGCGATTATTCTCATTTTGAAAACAGTTGCTGTTCACAAGCGAGAACTAAAAAAAACGTTAACATCGAAAAAAAAAGTTTCAATTTGAAAATAGATGATTTTGTTGAAAATTATCTTAATAAAATATTTATAATATATTATTTCATATCGAATTTTAAACAATAGACCACTACTACTATTAATAAAAAGTCGTATCTTAATTCATAACTCAGACATCGGCTGTTTAAATTTTTAAAATAAAAACAAAATTCAAAAACCAGCAATCGCAAGGCCATGTTCATTTGCTTGAATTCAATAATACATAAACAATACCTATCTGGTTTCTTTTCACAGTTTTTTTAACTGAGATTGTCAGTGGCGTATTACCTTAAATGTATTTATAAATTACGAAACATAAACATGGTAGATAAGTTAAGGCAAGTACTAACGATAAATTAGACTAAGATTAATTATAGTTGTATCAAATTGTAAGAAGCACAAAAAAAAAACTTAGAATTTAAATTAATGCGCACCATGCGGTAAATAAACCAACCTTTAATACTGAGTCGCTTTATATTCATAGAGTAAAATGAACTTAAATCATATTTAAGAAATACAATAATTTAATTGTATAATACAATAATATAATTGTGTAGATAAGTTTAATATGCGAATGATTGAGTATAATTTTGATTACAATTGGCACCGCAGCTTTTTTATACCGCTTAATAAAGGTAAGCGCGAAAAACCTCTGAAGTAAATTGAATTAAATTAAACCCAAGTGTTTTTAGTTTCAACAGTCTATGTAGTTCTCCAGCATGCATCAAAATCAATTTAATTTTAATTATAAATAAATCAAAATAAAAAGTCATAGCACGAAAAAAATTAGTAAAAGAACATTTCCGATGACTAAATGAACTAACGTAGTAGTCTACATTGAGTCACTCACCGCACTCCGCTCTTTCCCTCCTGATAAGAAGTGGGGCGCGTCATGGATTGAACTAACTATGAACAGAATTAGATCAGAAATATTTATATTGCATATGAGTACCATAATTATGTACAAAAAAATATAGATGCCATTGGAATATTTTGGGAAGCCTCTTTTTTTTTCCTTCTTACCTGAATACTTGATTGCTTTAATAAAATGTCTTACTGATTCCGAAAGGAATCTTATGAAATAGTTATAAATATTTAATCGTACGAAAAACGGACACACGCACACTTAAGATAATGGGCATATTGCAATTGAATTAAAAAAAAAATATTCAAATATATTTAATATATTAATTTGATGGACACACATTAATGTACCTAAAAGGTTTTTCATTTTAAGTAATTAGTTCCTACTATTTATAGAACAACATAAAAATTGTAAAATATAAAAAAAAATATATAAAAGGGATAAAAAAGTTAAAAAAAAATACTTTAGTTTTTAACTAACTATTTTTTAATTATTGAAATGTGATGCCAAAATATATCAAATTACTATCTTCAAAAGCGATATGCATATTAGATTAGATATATTTTATGTAGGTTGGTATTACTGATATTATATATTTTGTTTTTTTTTTAAATCAAAAAAGATATAATTTGAAAAATAAAAAAGAAAAAAATATATACAAAATTTTAGTTCTAATACACTATTTTACCATACAATATAAATAATGAAGTATTATTATTATTAATGAGTTGAATTAAATTTAATAGTGCTTACATAATTACATAACATTCGAGTTACAGATATTTAATTACATTAAAAAAATATAACAGTTTCTGGTACTTTTATTAATAATCGAAAATAAGTTAAATAAGATCGGGTAATTAGTGTAATATAAATATAATCTGTGATACTAATATTAGTGTATATATATAAAAAAAAAACATTTTAAAAAATCCAAAAAAAATAAGGCACAATAGTATAATATAACTGTAGCTATTATATATGTACTTTATTCAATACTATGTAGTACCGGCATATAAAAATATAAAAAAAAAACAATGACAAAAAAAACCGATTCTATGATGTATACATACTAAGTGCTGGAGAAAATATTATGATTCTACTGATGATATAAAATTTCATTTCGTTATTAATCCAAGCCACGTCGCAGGAATTAAACTCTATATAAAATTATAAATTACTATAAACTTTACGGTTCTTATGCAGTATTGGCTTCATTTGCGATTTAAATAACTAATTGCAAGTTTCTTTTTATTATTTTTAAGACGCATATAATTTTACCTTACTTATTATTTTATTATAGAAAATTATCACTACAACATAGTACTTACGATCTAGAATGTTCTTAGGTATAAAAATGTAAATATTATAAATGAGCTGTTTGTGATATAAAGTAGCCTCATCATAAAATTCACATTATATTTCACGTAGATAATCATTGATCAACTTTACAGTCCTTTGTGATAAAAAAAAACACCTGTAACTGCGCATGCTGCTGGGCGAAGGCATCCCCTAATGTTTGAAAAGAAAGTTTGCCGTAATTTGTAACATCTTAAAAAAGTATTTTCAAACATAAATTATTAATACAACACTTATTACCGGACAAGGTATTCTATGCAGATTTGTCTTATGTTCAAACCAAATATTTCCCCAACTGAGTATTTTATTATATTATATTATTTTAAACCGACTTCAAAAAGGAGGAGGTTATCAATTAGTCTGTATTTTTTTTTCTTTTTTTTATGTTTGTTACCTCAGAACTTTTGACTATTGAACTACACCGTTGATTAATTATAAATATCGATTTTTAAATCGTTTCCCTATTGTTCGTAGCGACGTCTGTGCTTATTTCAATATAAAATAATATAATATTAATAGAAGTCTTAGGGCTAATCGTGGTAGGGCTTTTTGCAAGGTCGTCTATTTAGTTTATATTCGACTGCCAAACATAATTAATATTATATATTTCTGCAAGTGACATTAAATGTCTGTAGTGTGTGCGTGTTCGTGTGGGCTCGTATATTTGTGCGGTTTAATCTTATCTGTGATATGTTTGTATGTTTGATGATTGTGATGATGTGATTTTTTTTGTGTTTGCGGGTGGTTACACAACCACTAGCACACGTACGCTTCGACACCAATCCTAAATGTACACATACAGTGTTTTTATTGGTATTGGTACATTTAGGATTGGTGTCGATGTGTGCATGTTCTAGTGTTTGCTTATTTAGTAGTGTATGTGAGTGAGCATCTATGTGCATATCAGCTTGTGATTTTGTACGTCTCTGCCTTCAATGTGGTTATGGTGTGTATGCTCTAACAAAGAAAGTGCATATGAGTTATAATGTTTTTTTAATTGTCTAAGTATGGTTAGTTACACGTTTGCGTTTGTTTGTTTATGTGTGTGTTTGTTTATGTGTATGTGTGCGTTAGTGTGTGGTATGTATTTTTGTGTGAGATAGTGCGTGTGTGTGTGTTTGTTTGTGTGTGTGTGTGTGTGTGTATTTGTTTGTGGATGTGTGTGTGTGTTTGTTTGTGTGTTTTTGTGTGTGTTCGTGTGTGTGTATGTGTTTTTGAGCGTGTTCGTATGTGTGTGTGTGTGTTAGTGCATGTGTGTGTATGCGTGTATGTGTGTGTGTGTGTGAGAGAGAGAGATACAGTGTGTATGTTTGTTTGGGTTTGTTTTATGTTTTAGCTGGTGCTTATTTGTTTTAATCTATACGTGTGTGTCTGTCAGTGTGTTTGTCTTTGTATGCATGCGAATTTCAATAGTTTGGTGTTTGTTTGCATGTATGTGAGTATACGAGTCCATACTGGTAGCTGTGTTTCTAAAAACGATTTTCGTATAAATAAGGAATGTATGTGAGCGTATAATTCTAAAATACACAGTCAATCATAAATACATTCAACGAATATCTTTTTATTTTTCATTTGTTTATTTATATCTCAATTTTTAATTTTTATATAAAATATTTAAGGTAAAACGTATGAATGAAAAAAAAAATACACGAACACATATTATTAAAATACGTTCTATCCTTGTTCTGTAATACATATGTGACTTTAATAACGTTATTCAATAAAAAAAAGAAAAACAAAAATTTAATCATTAAATATATACCTACTATCTACTCAGTATTTAATTACGTAATTTATTTCAAAATATTGTATATTATTGTTTAGTGTTCAGTTATGAAGGGTAACTGAATAAACGCGCGTACAAAAGACACATAAACTTCATTATCACGTGACTTTCATTTTCATTTTCATCAAACACTAGTCGTTTATAACTTACTTGACCACAAACTCGTAAAGCTCCTCCCTATAGTCAATTATATATGTGGGATTCTTGCAGTTTGAAAATCGAATTAATGTTTTAATTTCATAAATCGAACACTTAGGTATTATTTTATTCATACAATTAACTTTGTAATTGGAACAACCTGTATTTTTTTAATATGTATTGTGCGGACAAGTATAAAAATAAATCCAATTAAATTTTATTTTTGTGAATATATTTTTTTATATTCAAAAATAATTTATGGCAAACTAAGTTTCGTTTATATATCGAATAAATGTACCCAGTATCAGTTAAATATTTGAAAAATCTTACATTTGAATACGTATCTCGTTTTTTATAATTTCTACTGATAATAGCTGATCTACGGGTCAATTATACTAAGGAATTGTTGCGTTGTCGCAATCGAATCGAAACCAAGTCATTGCCGTTTAGCCATTTTCTTATTTTACTAATGAAACCGCATATAATTCATTCGAAATTGAATCGGAATAGAATCGAAAACTTATGATAACTAATATAAAATATAAATTAGTAGAATTGGCCCACATTATATTTAATTTAAGGAATTTATTAGCAATGAATCCAGTATTCATAGACTACAAACCTATCGATGTAAAATGATCCGTAAATCCGTAATAACATCGTGTATTGAAATAAATATCAGTACACTAAAGTCAATAACATAATCATATTAATATAATATTTAATAAAAAATAAAATGTTGGCTATGGGATCATGAGATACAATTTAAATTAGTTTTAAGTAACATTGTACACAATTAAAAAATCGTATTGTTCGCAAATAAGGTTTAACGAGATATGTCTAAGGGGAAGAATAAAAATACACTTATTAAATATTAGATTAGCAGAATTAATGTATAGATTTTGTTAATAATTATTTACCAGTAACGTTTGTTATATATTAGCAAGTATTTTTATTCCCAGTGTTTTTACTTATTTTTGCATTGCTGTGTAATTGTCTTTCAACAATGTATTATTTAAATTTAACTTACAATCGAAATACTGGTGAATGTTAAGCAATTAATAAAACTAATTATTGTATAACTATGCAAGTGTAACCTTTATGTATTCCCTATTACTAGTATACATTGTATAGCGTTTGTATAGTTTATAAAATATTTCTCTTCTTAATTCGACTGTCCAGTTAGTACACTAACGTGACGAGAATGAGTGAGAATTCATTGTGTATCCGCTCGTCCGCTATACAACGTTTGCTAATATGGCACTATGGCTTGTTACTTAATTATATATAATATGTCCATTTATATAAGTATCAATAATCAAGTGCTCGATTAATTATAAGTCATAGGTCCAGTAATAGTAGGACTAGCAGGCCAGTCTAGATTTAGACCACCTTTCCATCAGTGTACAGCACGTAACATAAACCTATATCGAGCATATCATTAACAATATGAATCATAAAAAAAATAATTAAAAAGTAAAATCAGTTAAACACATCGACAATAGGTGGTTCGACTGCAAGCCTGGCCTAGATCTAGGTACTACTATAAATAGAAATATAATACATGACTTACCTTGCCTTACTTATCTACCATAGACAAAAAAAAAAAAAAGATTAAAATGTTTTAAATTGTAAGTAGCATCGTAGAAACATTTTATCAGTGCCTGTGTTATATAGAATGTAATTAATTGTAATTATTACATAAGTATAATAATAAATGCTTGTATACAATATGCAATTAAGCCGCTTGTAAATAATTAGGCCTGTAAGAAGTGTTCCATATTTTGTAAGTTCGAGATGTAATGACTTACAAAATGTGCTGGATACTTCCAACAGGTCTACAGCCATCGACCATCAGGGAATAAGCAGTCAATTGAAGAAGAACACATTGAAAACTCTCGAGAGATATAAAATATGAAAAAAGAAATTCTCAAACTTGTCCATCGCTGTAAATGATCATTGGATATGTGAACATGTTTGGGCATATATTACTGATAATATATGTGATCAAAACATTATCACCGTCCACTTCATTTCTGTTCATCTCAGCAACAACCTATTTCATTTACTTCTACTTCTCGGTGCAAGTGACAAAGTATTATTTTTATTATCTATATTGCATTTAAGTTATAACTTATGATTTATTTGACATTTGTATTTTAAACTTAAAGTAACAGAACTGAAGTTAGTCACTAGGCAGAAACAATTTTTGCAACAAATAAGTAAGGATTGCAACTAATAAGATAGAATTTTAATTGCACGTGTACACCATTATGTGAATAATCGAGTATCGATTATGAATCGACTACAGGTCAATTACTATTTTATATTAATAAAAAACGAGATATCATCTAGTATATTATACCATCGGTTTCAAGTTGAACGACCTTAGATATTGCCTGCATTGTTTTATTTTTGTTTCTTCATTCGTTTTACATTAAAAAACATAAAAAACATTAACAGCCTGTAAATTTCCCACTGCTGGGCTAAGGCCTCCTCTCCCTTTAAAGGAGAAGGTTTGAGCATATTCCACCACGCTGCTCCAATTCGGGTTGGTGGATTCACATGTGGCAGAATTTCGTTGAAATTAGACACGGGCAGGGTTCATTCGTTTAGTTAAAAAAATCTTTATATCTCTTAAATAATGAGTCGTATAATAGTAATTATTTGTTTAAATTACACTAACATATATACGAACAGTAAACGATGCGAAAAATTTTGCTGCGACTTCTTCTATAATAATAATTTCGTGCAGGTCTACGATAGACCCTATCGAAACCTATCCGCAATTATAGATCGTTAAGAAAAAATGTTTTTTTAGACGACAACATATGTCCGCTAAATTTGTATAATCGAGATATTTCGATATTAAATCCATTTCGATCGTAAATTCAATAACATGAAGGTCAACGGGCGGCCATGTTTAACATTTATGGATGCGTTATATGAAAAGGACAAGCCGTATTTGATTAGTTTTATTTATTTTACCCGAGCGAAGCTGGTTTTTCATTTAGTATTGATATAATAGGATATATTTAAAATATATCCGTCCGAAAAAAGTAACGTATATGCTTAAATGCGCCTAAAAGTAATCAAAGGAGACCAAGGAAAGTACCGTATCAGTTTGAAACCAGAATCTCTATTAGATAAATCTAACGAGCCAAAACGAGTGCCGCATATCACCCTAAGAAACACAAAGATGTTTCCCTAATAAGTCAAGTTACGATTTCTTGAAATTGTGTTTATTCTATATGCCATAAGACTTGTAGTCTGTGGCTGTTTTAAAAATTACGCAAAACCTCATATTTTAACATAAACCGGTTTATTATTAGTTACATATGTTATTTTTTATGTATTTGAGCAAATGGATCACCTAATGGTAAATGGCAACACCCATAAACATTTATATTGACACGGTACCTACCCAGACGGGCTTGCACAAAGCCCTACATGGAGTATGCTGTACAAGTACAATATTGATTTATAATTTATGCGTATCCGGAAAAAAACAAGGTAACAAATTTCCTTAATAACTTTTTACCAATATTATTAATTATTGATCACAATTGAAGAAAGAATTCATATTGTTTTTTTGGAATATTTTCTATTTTGTTTAGTATTAGATATTACATACAAAGCAAAATTAAAAAATATTATAAAAATCAATGATTCACCGCAAGACACCGATGGAGTAACATTTATATATACCTATGTATATTATATTAATACATGTTTACTGTAATTGTGATAATTTTTCGATTAATGGGTTGGCACGATGTTTGTAACTAGGGAAGTAAGTACTAATGAACTTTTTTTGAACGCTGAGCTTGAGATGTATTTATAAGTATATAAATATAGTCACTTATATAAGGGTTATATAAGGGATGTACGTTTGTATGGATGTTCAATATTTACCAAATTGTAAAAGTGAAATTAAATATTTAGGTATCACAAATATTTATGTCAAATAAATAAAGAAATTTGAAATTCATTGATTAGCTGATTATTATGATTAATTAAGGTTATGGGAAACACTGTAATATTTGAGAAAATTCAATGGGTTTCGGATTTGTTTTTTTCGTTTGGACATTTCATCAGTTATGAGGCTGGTTATTATATATTGTCTGTATTTATGAATAGTTTAAAAAATATTTAAATTATAGTCTTCACAAGCCGGAGCTCAACGTCAGATAGGTTTTTTGACATCTGCTGCGATGTTATTTTTTTTTTAAAGTTTCATTGAAGCAAATGTCGATAAATCTGTATGACTTTCTACGAACGCCAAACAGAAGATTAAAATAAATTTCATTTTAATGAAGTTTTATAGAATTTGTAATGTATCCTCGTTTGATCTCCCCCGTTTTCAATTTATTCTCAACAGGAACTTAATGTCGTACAGTTTGTTTGACACCTGCTCCGATGTTGTTTCTTTTCAAAAAGTTCCGTTGAAGTAAATGTGGATAAATCGATAGGTCCTATGTATAACGGCCAATATGAAAATTGATAACTTTTCAGTAGACGCTCTCAAAGTTTCAATTGGTTATAATTTTTACATGCTTCAACTTATGTTATTAAAATTTTACACAGTTATTATGACACCTAATGTTAATTTTTTTAGCTAGTTTGATTTATTTATGTATTATTAGTTTTTTAGTTAACGTAGATATGACTATATACGTGACTTTTTTGTATAGTAATATACTGATAAAATAATAATAAAAAGGTCAATCAGTCATTTTGGTCGATTTACTCGCCAAAAACTAATTTTAAAAGAACGCGTATTTTAATTTTTTTAAGGTATATAATATTTATAAAAAAAGGTTTAAAATAAATAGATAACTTAAATTGATAATAATTATATAATAACTTTATGATATATTTCACATTGACACTTATACGTTATTTTATTAAGTGTTATAAAATTATTAACCCTCAGTTAGGTCACAAAAATAAAAACAAATAAAAAATATTAACATATTTTTTTTTTTAATCAATACTAAATGTAAAAACATTTTCAAAATCACGTTGGAAATCAACAAACTTATAAAAATAAAAATATATTTAACATAATTAAAGGTTCTTAGTACACGGCCTAAGAGGAAAAAATAATAAAGACAAAATTAATAAAATCCTTAAATGCAGAAATTAAACATTTAAAAAACAAAACAAAATCACTCGTTGTCATCATTATCAGTAGTAATAATCATTGAATTATATCTTGAAGCTTTCTCAATTGTGGCGTGTATGGAAGCACCCTCATTCTGTGTATGTCCATTTCAAGGAAAGTATGTTTAATATCAATACTAACCTGTTAAGCTGCATAGAGGTACATAAAAAACATTATCCTATTTCTATTTTGGATAGTACAATTATCTGACCAAAATCTAAAGTCATCACAGCCCTCTTTAGTCTTAAGTTTAATAATATCGTAAATACAGCTAGCTATTTCGTTTGAACCCTTCATGGCTATTTATTCATTCCACCAATAACAGGTACCAACCAAGTGCCCAATATCAAAAACAGATAAATTATGAACTTTCAATCGCTTACAATAATAAAATAACTAATTTCACCACTAGGAGCTAGCAACACTTTCTGTAAATCAAATGTAGCACAAAATATTTTAGGATTATTTTGTGCGTTATGTTTATCGTTCTGTTTTTAAGATCTAGACAATTTTTTGTTCTTGATGTGATTTTCAAAGTTTTCTTGTATTTCCGGCGTTATTGGATTGTTTTTATAAGATAGACAGACATGACATTGATCCTTTTTGGGTTTGTGAAATGACAGATTGATATTTTTATTGACCACATCTCTATACTGCCTTAATGACTCCCATTTGCTACCATACTTAGTTGAATCAAACCACTCTTTATATAAATTAAACATTCGCGTAAAACTTAATGATCCGTCTAAATAAAGTTTATTACTTTCTTTACGACAATAGTGTGAATCAACCGGTTCGAATGAGTTCACGTGATCACAAATACTTTTGATCATATCTGGGTCTATAGATGTTTTATGGTGACTATGCCTACCTCTATTGTCTACTAAAGCAAAGCTACCGGTGTCACTTGATTTAGATATTGCGGTTCTTATCATCTTGGGTCCACAGCTAAGAGTATTTAAAAACATTTGTTTGCAAACAATTACCTTAGAATTTTGATGGTTTTGAATATAAGGTAAATGATAAATGTATGTAAATGATCTCCGAAATTCACCGTCTGTAATTGTTCTTTTTTTATTTATTTTAACAACATAGTTACTAATAAAATCGTACTGTTTTGAATGGTCACCGATTTCCCAAAACTTATTAAAAATTTCAATTCTTGTGTCGTCATCTAGCTTTTGAAAACATTTCAATTTACACGTGTTTTGACATGGTTCTCCCAGTTTTTTTCCTAATCTTATCTTACCATTTCGACTATAGTAAGACTTTCCTGTATTTTTCAGTCTTTTTCTCTTTGAATCTATCCATTCATGACAAAATGTTTCCCGTAATCTTCCGCTGTCTCTTTTCTTTGTAAATCTTCTTTTTCTGGAACTTAATGGAATTTTCAGGAACCTCTCCGGATGAGTATTGTGAAATCGGAGAGGGCACATTGTCATCCGTTAGTAAAGATAGAACTGATGGGATTGGTTCTTCATTACCAAAAGGGTTTATACTGCCATTGGGTGTGGCCATTGGGTGGCATAGGAGTATGTTCGCTACATATATCTTGAAATTCGGGCTCATTTGTCATTTGAATTAGGTCTTGACTGTCACACCCATGAGAAGTGTGACTAATTTCATCCAACGGGTTAGTAGTTGTTATAGGTCTATTTAAGGACACATTATCTACAGTGGGTTTAGTGGCTCCTGGTTATTTAGGTGTGACATATCAGTATAATGTTGTTTATCCAGGGATTGAGTTACTTGAACAGGTGCTATGGAAACATTTTGTGGCAGTGTGTTGTTTTGATGGCTTTGATTTAACTCTTTATCGTCATTAAAGATATCTTGCAACAAATTTAGATTTCTATAATCGTTTATTATCTCATCAGCAACAGATGGTAACGGAGAAGCTGAAAAAGAATATGTTTGTACACGATGTAGTAATGTGGATAGTACTAAATAAACAGTAAGCTACTTAAATCTCTTTCGGTGTGCAAGAATGGTAAATAAAACAACTCAAGTTAACTAATTTGAACTAGAAACTGAAAGAATAAAAAATAAAAATATATGGCCAATGTGTCTGTTTTCAAATTAAAACAAGTATAAGGGCCAAAGTAGCACATTGGCCCTTCTACCCAGAATACGGGATTTTTTTAAATTATATATACAATAATTAACTATTGATTAGGTAAAAATAAATATTATTAAAAGATACATGATAATACTATAAAACAATGAAATACTTACAAAGATCAATGTGTTTATTTTCGTCGTTTTTATAACCTAGTTGCTCACTCGATTCACTATTATTTACATTACCAATCGCTAAATTTACTAAATTCCGACTTCTACTATTCTTAGAATAATGTTTGGACGTCATGTTACACTAAATTATATCTTATAACACACATAATATTCACTAAAAATTGATAAATTATTATTACAGCACGACATCGTTCCGTGTGTCGTAGAAGCGCTTAACTGACTGATTGGCTGTTGAAGTAAACTAACACGCGGGATTTCCCCGCGTATAGGTCTCGAATTACCGTTTTGCCTTTATACGTTTAAAATTATGTCACATAAGCTCTTTTACAGTAGAAAAAAATAGTATTTGCACCTATAAATGTGTATTTTATTTTAATGCAACTTGTTAAATAGACTAAAAGGAAGCATTTGACACAAAAAAGTGAAAATACTAAAATTGTTGCATTGGCCCATATACGTAGGACCCATCGAAATCTGATTAATTTTCTACGGACGCCATACTGGAAAATGAAAAATACACAGACATAACATATTAATTAAATTAAATCTATATTGTTCTGTAGCCTCATCACTATGTTTTCTAAATTCATTCCTTTTTTACGTTTATTAATTAAGCATGCGCTCTGTTATTCTCTGTATATTTGTCATTTTATAATTGTATTAATTTATATGTTTTTAGGTATAACGTTTCGATAGCTCTTCGGATTTTGTCATTTAAGTCGTCTGCTATATGGTTTTATGGTGTATTCAATACCATCATAAAACGTATAGTTCACGATTTGATTGACTTAATTACACCAAGGTCAAGTGTCCATCGTAAATGACTACCGGTTAAATATTTTTGTATATTTTTTGTTTAATTATTAGTAATGTATAAATATATGTATATATTTTATGAATTTAAACTTCTATAAAATCGCTGAGATTTGAAACTCAATTAAACGAAATTGCGTCACAAAAAGGGGTAAAAATTTTCTTTTAACTTTATTAAATATTAGTTTTAACGTTATAATTGTAATATCTAAACGTTACCAGTCTATAATCATCTATATTTTAATCTGATGAACATTAGAGATGAAACTCTTTTCTGTCGTTTACCTTCTTTCATTGCTTGCGAATCCTTAGTGCTATCCTATAGCGTAAGCCGATTTTTGTCCCAGTGATTATGGGACGATAGCTGCATATAAAATAATCGGTTATAGTCTCATTTTGAAGAGCTCCAGCCGTAGATGTGCAGAAAATTAAAGTGGATTCTTAATTGCAATTTATTAAATTGTTACAATTTTACAAAGAATTAATTTTAGAGAGGTTACATCATTTTGGCGCCAAATTTAGATGAGTGACTTGCAGTTTAAAATGAAATTAAATAAACACAAAACCTGTCATAGGTTTAAACGCGAAGTTTCGCGGGAGACCCACTTGTATATATTTATTCTTGTAAAAGATAACTGTCACCGAATTAAATGTGCGAGTCTGTTAGTTTTTATGATACATTGAAATAATTACACTAAAATCACATTAGATAAATAAACATTAACATAACTTTTATTTAATATAGATTTGGCTCTCCAGCTTTACGCCTCAGAGCATTATACAATTGAATAATATTACATTAAATAGTAAAGTTATTTTATTAAGCTTATATGCGGAAAAAAAATATCGTCAGATTTGTCTCGAGAATTTGTCAATTAGGTCGTCATTTATTCAATTCTATGATATCGTTCTAAGCGAACATGGAATTGGATGAGTATTGATCTACTTGACATTCTTCACAAGGATGACCGCATATCTAAAGCCAAGAGTAATTAAAATTAGCAATATTTAAATTTTGTAATATATATGTTATTTGTTTTTATAAAATGACCTGTGCCAAAAAATGATTCAGACTATACGTAATTTTCACAAGTTTTATTTAAGTTAGTTACTTGGTGAGGCAGGGCTTTGTGCAAACCCGTCTGGGTAGGTAACTATACTTATATGAAGGGTGAGTGAGCCAGTGTAACAACAGGCACAAAGGAAATAAATTAGCTTCCAAGGTTTAACTTTGTCAAGGTGGCACATGGCGATGTAAGGCAGAGTTACAATATGTAAATATAAATTTAATCAGTTACCAGTTTCCGAGACGTTTTTACAGAAATTTCGACAAATTGGCTTAAACTTATTTTAATTGTATTAATAAATGTTCAATGCTATATCCAAAATTGAAATGAGACGAGATTGAACCAACTAAATGTGTCAGTTGCGTCATCTCACATCCCTTCCTCGGGTTGAATATTACATGCCAGGGAATGGGGTGTATGATGGACTGACTGATACTCAGCGCAATCGTTGCAACAGAATAATTTACAGAAGATTTTGAAGAAGAAACGAAATATTTACGCAAACGTTTAATATCCTTTTAATTTTTAGATTTCACAGACATGTTTAGTTTATAAGTATATGAAAGGCTTTGTTATTAACAAGTTTTAATATGTAATAATACATTTTTAATTCATCTCCAGGTTTTGCCATTTAGGCCGTGACCCATTCGCTTCTGTGGATAACGTATTCGTACGAAAATAGAATAGAATGGGTTCCGACCTTCATGGCATTCCACACAACGGAACAAAATGACGCTATGAGGAATTAATAAGGAAAAAACTTATCATTAACAATTATGTTGTTTAGTGTGTAAATATCTATGTGAAAAACGAATATATTATATTAATTTTATTGCAAGATCATTATTATTAAAGGTATGTTTCCGATATGTAATATTTTGTGATTTTCTCTGGAAATCTTTTTTAATATTTTGGAGGCTCAGATTGTAGAACACCTTTAGTTGTCAGATAGGACTGTGAGCAAGCGAACAACCTCCGTTTGAACGTTTTATAAATTTTGTTAAGTTTAATCAAATGGTGATTTTCAAACAGACGGATAGTATTCCGCGATATCTATTACAATGTAATTTTAAATTTGTCATATTTATTAAGGTTATTTATTGTTGTATTCTTTAAGCAAGGATGAACTGGCTTAATACACCGCGCTATGTCAATTAGGACATCGCAGATCTCTTCCTTTGTTAAAGTACTTTAAAGTTACCAAAGAAACGGATGTGTGATGTTCTGATAGACTCTTAGCGTGTAATTGCAACGGAGCACAACATAGCAGTTGAGAAGAGACTAAAAAGAAGAAAAAAATCTTTATGATTACCTTCAGATTTTCACCACATCGCCATAGTTGTTATTCGGGTGGTCTCCCATTCGGTTTAATGGTTTACAAGATATACCAAATTATCGAATGAGTGACAATCTGAATAATTATGCTGCAACGCGCGACACGAGTGAGGAAGGCAAAGAACGAATTATCAGAATTTTACATATCACTTGTAATGTTTCCATTTATGTATTTATTTTAAATGTTTGTGAAATTGTTTTCATTTATATTGTATGTAATAATTATCTATGTCTTTAACTTTAGAAACTAAAATTGTTTATTTTTTGACCCTATGTCTTGTACAATTAAAAATAAATAAGTATTATGACATATGATCAAAGAACAAATGGTTCGAGGAAAGAACGAAGTCGAGGAATATGGTGATCAAAATTGACAATCCGGTCTTCAGGCAACCCTTTTTATTTAAATATTTAAAACAGAATACTGATAAAAACGGCTGTCATTAAACTTGATTGTCTTCCTAACAACTCCTAGAAAGAACAAAGAAGAAAATGGGTTCTAGAAAACACAGAAGCTTAAACGTTATACTGAATTTACGAACGCAATTTAAATATTTTTACATTCGTCTATCATTGTTATGTACGATATTGTTCCAGGTAGGCTATTCTGAAAAAATAAAGTCGAAACTCACCGCAGAACACGAGCGTGAAATGTCAGAATGTGATATACGTTATTGACTATAATAATTATTGTGATTTGTTACAGAATCGCACTGCTGGTTCCAGTTTTGAGCAGTATTTCAGCTCGCCGCACTATTACGGCCTCGTAATATAACATAGTTTGTGATAAATAAAAAATATTGTCAAATGGTTTCAGACATTTTATGAAACCTATTTTGAATACAATAAATTCCCATTGTTAAAAATACGTTTTTATGACAATACAATTTTATTCATTATTTTTCAGTCGATTTGTTACGTGCGGACGTCACTAAATTTAATATTGAAATTTAAAACTGAGCAAAGATAAAAAAAAATGGCGACTGTTAATGGAATACTCGGTACATAATATTTAGTATTTTTGACACATTGAACTTGACTTTATATCGCTTTGCATTCAATTACAATTATTGTATCTTTTTTTTGACTCTGTATCTATATAATTGCTTGTAATAAATCTGTTGTTTTATAATACGGAAGGAACTCATTGGAAATTAATTGTTTGTTCTTAATAAAAAAAAAATATTCGAATGCCGTTGTTTAATTTCAACCAAACTACTCCATCTTCGGTTCTGGTATATAGTTATTAATTAAAACATATATTATAATAAATAACAATGAATTAAAACAAATAGAACAATTTAATTGAAACTCGATTATTATAATATTATTATTACATGCCTAGACAAAGATTTTCTTCAATACAAGACCATTCCTTCTGATGTCACAATGTTATCGATCACTATGGGCTTATTTTTAAACCAAATCAAATGTATTTCATTCAAGTAATCTTTAAAATATAGCTTTTTTTGAATCGTCAATATTTAAACACTACCGCCGTTTCGAAAAGCAGCCTTTAACGAGAAGAAACGGCAAGAAACTCGCATAGTTGCTCTTTTCAAATAAAAAATATTTTATAATGCTGTTATTCACAATTATTATTCAATTAAAATCCACGTTATTCCTAAAAAAAAGGTTTTAATGAAAAATAAGTTTTATTGATTCATTCACTCTTCATACATGTGTATTATAAATGCGCCACCATAGTCCAAAATGATTGTCTGTACCATAGACAAACGAAAATCAGGAGTTACAAGTTTATTTTTACTTCTTGTATTAATAGTATGTATATCAGCTTTTATGGAATATTTTTTTATATTCTTCTGTATAAACATTATAATATCTTTATCATTTAAATATATTGTGAAGCAGGCGTTAATACAACTATTTATTTAAATTTTTGGCGTAACTATAAACTAGAACTGATATTGTAAATAGTTCTGATGAATAAATACAATTTCAGTATCTGCTGCATTACCCCATAACAACATTCCATATGACATAAGACTATGAAAATTACTAAAATAAAATAGTCTTGCAGTACTTATGCCTGTGAGTTTTCGAATTATTTTGACGTATACTACTTAGTGTTCCTGCCAGGAGGTTCAAATTTTAGACCAAAGATCATCTGATATAAAACATATATGCTATTTAAAATAATAAGTACATATACCATGATTGCTAGATGAATTAATTAATATAATTGCAAATGGATGCTCTTTCAAGATTTATATACATTTTCATCTAAATTTAATATTAAATTTGAATATTCAAACCGTTGAAGCAATCGGGACTAACATTTTTATGCTAATATTATAAATGAGAATGTAACTCTGTATAGCCTATTCCAATCGAAGTAGGAAAAAAGATAAACAAAACTTACATTTACGTATTTCATGCGATTTGCTAATAACTCAGTTATATTGTGCACTACTAAGAGTTTATGATTAATATATATATATATATATCTTTTATAATACAATTCTATTACACTGAACCACTTATTTCAACTTTAATTTTACTTCCAAAATTCCGATGACAGTTTCGTCGACGTTCAAAATGCCATTTTTTCACAAATCCATAGTGAATATCATAGATTAATCAAGCTCTCGACCAATGATATCGCGTCAATTTGCTGTCAATTGTTGTTTATTTGGCTTTTCTCCTCTTGTGATTGGAATAAAGTATACGTCTATCTTTCTATATGAAGTTTGGTATGTAACAATCTTTAACACCAACGACATAGGCTACTTCTGTACATCTAAAACCTATGAATGCCGCCCCTATCACACGGACTGCCGCCAAAACCTATTAATGAATAAACCAGTCATCATGGCTGTGCGCATAACTCGCAAATTAAAAAAGATATTGGTTTAATCTATTTTAATATGTCTTTGTCACCTTATTATATACCTAGTGTAGTATAACTGGACAATAGGATCATAAAATGAAATATTCTTTATTCAAGTAATGTCATAAAAATCTTTTGAATCGTCATGTTACAGTGTAGAATTTGATTTAAAGCTACCATCGGTTCGGAAAGTAAAGTATACCGAGAGAACCAGCAAGAAGCCCACCATTTTAATTACAGACTATGCCAGAATTTTTTTTAGCATTAGCAGCCTGTAAATTTCCCACTGTTGGGCTAAAGGCCTCCTACCACTTGAGGAGAAGGTTTGGAGCATATTCCACCAAGCTGCTCCGATGCTGGTTGGTGGAATACACATGTGGCAGAATTTCGTGAAATTAGACACATGCAGGTTTCCTCACGATGTTTTCCTTCACCGCCGAGCACGAGATGAATTATAAACACAAATTAAGCACATGAAAATTCAGTGGTGCTTGCCTAGATTTAATATAAAAAAATAAATGTCAATTAAAAAAAGCTTTGCGTTTGAAAATAAATATACTATTAGTATAAATGGGTGCGGCGGAGGTGATTTTATTTTTATGGCCCGGTTCCTTCTCATTCCAAGAAAAATCGTTTACTTTTAAGCGAGTCCAGGGCACACGGCTAGCTTTATGTGGCTGTGTCGCGTGTTCGCAACTGCAAAAAAATCTATGCCCGACGGCACTACGTGTAATATCGTGTAATATACATTATGCAATTAGACAAATACTTATTGGGAACTACAATGCCACGACAGACTCAAACATACACAGATATGTCAACCATATAAAACTCCCACTTTTGAGGCTTAAAATCACGCGAACGGAGTCGCGAACACCAGCTAGTTATAAATAAAGCTAATTGATGTGTATCAGTAGAATTAGTTGTGGTAAGAGACTTTCTCCGCGCCGTCCCTCTTCGGATAAAAAAAAATACAATAATTTTATCAGAGTTATTAATATAATTGTACCAAAATAGTTTTTCGAAATATATGTTTTTTATAAACTGCTATAAAATGCATACTTGTAAGTGAGGGGTAAACTTATTCCTTGTGTAAATAAGTCATGTCGGTGACGTAGGCCCTTATAGAGCTTGCTGGTAGGGCTTTGTGCAAGGCCGTATGGGTAGGTACCACCCACCCATCAGATATTCTACTGCCAAACAGCAGTACTCAGTATTGTTGTATTCCGGTTTGAAGGGTGAGTGAGCCAGTGTAACTACAGGCACAAGGGACGTAACATATTAGTTCCCAAGGTTGGTGGCGCATTGGCGATGTAAGGAATGGAAAAAGGAAAAGTTAATATTTCTTACAACGCCATTGTCTATGTGGTCCATTTGCTCGTCCACCTACCGATATCTTAAAAAAAGAGCATTAAAAATTATGTGTGCCTGTATTTACAACTGTACTTTGAAAATTGTCAAAATATGTCAATCTTTAGTTAAAAAACATTCTTAATAAAAATACTTTTGTATATCATATCTATTGTTATGAAGTTTTTAATATATTAAATAGTTTGGGTAACACGATATATTTTTAAACTTACATAACATAACATAACATAATCAGCCTGTAAATTTCCCACTGCTGGGCTAAGGCCTCCTCTCCCGTTGAGGAGAAGGTATGGAGCATATTCCACCACGCTGCTCCAATGCGGGTTGGTGGAATACACATGTGGCAGAATTTCGTTGAAATTAGACACATGCAGTTTTCCTCACGATGTTTTCCTTCACCGCCGAGCACGAGATGAATTATAAACACAAATTAAGCACATGAAAATTCAGTGGTGCCTGCCTGGGTTTGAACCCGATATCATCGGTTAAGATGCATGCGTTCTAACCACTGGGCCATCTCGGCTTATTTTTAAACTTAGCGTACACGAAATAATTTTAATGACCTTTGGTCGAACACCTATCCGAGTTCATTCCATTTAGTTGTTTGATTTTGTGAGCATTCACTTCGTAAGACACTCGTTAAATATTGACAACCGACAAACAGTGATACGCAATTTTGATACTCGTATCCTTACAATTATTGACAGAGTAGCATATATAAAAAAATAGATAGAAAAAAATATCAATAAAATAAAATATTAAATTAAACCTGTAAATACATATTCGATAATATATCTCTCTAGAAAATATTTAAGAAATGTAATAACTGTTTCTAATTCCATTACTATGTAATTTTGAATTTACGAACACAATACAACAACCGCTTATTCGCTTATTCGCTTATATTATTGTCATTGTATTAATTAATCCTTGTTTATCAAGAGATGCATGACTGGCTGTCCGTTTTGTATCCGTTATGTAATTGAGGAATGCACTAGTCTAATGACCGAGGGAGGACTCCAAGCTTCAGTTGATAATCACAACAACACTATCATTATTGATTGCGAAAGCCAAAGGTAAGGCACTTACCATTGCGTTGATTATCTATTTGAGTAAACATATATGTATTTGTATATTATATGTTTGTATGTACATGTGTACAAAATCAATGCAATGCTAGGCGCCCTTTGATTCGCTGTACATCACATCATGTCTACGAGTTTCCTGCAATTTTCAATGTCGAAAAATCACAGTTATGGTCGTCCGATTTGGTATTTGTTAATATTTGATTCGATTCAATCCAAGATGCAACAATAAAACGCGTATCTCAATGGTCCTCAAAAGCTTTTTTTCCTATTGCAATTAGTCGAAGTTTATTTTAAGCATCCAAATCGTTATTACTTGTAATTCTATATTAAGAACAAATTTCTCAGTTTTTTCGAAAATACTAACAGCTACTCACCGTTTAATCCTAAACTTGGCAATGGCAGTATAGATGATTGCCGTCTAAATAATTGATAAGGCGTTGGCACCATGGTGCAAACCATGTCAATAGAAAGAATGTCCACAATAATTTAAAAAATGATTTGACACATTTCTTTTTTATTTCTGTAAAAATGTATTAATTTAGTATGAGAGTCCAGTCATCCAATATTATCAAGTTCCGGTATCCGGGTTAAGTTAGTTTTTTAACATCTCTTGGTAATAAGTGTTATAATTATTATAATAAATATGGATTATACATGCTTTGAAAAATTAGAAATTTTCAACCCATAATCTATTTAAATAGGACCAAGCTATAATTTATTTATTAAAAAATACCAAAGTTTGTTCACAACCAGCGAAACTATCAAGGAACATATAAATATATATTGGTACAACGACCGATTTCAATTCCCTTCTTTTTGAATTCGATTAAAAATAAAATATGTTTCTCCGATGAGCAACAAGAAAACAAAATAAACGAACTGTTGCTCTACTGTCGTCAAACAGCTTGCGAAAAGATAACACGAGTGATAAAATAAAATTAAGGTATTCTAGAAAAAGATGAAATATCCAAAGCTCTAATGTGCGAGAGGGACGCGTGATCTAAAAGCGCTGAACTTGCAAATCAGGTTACTATTTACTAGGGCAGTCGGCCAGTGGCATTTGCGGAGGGTGAACGTTCGTTTACCGCTTAAGAAAACTAATAACGGGAACGCCGATCGTGATTGAATATATGTATATTCGACATGGCTAAACTCGAGTTATAAAACATCTGTTTATCTTCTTAAATATTTCAAATATATTAATATATTTTAAATATTTAATAAATCCATTTGCCTGTTGTACATTTCTTTTTTTTTTTAATATTGTGTTATTGCATGTAAGTTTTTTTTTTCTCGTGTATGTACAATAAAGTGTTATTATTATTATTATTATTATTATTATTACCATCCACATTTTATAAACAAAACTCAATAGGATATACGTAATCCAAGGTGAACTTATAATAATGAAATTCAAAGCATAGTTTCAAAACGAAAATATTAACACTAATAATACATCACTTAATAATATTTGACATAGCCAACACAGATATGTTTATTTATTTAAAAAAGCAACTCCAACAGAAGCACACATAAAATACAACATTAAAAAGAAAATGTGGGGAACACAACACTATATATCACTTAAATACTAATTTTAACATATAATCTAAACAAAACTATGCAATAAACACACACATATAAACAAACGCATATCATAACAATAACAGAAAAAAAAAATTAAATTCTGTGTTATACATATTCATGAGAAAAGCTTTGAAATTTGAATATACTTCTTAAGGTCATCATATATCATGAAGCTTAACAAATTTCCGTTTAAATTAATCTTATCGACGAACGAACTACAAAACTTCGGCTGAAATTACCGCGGTTTCACGCTTGTCATTTCTTATACACAAGCGAGCAAAACTTGCAATTTGCTAAAGTGATAGTGAAAAAATCTAAATTCTCAGTGAAACAACGGTCCAAGGCCTGACATCAATGGCGAGGCATCTGGATTATGAAAGGCGTACACTCGCTACAATTCTCCGCTAAATTAACGGTTGGGTTTTTCATCCAGTGACGAAAGCGTGGTTGTTGGGCTCTAAATAACAAACAACAATGATAAACCACGCCGTTGAAAGTTATAATGTCTTTCTGCACACCGTAACAGGACATTGAAATTTGCATTTCCAGAAGATTCGAAATTAGAATACCCAATCTTTTCGATTTGCAAGATTAAATTTGATTGCTTTACTTTTATCTGTGGCACATCCAAATTCATCGTTTACTTCGCAAAATATCACCTTTGTCACTTATACTAATTACTTACAAGCATGATTTGTATATATTTTAATCATGTGATAATAGAATACTTTCGATAGAGCAAAATATATTTGATAAAAATTTAAATTTATGTGGAAATATACTTAAATATTCTGATTTTGAATCATAAAAGCAATTTTTGTATATTATAATTAAGTAATTTTTTATCTATATGTGATTCAAAACACGAGTAGCCATGATGTGACGAAAAACTGACAGTTCAGTGTAAACAGCTAGGTACGTATCTACTAACTTTCTCAGTAACTGTAGGTTATGTTACCGTCAACTTTATTTATATACAGGGGAAAGGGCAAAGTATTATTAAATATTAATAAAGGGGTTTTACTTATATTGAAATGATCCTCAGATAAATACAATCGACGTTTAGTTGATAAGGATCTCGTTTTGCGTGATCCAACCAAATATTCCTCATTCCAATATAATCTGGCACTTTGGTAAACAAATTTTCTGAATATTAAATGCTTCAATTTGTACCAATAGATAGTACGATAACGATTGTAATTCATTAATATCCCAAAAAGCACCATATATGTATAACTGTTAACGTTGATTGAGTCCCGATCGTACATAAACGAATGTTGTTTTTACCAATATGACGTCACCAAAATGGCTGACAGCGTTTTTGCGGAAATAAAAAAGGTATAAAATTTAGTTTAATTAAAGCCACAGAAGCGTGCTTATTTTGACGAAATATATTTTTTGTGGCTTTTTACTAGGAAAAGCAACATTTTGAAGTATTTTTTCAAACATAGTGGAATACCCTATTATTTGACCAAGTAATACGTCAAAATCCAATCATCCTTTGACAGTCGGAATGAAAAACATACGAAGTTAAAATGAAACATATTCGTATTCGCATGTGCAAACTGTACGTTGTGATGTTCGGTCGACCGTATTTATTTGAAATTTGATCTGATGCTGTAAGGAACTAAGCAAATAAATCATTACCCTATCCCTAGTTTAAAGGAAAATATTTTTACATCTCCGTGATTGCAAACTCAGTTTTTGATGCAGACCGTGTTTATTTGTGGTAAATAAATAAACCACGAAGTTTTTTTGATGAAACTTTTTTTTAAAAAAGCAGGTTTTTCGGAACTAGGTATATGTTGTACGAGTATACCTTTTGAAATATAACTTGTATGATCTATACGATGAAAGACCTTACCCATCCATTAAAAGCCGCCATAGTTGTTCTTCATTCTGAGCGTTCTTTTGAGCGTACATATTGCCGGTTATCACCGGTGAGTAGCATATGTTTTTCATTATTTTTACGACGTAATTTGATCGTAATTAAAAACGAATATAACACATGAACCAATGGTCGTGGATCAATTGAAATAGAAGATTTTAGCACATTTAAAATAAAAGGAAATCCTAAATAGAACGACATGAGGAACCTCCATGCGTCAGAAGTAATTCGAAAACACTTATTTCCGGTGATCTGAAACGTAATCCTGCAATGGATTAAACTTCGTATCCTTCTCTTTAATAACTTAGTAGACTTGCAACTCCAACTGTATTTCTTACTTACATTTACATAAACTATTTTTTTTATTTCAAACAGAAATTAATCTTTATAAAAAGTAATTAACTGATTGGAAAAAAAAATCTTAAATGTATCTTGCGTCAGAATCTCATAGAGTTTGGAAGAAAAATTAAGCATTAAAATTATCGGACCTAATTGATTTCTTTGATTGCTAATCTTAAAGGTGTTTGAGAATATTAATTTAATCGCCTAGGATTCATTTTGATAAACATTGATTAATTACATTATTATGCTTTAAATGTTAAATATAATAAAAATCATTTCTAACAATAACAAATGCTGTAAATTCCTAACAGATGTTTATATCAGAACAAAGACCGCGCAGAGAGGAAACCGACAAATATTTTGAAAAGCTTTTTCCAGTTATTACGGAGCGAAATTTCCGTTTAATCTCCACCCGTTTACAGTCCTGAACTCTAACATCGTAAGGGGGTCAGACTACTTGCACTAAATAGTTTCAATAATATTATTCAAGACGACTCCGATTTCAATATGATTCTAAACCGTCTGGCGAAGCTTCACAAACTTACCTTCTAAACCAGTGGTCGCGGTTTCAATTCTTGCTTAGAAATATCAAACTGTACATTTCAGACCTGTTTTCAGGAATTTGTATTACATGTATTGAAGACTATAAACGGAATGGATATAGAGTAGGTTGTTATAACTTGTTTTATTTCTAAACGGTTAAATATAATGCTACTAGCTGTGCCCGCGACTTCGTTCGCGTAGTTGTCGGAAACACTATCATGATTCAAACGATTTTGATTGCTCACGTCGGTTTTTGTTATTATAATCGTCAATAAGATTTAATAATATTTTTTACAGTACTTCAGCCTAGATTATATTTTTAGTTTTATTTTCTTGTGGTAGAAGAACATACTGATTTTGCCCGCAACCCGATCTTGACAACGCGACATATAGTTGGCCGTGTGAAAAGCAGTCTTGACGTAAATCGATTCCTACGTGTTTAAATGTTTGGCCCTGTGATTTATTAATGGTTACGGCAAAAGATAACTTAATGGGAAATTGAATTCTTTTAAAATTAAAAGGTAAATCATTTGGAATCATTAGGATGCGAGGTATAAGCACTGTTTGACCAACTGCCGGACCAGTCAAAACTGTTGCAACGATCACGTTATTGCGAAGGAATTTTACTTGAAGGCGGGTCCCGTTACATAAATTTGGTGGTTTAAGATTTCTGAGTAAAATTATCGCAGCACCTATTTTTAACTTCAGGGAATGTGGTGGAAGGCCGCTCGGGTTTAAAGAATTGAGAAACTCTTGCGGGTAATGGACAGCATCTTCTTGATCCATTACATTATCAATAGATGTGTAGGTAGTTATATCGCCTGGAAGTTTGGTTAAAATTAGGTCGTTAATTTCGTCAACGCTACTATTTCTCGCCGCCAATATTGCCCTTTGACACATCCATTGGTAATCTTTATTTTCTATTTCGACGATATTAGGGTAAACTTTTGATATTAAATCCTCTATGCTAGTCACTTTTTCTCCTAAATCGCGATCAATTTCAATTTTATTTTCAGAATGAGGTACTTTTCCATCTCCTATTAAAAGTAACTTTGAAGGAAAATTTGTACTTCCTCCCCCCAAATGTGCTCTCATATTCGTAGATAGTTTTAAGGTATGGACAAATTTCCATAACGGTGAACTTTTAAGGCAAGACCTTACAATGTCTGCTCTAGTTCCTCTTAAAATTAGCGGTAAAGTTTGTCTAAATAAATTACCAACATCTGTGTTTTTATTGCTTATTGTTATACGGTCAATTATGACAACCCTTTTCTTAAACATAAAAGAAATATTGTACAATAGTGTACGATTGCGAATATTTTTTTTGTTAACAATTCGATGCAGGTGTATCGACATCTGGATGTAAGACAAAAGAAAAAGTCAATTGTAAATAAATAAATCACAAACAAAATTCATACTCTGCCAAAACAAACAAAACGTTCAACAGGAAATGTAATAGTAAATCTGAATGACTTTTCTTTGTCTTGGATTAGGAGAAAAGTTCATGAATTGTAATACCTGACGGTAGACATGTTTGCTTAAACACTCAATTTTGATTCCAATTTTCTGTCATTATATAGGACCACTATGTACGTATAGGGTTTAAAAAAACATCAAGAAGAAGTGTATTTATCCATAGACCAGATTTACAAATTTGGAGTATATCATATATTTACAAACCTACCTTGGCTGACACCGCCTCCAAAAATAACAATAATTTTAACTATAATATGTTATCGTAATAACTTTGCTGACTTTTAAATAGTCTAAATATTTTTAATTTCATTTTATGTAAAATAAAAAATATTGTGATCATTGTTTGTTATTCATAGGTTTGTGTTAAGTTAGATTTAAAGTGGGTAGGTACATACTTATCTCCTTGCGTGGAAACACAGAACGTACCTACATATTGGTAAGTAGAATAAGTTACTTGATTATTAAGTTGTAGAATAATAAGCAATTATTTTTTACTTTTTAGAGCATATTATTTTTTTTCTCTTTTGAAGTCGGTTTTTTTTTGTCAAAATTTTTGTTTCTAAAAGATTCGGCCGAGTATCGCTAACGTGCTCCTTAGAATTGTTCCGTTCCCTTCCGTACCGTTACTTTGTCATGGATCCTATGCTCAGAACCTTACCAAACTTTCACCATAGTACCCTTGAAGTATATCCTTTATAATAAAAAAAGAATCATTAAAATTGGTTGGCACAATTTTGAGTTATTCACCTATTTATCGCGCACATACATAATGCACATTTAAGACTTATATCGTTTTCATAAGGATACCATCATCGTAACAGGATAAAATTAAAATGGGGCCCCACGGAAAGCACTACCTTTCAAACAAAAAAAAATTATCAAAATCCAGTGAAAAGTTATGAGGTAACAGACATATAAAAAAAAAAATACAGACGAATTGATAACCTCCTCCTTTTTGAAGTCGGTTGAAAACAAACAATATTAACTTAAACGTAATAAGATAAACAAACCGAACAATAAGAAGTTTAGATTGTTTCTCCTTTGGTGTTATTATTTCATAAGGTGATTATAGTACAACCGTGTTGAATATGCTTGAACGTAATAGAAATTACTTGAAATATTGAACCACTAATTTATTTGTGTAGTCATTTTAAACGATATTCACCTATTTGCTTATTTGTTTATTATATAATTTATTTTCTCAGTGATGATTAATCTGCATCGGTGAAAGTATCGCTCGCCATTTTGAACTTTTTTACGTGTGTAATGTAATTTTTATACCTTATTTATACTGTGAAACGTTTGAATTGTTTACTTGCAAAGTACGAAGGAATGTTCATTGAAATTTTATCTTATATCGTAAGTTAAAACTACAGCAGATTATGATTTAAATGTAATCGATTTTAAACGATAAAAAATAATGAGCAAATAAGCTAATAACAAAACCTAATTTTGATAAATAATTTAACTATTAAGAATGTTAATTTTTTTAAGTCGTTATGTGCATTGTTACTTCGCAGAACTACACCCGCGGGTGAGAGTGGCGAGCGCGGCGGCGGGGCTGACCCGCCTCCCCCTCATCCGCCGCCGCGCCCCGCCTGCTAGCACACTCTTAACAAATAGACGTATAGTGTCACGGACTTTTTTTTATTATTAAAAGAGGAATATATCTTTCATACACATTTTTTGAGTAACTTAAAACGTTTATGCTGCGCACGCATCGAAAGTCCATAAATGTGAATAATTTTCCCCGTTTTTGCAACATTTCTCACTGTCGCTGCGCTCCTATTGGTCGCAGCGTAATGTTATATAGCCTAAAGCCTTCCTCTATAAATGGACTATTCAACAAAAAAAGAATTTTTCAAATCGGACCAGTAGTTCCTGAGATTAGCGCGTTTAAACAAACAAACAAACAAACAAACTCTTCCGCTTTATATATTAGTATAGATAGATAGATAGATTTTATTTATTAATTAATACATTAACTAACTTCATTTAAAAATCTCAAATATTTTATTTGAAAACATTTATGAATAACTGGATCAGTTAACACTGATACATATAAACAATATCGTTAAACAGAAACGTCGGTATATAATGTAGCATGTATCTGTGTATAAATATGATTACATAACTCGTGCACCGGCTGAATACGGGGCGAATAATCCGCCGCCCTGCGCGAGCTATTTCCTAGAATTCCCGGGAAACGCATTCGAGGTATCGATTTTAAGCTTTATATACGTAAAACTCACTTCCACAAAATATGTTTGTGTTTTTTTTCCTAGTTTTTAATTCGCTTCATGGGGCGATTGTGACTGTCTGATATAAGCTATGTAACAGACAACACAATGTTTTTGAAATACACATTAAAGAAATTTTGTCAAACAAGTGACGGTGACCGAAAATAAAAGTTAACGTAAAAAATAAACTTCAAATAATATTCTAGAACCTTTCGATAAGTCAACACGGAGTGTTCTTTTTTTTTTAATTATACGTCTATATTTATAAATAAATAATAAGATATGAGTACAATACGAGTACTACTAAATCTATAACAATGGTTCACTCACACGGGTGTTTGTTCCGGTATCGGATGACCAAAGAGCTAACAAGTAGATACTTCGTTCTGAGACTTTGTTTCCCTATACAGTAAAACAATACTGGCTGCGTCTTTAATTTGTTATAAGACCCCTAATTACACGACATAGAGCCGAGATGACCCAGTGGTAAGATGCACACATGCAAGATGCTTGTGTTCTAACAACCAAAGATTGTTAATTCAAACCCAAGCGAGCACCTCTGAATTTCCATATACTTAATTTGTGTTTATAATTCATCTCGTGCTCGGCAGTGAAGGAAATCATCATGAGGAAACCTGCATGTGTCTATCGGCGCAACAGCTTTATTTATTCATGTTGATGTGTTATAAATAATTTCGATTATGTTTTAAAATCACAATCTCATAAACTGATTGCTATGTTTATTATTATATGTCAAATTATTCTATTATTGTTTATTTGTATTAAAATTAGTTACGTTAAATTAAAATTATTATGAATAAGTACGGCGCATATGAACAGTACGTTAATTGTAAAATATCATAAGATTGCCCCACTCTCTTTTAGTTATAAATATGAGTGATTCTTGTCGCACAGGGGCCTCTGTGACGAGTAGCCGAACAGGATAGAGCTCTCTATTATCAGCTTTATCTGAATAAAGCGTTTATTTTGAAGAAGTTGGTTTTACTTACTTTTATTATGGAAACTTATGATAATAATGAAGAGCATGACATCAGCAATGCTGACGTAATTTTTTTTTAAAACAATATGGTTAAACCTGGGAATCCGTCACGTCTTCATCATTCTCCTGCCTTTTTCCCAATTTTTACTCGGGGTCGGCGCAGCATATCTTCTTCTTCCATACTTCTCTATCGGATGTCATCTCAAAAGATTATTTCTTACCATATCGCCTTTCACACAATCCACCCATCGTTTCTTTGGTCGCCATCTACCTCGATATCCATCCACGTCCATGCTCAAGACCTTCCTCACAACCGATGTCTTATTTCAATTAAATTCTGTGTATCCTACCAATTAGCATTGGAGCAGCGTGAAGGAGTAGGTTCCCAACCATCTCCTCAAAAGGGATGAGAGGTCTTAGCAAAGCAGCGGGTCATTAACAGGCTGCTAATTGATTATAAGATAAATATAATTTATAAACAGCTTTAGCCTCTAAAACTATAGTGCATAGGTTTGGTTTATCATTTATAGAGTCTGTGAAAATTCTTCGGAATATTTATCGCCTTTATAGTAGAACTACTAGCTGTCCGCTCCGACTTCGTCTGAGTGAAATAATAATTTTATTTGCTTCCCATCAAGCTTAGGGACCCACTCAAATATACAAATCGTTCGAACCATTTAGAGGGAGTTCAGTTACATACACACGTACAGGTGATAATATATAAATGATTTGATTATTTCATCTCAGTACGTATTTATCTAACAAATAGTACCAGACGCTCATCATCTTATCAATGGCTCATAATGAGAACCATTGACAAGAAAAAACATCGAAGACAGAAATAGCTTGCAAGAACAAATTACGTCATACTTGTTTTGAGTTAACTTGCCTCCAAGATATTCTTTGATTCGTAGAAAAACTAACAAAGCATTTTTCGAACAGGGCATAGATTTATTAATTGTTCACCAAAACAAAATAAAAATATTTTTTATAAAATATTCAATTTTAAAGAGCTGAACAAAGACACACTCATCTATATAACAATAATCTACAATTACATCTTATTATATCCTATATTGTCCTTATATAATTATATACAAAATATTACCAAAAATGAATAAGACATTACAGAGTCAGTCGAGTATTTATTTTTACAATATATTTATTCTAATTGTTTAGTTCCCTTTTTATCAATTAGTAAAAAAACAACTCTTAGAAAAACATTTTATAATGTAAATAGTACTATCTACTAACAATGTTTACTTATTTTAATTCTAATCTGTTTATCCAATTAGACGTAAAAACGAATATAAGCCTTAACGAGGAAAAAATATTATCCTAAGCAATTCTAAAAAATAAATTTACAATAGGGTAATTTCAGATTTTATTAAAACGACTTCTTTATCTATACGAATTTCCCGACCCAACTTAACATGAGTTAAAATGTACAAAAACAAAAAAATAATTTTATTGTCTTTTTAAGCGAATCTGCAAATCAAAACTTACCAGCTTATTATATTAGTGGGATAAATACCACTTCAATACATACAAATTATGTTACTATACAATATAATTTAACTCATAATGACGTAGCCGATGTGGACGAGTAGATTGGCGTAGCGTCGCGTAGCAAAGCGTAGCTTAACAAGGTGTGTGCGAAGAGACCGCATCAAGGATTCTATACCGTTTTAAAATTTCATTTACTGTATATTATACTGCAAGTAGTGTTTATTTGCCATGTAAATTGTTTAGCTCAAATCTTGCTAGCTGAAGTAAATAAATAAACAAATATTGGACAACATCACAAATATTACTCTGATCCCAATGTAAGTAGCTAAAGCACTTGTGTTATGGAAAATCAGAAGTAACGACGGTACCCCAAACACCCAGACCCAAGACATAGAAACACTAATTAACTTTTTCTACATCAACTCGGCCGGGAATCGAACCCGGGACCTCGGAGTGGCGTACGCATGAAAACCGGTGTTACATACTACTCGACCACGAAGGTCGTCAGGTAAAACCACTTCCATATATTTTATTTATGTAATATGTGCGGACGTGATTTTACTATCTGATATTAAGTGGTCACCACCACCCACAGACATTGGAGCTGCAAGAAATAATAAGCATTCCTTAATTTGCCAATGACCCACCAACCTTGGGAACCAAGTCCCTTGTGCCTTTAGTTACACAAACTAGAACACAACAGAATACTAAGTACTGTTGCTTGATAGCAGAATACCTGATGAGTGGGTGGTACTGACCAGAACCAAAAAAGTTGAAGTGTAATATATTTCACAAATAATCCGATCACAAATACAATAGTACTTTGATGTAACAAGGTTGACTATTTAGTCACTGGTTAGTGCTATTAAATTGTAGTGGCTCTTGTTATACTGGGGCTCGTGGTTAGGTCGTTTTGTTTGATTTATATTGACCACGGCCATCGTTAAGTTGTCGTAATCGTACTAATTAAACTATCATGTCTGATGTCGGTATTATTGCCAAAACTTTCTTATGTTTAATATAAAAAAAATTGTCAAGCAACATGATTCAATTCATAATTTTGTATTTTATTCTGCTACTAGCTCAATGGGGTTTCCATTCGTAAACGTATCAGAAATCAAGAGATTTTGGAAATATTACGAAAAGATACACAAGTAAAAATTATTTTGGCACTGCCTAGGCCCAATTTTAAGAGTCAAGCAATCCAACAATGAATAGATTTTTTTAAGTTTATTATTTATTTGGATGTAATTATTATGTAAATAAAAATTTATTCTACAAAATGGAAATATGTCCTCTAATATTCTACCGCCAAGCAGCAATAGTTAGTATCGTTGTGTTCCAGTTTGAACTTTTGGTGATTAATCCAGTGTAACTAAAGGCACAAGGGATATAATATCTAAATGCCCAAGGTTGATGATGCTTTGGTTGTGTAAGAAATGGTTAAAATTTCATATGGCGACAATGTCTGTGACCATTTACCATCAGGTGGCACCTTTTCCCGCCAACGCCATAAAAAAGTAAAAAATAATGTATGTGAAATTATTTTTAAGTACTTATAAAAATGTATTTCCAGTCTATTGCACAAAGCCTTTTGGTTAAGGAGACCTCGCAAATCATATAATTAAACTACATAATTTTTGACACATTTGTGAATATCATTTTACAAAACGGAACTTTACAAAGACAGGAACCCGTTAGTCTTCCACTTTTATTACACGGCTATTTGAGAAGTCGCCATTCGTGTTGATTTGTCCGTAGTTCGTAAAATTGAGTTGTCATACAATAGTTTGATGATCCATATTTAGGGTTCCGTAGCCAAAGGCAAAAAACGGAATCCTTATAGATTCGTCATGTCTGTCTGTCTGTCTGTCTGTCTGTCCGTCCGTATGTCACAGCCACTTTTTTCCGAAACTATAAGAACTATACTCTTGAAACTTGGTAAGTAGATATATACTGTGATCCGCATTAATATTTTCACACAAAAATAGACAAAAAAACACAATAAATTTTGGGGTTCCTCATACTTAGAACTGAAACTCAAAAAAAAAAAATATTCATCGAACCTATACGTGTGGGGTATTTATGGATAGGTCTTCAAAAATGGTAATGAGGTTTCTAATATCATTTTTTTCTAAACTGAATAGTAGCGCTAGAGACTCTTCCAAAGTGGTAAAATGTGTGTGTCCCCTCTGTAACTTCTAAAGTAAGAGAATGATAAAACAAAAAAATATATATGATATACATTACCATGCAAACTTCCACCCCAAATTAGTTTGAACGAGATCTAGTAAGTAGTTTTTACGTCATAAATCGAAAACCGCAATTTACCTTTCATTCAATCAACTCAAATATAAAAAAAAAACATTTAATTTCATAAACAAAAACCTTGGTACTTGCTACTACGGAACCCTTCCGACTCGCACTTGGCCGCTTTTTTTTTTTGTTATTCATACTGATAAACACCAGTTATTTTAACATAATATATTAAGATCATACAGTGCTCATTTGAAATAAATCCAATTTCGTTTTAGGGAAAAATACAGCTATTTTATATTGTTTTAACTTTTTAAACACTAAATGAGCAATAACCAATTAAGTTTCCTCAAATAATTGCGTCGTTTCTCAGTATATATTGATTGGTGAATCTTCTCGTTATAAAATACGTTTGAAGAAAAGCAGCTGCCGCCACTTAACATTTAAGCTGCTATTATTATTTGTCCGTTTGAAATTCTATTAACTTCCACTTGTTCTTCTTATAAAATAGTAAACAAAACCTATACTGTTCTGGTAGTTTAGAATTTACAGAAAAGTATACATTTAAATTATTTTAACGACCGCTCAGTTTAAAGGAGAATGTCCATTCCTGTTATTGGTTTTTCTTGCGATTGTAAATAAAAATAATACCATAGTTATTTTATTAATTTTTCAACACGTCTGGCTATCGAATAGTGTATCGTATTTTGTATTTGAGATAAAATTAGTCGTTATATTGATAATAATATAAATGTCCAGAACTATTACAATACGTCACATTCAGTGTTGCAATTAGTTTCAAATTAGACATATTATAATCAATATAATGTACAAAACATTCACAAATTATTGTAACATGTAAACTCATTGTAAATTATGTTATAAAAATACGTCAAATTGTTTACATTTTAATAACTTTTAAAATTATTAAGTTATTATATTTGATTTGTTATATTTTTTTAGAAGTTCTAAACCATACTAATTTTATGACAGTTATGAATATTGTATTTCTTGTAACGACCAATCAGAGCGAAGCATTTGCCTCGAGCGGGGTCGAAGCGCCATCTTGTTGACAGAGGTTGAGACAGTTTTGACGGACACATTTTGTTTGATTAGAAAAAGGGACAGATTGAGTTGGATCTGAAAAGTGTAAAAGACTGCCTATAAAGGTCAGATCGGTGCCCTGAACCCGCTGCACGGTGTTGTTTCTCGTTACAGTATTAATTTGTGGATTTTATTTTAGTTAAAATACTGTAAAAACGTGATAGTTGTGTTTTGTGCTTGTTCTTTACCTTAATGACGCCCACTAAGCCCGTAACCATTGACGACGATGTCAACAAGAACGATGTTTCTCCGACATATATTAATTCTTTCTTTATTTCTTATTTGTGAAGATACTGAATACATTAAAAACGGTTAATGTCACTAATTCAATAAAACCTAAATGACGCTGTTTTATAAATATACTTAATAAATAATAATTAAAGTCTCTTGACTACAAGTAACTAAACATTATTATAAGGACTAAATCATAATTATTCATTAAATCAAGAGGTAATCACCTACACTTTAATTTATAGCCACATGGAAAAATATTTTAATAAAACAAATAGGTACCTATATAGGTTACCTACTAGGACATTAACAAGATACTCAGTTTCATTTAAAGCATCCATTGGTTCTTGTATTTTCTTCTTGAAAATCTTATTTAAATTCGTAAGTTCAAAACCTTATGGTAGAAATTGAGTAGTTTCTCCTATAACTAGAAACTTATAAAACAAAGTTAATGATATATTATAATTCATTCACTTTCAGACAATTATTTTAAAGGTGCTTGTCTTCTATATTTCTGGGGTTCACCACCATTTATAAAAAAGTTGAGTTTCCATATTATTTACGTTATGTATATATCGCAGGCAACTAGCTTAATTAGCCATCCAATTAAATGCCTAGCCACTTTACTAAACGGCGCTGTTCCACCAGCGGCCTGAATGACACTCGGCCATCATCATTCATCATCCATTCATAGAATAGGGTAACCTGCTTTAGACTCGTTATTTTAAATTGGTTAAAAAAGCCCGACTCTTTAACTCTATTTGGTATTCTCGGTCTTACCCCTAACCTAAAATGCTCCGTTCCTGAGATATTACTAAAAATAAATATTTGGTCAGTATATTTTTTTACTAAAATAATTTTATATCACTAAAATACTGGAGCTCAACTAACTACATTTCATTTCCAAAATAAAACAATCAATATTATAATTAACAAATGCAGTAATATAATAAATAAATAAATATAAATAAATATTGTACAACATCACATACATTACTCTGATCAGAATGTAAGTAGCTAAAGCACTTGTGTTATGGAAAATCAGAAGTAACGACGGTACCATAAACACCCAGACCCAAGACAACATAGAAAACTAATGAAAATTCTAAAGAATTTATCACATCAATAACTTATAGCAAAATAAAGTAAAATAAAAAAAAATTATCATAGATTAAATAGTAGTAACTTTAAATACATTTAAACTTATTTATTTATATCCTTTTTTTTACGAGAAGGAAATGCATTTTATGCTCAATGCCTCCGTCCCAAATTAAAAAAAAGTAGCTTTTGAGGTACTTCATCGTAGACCCGATGGAGTGGACACCTGAGGTGGCGCGTATCTCGGAACGCGGAATATTATTATATTATATATAAATAAATAAGTGTGTTCCCATGAAAAACAAGGGCCTCAAATTCGTGAAGAGCCACTTCGAAGCCCAGAAAACCCCTACTATACCTTATATAAGTCTAAATTCAATTCCGTATGATTGAAAAAACTGTCTAATTCAGCTGCTAAGTCCATACTTACTAGTTGACTTAGACCTTCTACTTCTCTCCTCTCTTTCCTCTTGACCTAAACAAACAAACATTGCAAGCTTGTAATAAAAAAGATTTCATTAAATTTCGAATAGGCTTTATCTGAAACGCTGTGTAAATAGGAAATCGTATGATCAAGTCACGTGTTATGCAAAACCACGTTCCGAATTTTCAAATCGTGTTCCACCACCCTCCACTAAAAGCTTTTATAGCAATCAATCAAAATCATTTAATTGTCATATACAGGTGATTTCACACAAACTCGCTCCTCGTTTTCTCTATTGGCTAGTTTATAATACTGACTTCGAGAATCTGAGTTTAAACTCTTCCTCAAGTCGTATCAGATATTTAATCAAAATATATATCCATACTTCCATACTAATATTATAAATGCGAAAGTAACTCTGTCTGTCAGTCTGTCCGTCTCGCTTTCACGCCAAAATTAATGGACCGATTTAAATGAAATTTGGTACACAAATAATCTAGAGCCTGAGAAAGGACATAGGCTACTTTTTAATTGGAAAAAAGTGCTGTAAAGAGATGAAAAGGGGGATGAAAGGTTTTAAGTTGTTGAAAGTATTATCGTTTTTTGAACTAGAAGCATAAAACTTATATTTTAGGCTGTACACTTATAAACTAACATATCATGACACCCACTACGGAAGGAATTTTGGAAATTCTACCCCTAAAGGGGTGAAATAGGGTTTGAACTTTTATATGGAAGTCCGTCATTTTTTAAGTCGGAATCATAATTCTTTATTTTTAGGATACTGATTAAAAATGAGTACATAAATATTTAAGCGTGTCTGCATATTCTACTCCTAAGCAACAGCTAGTATGTGTATATGGGAATATGTTAGTTATGATGGTAATTTAAAAATAACTTCGATTCAGTGGTCTGTCTTATCAGTATATGATCATTAACATCTTATGGCGAAAACCCAATAAATCCACAGTTTTAAATTCCATTCATACGTCTCGGACTCAGCCGTGAAGAAAAACAACGTGAGAAAACCACATGTGCCACATGTGTCCAACAGGCACTGGAGCAGTGCAGTGATATAATCTCCAAACCTCCTCAAGCCTAGCCATATACAGGCTGTTACAGTATTATTTATATTAAAAAAAAACAGAATTCTTAAGGATATGTTAATTATTTTCTAGTCCAGACATTATATATATTTGGAAATGCATGTCCGAGAAAGCTGAATTTTGGATATTACATGGGGGAGGGGGGGTCTAGAAAAGCTTAAATTCAAAATCTCGACCAAAATTTCCTTGTACATTTTCTGACATCTTGAAAAAAAGGTTAAATACAGTTTTTTAAAACCCGTTTTTTCCGACGGAATGACTGGACTATTCTACGTTTTGCAAAAAGTCAACTAAGAAAATTCAATGCATCGTTTTGATAAATACTTTAAGGGCCGTTTACAATGTCGTTTAAATTTACTATTGTACTTATTCTGCTTACACAAAAAAAAAATCTTTGAATCATTACCTTTTCAATAGAAACTTGAGCTATAAATAAAGTTAAAAGTAAATTGTAAAAAGGTTGAGTACAGTTATAAATTGAAAAAAATTACTTCCGTTAAGAAAGGTCAGTTAAAATTCGTTATTATATAATATTTCATATGAGAGCTATTATACAATAGAGCTGAGATAGTTGGAACGCGGGCATTTTAAACGAGAATTGCGTGTTCAAACCCAGGCAAGCACCATTGATGTCTAAGCTTAATTTATGTTATAATTCACATCGTAGTCAGCGATGAAGGAAAAACATCGCGAGGAAACCAGTATGTGTCTAATTTCAATAAAATTCTGCCATATCTAACGAGGTGGGTACATAGTGGTAGAATTAGACCAAACTTTCTCCTCAAAAGAGGGAGGAAGCCTTAGCCCAGAAGTGGGACGTTTACAAGTGATTACTATTATACCGCGGTGACAGTAAGTGGTCGCCTTCACCCAAAGATATTGGCTTTGAAATAAATAATTACTATCTTCTAGACCGACAACACGTGTGTTAACACAATATTTATCTCCTTATATGGGATTTGCATAAACATAAAAAACCATATTAGGAGATAAATGAATAATAAAAATATCTAACAAGACTCGTCGTAGCACCCGCACACCCCCTCTCGCCTGCCGGGCGTTGCCGCGGGGCGAGATGTATGCGTGTGGCCTGTCACTACAACCTGTCCGGCGACAGGCGATATCTTTTTCACACCTCTAAAGTATATTTATACTTCGATAAAATGAATTTGTTTCCGTTATGCAAATCCAAATATCATCCAAACTACAAAAAATATTTTGGATTCCGAAAGATTCATTCACAGTTGTTATTATTAATTTAACGATTCTGTAGATATTTTGCAGAAAACCGTCAAAGAACTGCCTAAACCTGTGAAGAGGGGGGGCGTATTATGTGTTATACTTATCCGTCGTCAGCACGGATTGGAGAGGCGAACGAGTTAAAACAACCCCTTAGGTCGTTTAAAATAATCATCTATCCCCGGCCACTCCCATGATGTGCACCGCTCGTGGTCCCACGAAGCTCTAATCACTAACTTTACCTTACATTATAAACTAAAAAAAATGTATGCATTTTATTGAACCTTATTCTAAACCGTAACTTTCAATTTGATGCCATCAAAAATGTACAATAAACGAGTTTTGATTTCAATACACGATTATTGTATTATTGTTCGTGAGCTTTTCATCAAGTTAGTAATATTATTAAGGTGACCGGTGATTATAATTGTCAAACGACAACTACATACAAGGAATACTAACGTATATACTCGTATCTATGTAGTACAGAATAATATAATCATATATAATGTTCCTTCTGACTTGCTATCGAACTAATCTTAGAACTAAATAATCTTTTGATAAGTTATTATTCTTTAAAATATATATTATTTGGCAGAACATTTAAATACTATTCATTATAAAATGAATAGAGGTAGATAGTTTTTTTTAAAGACAAACGCAAGGGTCTTTTCGTTTTTCAGTGTCCTATTTTTTTTTGTTTAATTATTCATAGCTCCGCTAAGATTGTCCTCTTGATATAATTCGTGAATCTACATAATTAAAATATTAAATACATATTTTTCTAATGATTAATTAATTACTAATACTAGTTTGCACATGATAGTTACGCGCAAAGAAAGGAAGAACAAAATTAATGTCGCCTTCCCTTGATTTCTGTGCACACCTTGAATAACGCAGTATTACTGACAGACGTCGATGGTTAACACAGTTTTCGGTATTGCCTTATCAAACAAAGAAAATAACAATTTACCGAAAAAAGTTCCGAGACATGAAGGCATTGAACTTCTGTACGTACACTTCGACCCCGATAGAGCTGTGGGTGGACATAAACGACTGAGATCGCTGGTTCGATATTGATTCTTCATACCTGTTATCATCTACTTAATGCTACATTGAAATAGCAAACTACACGCCAATTAATATTACAAATAACTCGTAAAAAACATCTAATTAACAAAAGGACATGAAATCAATAGCATGCACGATTCCACATCAAATTAATAAGCCCTTCAAATCAAATCCCTAAACGCTCAAACAAGACGCCTTTGTTAGTGTCCCATTTCATATCCTATAAACGAGTAATAATTTTCAACCTCCGGACCTAAACATTTCTCTCTCCAAATAATTTTTATTCAAGCGAAATCGAACTCTATATTGTTCGCTATAGAATACATTATCTAATATAATATATATGTAATCATCATATATGTCGGTCTAGACTGTTAGCTAGGTACAGATAACAGGGCTGCAGCGGCCCCTGGAGTTGTCATGGCAACCCCTGGGATGCATCTCCGATGGCCCGGGGCGAGCTCGTGTAATAAAATTGTAAACAACCTTTGATGTCGACTGCGAACGCGTTGTTTTATGAAAATATACTCGATGCTTCTGTATAACTCCATAGTTTTATTCGTTTTACATGCAGTGATCAGTTTATCTATGTTCTTTGTTAATAGACGAGACAAAGAAATTCATATTTTGAATACTTCTCTTTTTACTGGATTATGATTTATGGAATACTGATTGTGATTTTTTATGAATATTAAATAAATAAATAGGGAACCTGTCTCCTATTACTCCGCGTAATCGATCCTTTGTCAATTTCATAAGACCCGTTGAGTTGTTCGAGCTAGTTGTCTAATGGACAAACATCCTAACTAACAAACTTCCAGATTTGTAATATACATACATGTATAAGTACGACTTGAGACTTAAACTTCTGTGTCTTTATTTAAACGATCTATAATTATGGCCGATTTCCTGTTCTCTTTAACTTTTATATTGAAAAGATTGTATCTACAATTATGGACATTAGAGTCAGGGATTTTGTCAAACTAAAACAATTGAATTATGTCCTAATTCTATTGTTTAAGTGTAAAATTACTTTCTTTTTTATTATCTTGTAAAAGTTTCTTAATTGGTTACTTAAAAGTCATAATCACCTGTGAAGCACTGAATGACATAAACAACAGGTTAGTAGTATTAATTTAGGCGACTATCCGGATATAACCAGTTTAAAAATAATAACATTTGAAACATTTGTATTCTGATAAAAAATATTAAAATAATAGACCGTAAATCGACAAAAAAAACATTTTTTTAACTTAAGGCAATGGGGTTTTATTTCATTAAACACTGCTCCATTGCGAACACACGCAAACATTGTGTCAGAACTTCAAGCGGCATATGTTTCCATATGTTTGTTCTTTACCACCGAACACGAGATGAATTATGAACACGAATAGTCACATAACGATTTGAACCCATAATCTTCGGTTGACGTTAACGTGTTAACCACTGGGCCATAATAACTTTACGCTACTCGTTCTGTATACGTGTCCATATCGTTTCATATTTAATTTTATTATGTCACTGCACCCTCAATAGGGAGGTCTTTAAGCACTAAAGTCTATTTCGGTACGTCCTAGTATTGATTCAGGTCGATAACGATGGCATATTAATAAAGTGATCAATACGATCACCAAGTATAAATGTTCGTTCGCGTGCATTACTAGAAATGTCATTGTAAGTTATTGTTCGCGTGCATTACTAGAAATGTCATTGTAAGTTATTGTTCGCGTAGAGTAGGCGTTTATTTCATTTGCGTCAGTTTTAATGTAAATAACATTATTAAGCCTGATGTTTTATTTCTATATAGATTCTCTGTAGATGTGTCAAATTAGTCACTTTATCATGTGCACGTTATTTACGAGTGTTTGATGAAAAAAAAATAACTAGTTGAGTATTTTTTTTTAATGAATTCGCTTCACTAATGTTAAAAATACTTGCATTTATCAGTATTTGTTATAGAGGGCGAAAACTCGATATTTATCCATTTATGGGGAAATTAGCACGCTACTTATAGCAAGGGACTTGAAAACAAACGTTAATCATACAAATAGGTTTTTTAAGCAATTTAATAAAGTAAACGGGATTGTTAGTGATGTTACGTGGTAAACATATATGGTTTTGCAGTAAGGCACACAGCTGAACAGCTCTATAGTCTATTCCAATGGAAAAAAGATGAACAAATCTTACATATGCGATTTGCTTATAACTCAGCTATATTGTGCACTACTAAGAGTTTATGATAAATATATACATATTTATTTATAATACAACACTATTAAACTACTTATTTAAACTTTAATTTTACTTCCAAAATTCCGATAACAGTTTCGTCGACGTTCAAAACGCCATTTTTTCGCAAATCAATAGTGAATATCATAGATTAATCAAGCTCTCGACCAATGATATCGCGTCGAGTTGCTGTCAAATGTTGTTTATTTGGATTTTTTCCTGTTATGGTTGGAATAAAGTATAAGCTCTCAGAACCTTGACGTTTAAGATGTAGCCGTTTGCATATAATTACGCTAGCTGACTCACCCTTCGAACCGGAACACACTAATATAAAGTAGTACTGGCGGTACAATAATTGATGAGAGGGTGTTACTGTTGTTCCATATATTTATTGGTTATTTACCGATCTTTAAAACAATTCTTTACGAGCCCGTTGTTAGAAATAAAAATCCCTTCTTTTATTAAAATTATCATTTTAATGGATCGTTTAACGTTCCTTAAATCGCCAATGCATCGACAACTTTAGGAATTTAGATGTTAGGTATTTGGTGCCTGTAGATACACTAACTAACTCATCCTTCAAACCAGAACACAACAATACTGTATTTCTATTTGGCGGTAGATCATAATACAAATAGAAGTACATACATACGTTTGTATTTAAAATAATACCGTGATCGTAACAATATTTATCACAACAGAAAAATATTCAATACTTTCGATGTAGAATATGTTCAGACAATGAAATTTACATCAAATTAGTTGCCTAGTCGAGTGAATTCGTGGCGGAAAGAAAACATAATGGAATAAAAATAAACTTCGCCGATGTCCCGCTCTGTACCAAAGCTTTTAAATCAATGGATGCATTTTAGAGTTCCGTTTCCATATGTTTTAATTTATATTGTATACTTGTAAAAGTGCTTGTGTTAATCCAACGGACAAGCGGGTTTCATCCCACGTATTATATATTTTAAGGGTATAATATTAGCTTATTTATTAACTTGTTTGCTCAAATGAGACAATTTTTATTTATCTAATTAGCAATGATTTGATCAGATAATTCATGCTACGTATAATAAAATAGAAATAAATAACATATATATACAAGAATTTGCAATACTCAGTATATAAATAATATACGCAATACTTTGTATTATCTTGTAAATAGTTATGTTCTTGCTATCTAGAGATCTGAATATCGTTTTTGTAATTAAAAAAATAATCAAACAAAACTAAATAAGATTATTTAAGAATATCAGTTGGATATTTTTACGCGTCCTTCACTTGCTATTGCTGTAGCAATGAAGATTATTTGAAGTAAATTTAATTAATCAATTAAATGTTTTTAATCTGCGACAGCTTTTGTGACGTCATACTATTTCCTAGCTGTTGATGTAACAAAACACGCGCTATAATTATAAACTATTGTCATAGGGATTGCTGTCAATCTACAGCAGTTCACAATAGATCCGACATGTATGACATTCAATACCCGTGAATAATGATGGCGTGTCTCTAATTGGAATAGCCAGCCGCCGTTGCATTCACACAAATTACAAATAGCGGTTGTATTAAGCGAACCATAGTCAATACTTTTTTTACCCTCTCTGTTATAGTTTTTTCCGGCTCCTGCTTTTGTAATATGAAAAATGCAACTGTCGAATCGCTATGTAACTTCAATGTAAGGAAATTCTTTAAACAATTTCTATACACGTGTTATATTTCTGAGAGTTATGTTTATACTGGACTTATTATACTTTTATAATAAAAACAATAAATGTAAAAGAAATACCAAAATAAACTTACTTTACTTACAAATATGCCATACAAATATTTTTGTCGAAGTATTGTCGATATTTGATTTATTACGGTGACAGTTTATTATTTGAAACATTAAAAAACTTATATCCTATCTATTGAGTATAATGAAAGAGACATTTAATTAGTAGATCTTCTTTACGTATAATGAGGAGAAAATGTAAATATGTTTGTCTAACACGAAATTCTCGAGTGTGAATTACTCTATAAAAATAATTTATTTCTTAATATTTCCAACGTGAAAAGGTTACTTCGGTAACGTTTTCCGTCGGCACGCGAAAAACTGAATTAAAATTAAAGTCTAGTCGATTCCAATAGCGAAAGGAGTAATAATAAATAAAGACCATTGACCTTGAATTGACATGACATCATTGGTCGACGTCTAAATAACCTCTGGTATTCATCATAGTTTAATGAAAAATTTGCGTTTGAAAGTTATTATCAAAACTAGGAAAGTAAAATAAGATTGGATATAAATAAGTAGTGAAATATTATTATTGTGAAGTACATATTTAAGACATTGCTAACATAATAATTGTTAACATTAGTGCCTTGTGTATATACAAATAAGTAAATTAGTTACTGTACAAAGCACAAATGCGCGGAATTTATACACGTACGCGACCAACAACAAACCAACAAAAATTATCTTGTAAAAATGTCTTGTATTTTTTGTAATTATTCAATACCTACTTTTCTTATATAATTTTAATCAATTCATCTTATGCTGTAGTCAAATACGAAGCCATCGAGAGTCCTAATAAATTAATAAGTCTAGAATATAATGAATCGCTTTAATTTAATTATATTTTTTGTAAATAAAATCAGCTTTATGGCTAAATTTATAATAACGTAAAAATGCTTCGTCCCACGCTAAATTGCACAATAAATATTGTTCATACGAATACATATATTTAATAAAACAAATTAATTTTTGATTTGGTGTTTATTTCTGATATTTGGTCATTTTGAATATTTTTAAATAATAAAATAAACAAAAAAAAAGAAGATCCGCCGAGTTTCTTGCGCCGCGTCTTCTCGGGTCAGTGTATTTTGTTTTCCTAACCGAAGTTAGTGTTTTATTTAACGAACAATAAGTAAATGTAATGCTTCTTTATTGAATAAAAGAATTTGATTTGATTTGATTTGTCTACAGAAAATTGATCTATAGTTAGTAATTATGAATAAATTTTACCAGACGCTTGGTAGTTAACTACAATATTCCTGATTAAGATAATTTTATGTAAATAATTTAAATATTTATAACAAGCATTTTGCAGTGATATTTGTAAAATCAATTTCAATTAGCTGTTATTTGAGTTACTGTACATAACAAATTATTAATATCGCGCCAAGAGAATAATTCTTAAACATATTATTTCGGTCTTTCAAAGGGGCACGCTCTCGTTTTAACTTAGAATAGCCTTAAGCATAACCTTGAAATATAAGCGCTGGCTGTTTTATATTTCAGAGTTAAATTTGTAAAGATTATATTGTCACTTACTTGCTCTTTTCCCTGTTATGTGGAGTTAGAAATGTTTTTCACAAATTTCTTATTTCTAGGCATAATATTCATCCTCCTTTTGTCCTTGTACCCTTGCCTAATTGACATACATATCTGTATAAAAACAATATATAGTATTCAAATGAAGGATTTATTTAATGTCCACACCATTACAATCGGTAATAAAAAGGTATCCCAGGTGTTACATACAAATTACCGTTTGTGTCGTACGTTGATTTAAAAATATTCAAAGATTAAAATAATAATAATCTCATCTATAGTGCTTTTAATCGTCTGTTTGTTCTACACCATAAATACCGCCACACTATTGGATTTAGGTATTTAAAGCGCTATGTGCCGCTTGCTGCAAAATACGTACTTGCGTAATACATTATTTTCATGGGTCAGCTATTACGACTCCCACAGATTATAGATTTTATTATATCCTAAGTAGAATAGCATACACATCATCTAACAGTCTGCTAGAAACCATAAACCAATTATATAATTTAAACAGATATATTTTTCGGATCAACAGAAATCTATTGAGATTGATATATTTTATGAAATACTATTTTAAACTTAATAGACGTTTTAAATGATAGATGTTAGGTTGTTCTCAAAGTTATATTTTTAAGGACATTAACTTAGGCAACGTCTGCGCTTGATCGATACGATGAAATCAAACACCGTTTTTTCGAAAACACTTTATAAATAGACTGTATATTAATTTTCTATTGTAAATGAAAATTTTATTGAACAACAATTGCGGGTGACATTTTGTTGCACCTTTATTTCGTGAAACCAACGAAGTAGTCACAATATTATTGTTAGTATGTCGACGGTATAAATCATAGTTGAGGTTGGCTAATAGTCGGTCGTCGAAAACCATTTAGGTTATGTCGGCGTCTTGTCAAAAAATACGAAAATCTCTATGAAGCAGGGCACAGAATTACATAACTAGAATAGTTGTGTTAATCAAAAATAAGTTCCTTATAAATATAATTTATATAAAAATCATGCAAAATGTCTTACATGGAAAGTGCTATACAGAAACAAAGGCTTTACCAAACTATCGTACGGGGACAGACTGGTGTTTGCTTACCCAATGACGATAAGTAAGTAATTTAAAACTATAACTATGATATTTATTGTGACGTTTGATTAAGTCAAGGAAGTATTGTCATATGACTTTTTGAAAAGTATTATTTAATGAGCCAGATATCTCAAAATATGATAACTTCTCATCGATTATGCTATTTTTTACAGTTATTATTTCATTTAAAAAAAAAATCTAAGAAACTAGAAAGCAAAATGAATTCGAACTTTGTACAGATGGTTGCTAGTTCTCATTTGAAAACATTAACTGAGCCAGATCTCTAAAAATTGCTAACTTCTCATCGATTATGCTATTTTTTACAGTTATTATTTCATTTAAAAAAAATATCTAAGAAACTAGAAAGCAAAATGAATTCGAACTTTGTACAGATGGTTGCTAGTTCTCATTTGAAAACATTAACTGAGCACGATCTCTAAAAATTGCTAACTTCTCATCGATTATGCTATTTTTACAGTTATTTTTTCATTTAAAGAAAATATTTAAGAAACTAGAAACCAAACTGAATTCGAACTTTGTACAGATGGTTGCTCGTTATCATTTGAAAACATTAACTGAGCCAGATCTCTCAAAATATGATAACTTCTCATCGATTATGCTATTTTTACAGTTATTTTTTCATTTAAAGAAAATATTTAAGAAACTAGAAACCAAACTGAATTCGAACTTTGTACAGATGGTTGCTCGTTATCATTTGAAAACATTAACTGAGCCAGATCTCTCAAAATATGATAACTTCTCATCGATTATGCTATTTTTTACAGTTATTATTTCATTTAAAAAAAATATCTAAGAAACTAGAAAGCAAAATGAATTCGAACTTTGTACAGATGGTTGCCAGTTCTCATTTGAAAACATTAACTGAGCACGATCTCTAAAAATTGTTAACTTCTCATCGATTATGCTTTTTTTACAGTTATTTTTTCATTTAAAGAAAATATTTAAGAAACTAGAAACCAAACTGAATTCGAACTTTGTACAGATGGTTGCTCGTTATCATTTGAAAACATTAACTCAGCCAGATCTCTAAAAATTGCTAACTTCTCATCGATTGTGCTATTTTTTACAGTAATTATTTCATTAAAAAAATATATCTAAGAAACTAGAAAGCAAAATGAATTCGAACTTTGTACAGATGGTTGCTCGTTATCATTTGAAAACATTAACTGAGCCAGATCTCTAAAAATTGCTAACTTCTCATCGATTGTGCTATTTTTTACAGTTATTATTTCACTAAAAAAATATATCTAAGAAACTAGAAACCAAAATGAATTCGAACTTTGTACAGGTGGTTGCTCGTTATCATTTGAAAACATTAACTCAGCCAGATCTCTAAAAATTGCTAACTTCTCATCGATTGTGCTATTTTTTACAGTTATTATTTCACTAAAAAAATATATCTAAGAAACTAGAAACCAAAATGAATTCGAACTTTGTACAAATGGTTGCTAGTTCTCATTTGAAAACATTAACTGAGCACGATCTCTAAAAATTGCTAACTTCTCATCGATTATGCTATTTTTACAGTTATTTTTTCATTTAAAGAAAATATTTAAGAAACTAGAAACCAAACTGAATTCGAACTTTGTACAGATGGTTGCTCGTTATCATTTGAAAACATTAACTCAGCCAGATCTCTAAAAATTGCTAACTTCTCATCGATTGTGCCATTTTTTACAATTATTATTTCACTAAAAAAATATATCTAAGAAACTAGAAACCAAAATGAATTCGAACTTTGTACAGATGGTTGCTAGTTCTCATTTGAAAACATTAACTGAGCACGATCTCTAAAAATTGCTAACTTCTCATCGATTATGCTATTTTTACAGTTATTTTTTCATTTAAAGAAAATATTTAAGAAACTAGAAACCAAACTGAATTCGAACTTTGTACAGATGGTTGCTCGTTATCATTTGAAAACATTAACTCAGCCAGATCTCTAAAAATTGCTAACTTCTCATCGATTGTGCCATTTTTTACAATTATTATTTCACTAAAAAAATATATCTAAGAAACTAGAAACCAAAATGAATTCGAACTTTGTACAGATGGTTGCTAAGTTCTCATTTGAAAACATTAACTGAGCACGATCTCTAAAAATTGCTAACTTCTCATCGATTATGCTATTTTTACAGTTATTTTTTCATTTAAAGAAAATATTTAAGAAACTAGAAACCAAACTGAATTCGAACTTTGTACAGATGGTTGCTCGTTATCATTTGAAAACATTAACTGAGCCAGATCTCTAAAAATTGCTAACTTCTCATCGATTGTGCTATTTTTTACAGTTATTATTTCATTCAAAAAATATATCTAGGCGGGTAGGTGTAAAATAAGTGAACTCATGTTTTTTAATGCTCTCGTTTTATTTAATTAAATTAATGAGAAATATGCTGTGAAAGTCTTGTCACTTACCAGTATTACATTCCTTTAATGACAACAATTATGGTCTACACTAAATGCCTATCGCATTCACAATAAAAATTTTCATAAAATTCTTCCAATTGTTCAAACAATACAACAGCAGCAGAACAATGGAGTCCTTGAAACACACAATATTTGAACTCAGAGATCACTTTGATAATAAAATGGCCGAGTTTTAAAAAAATCTTCAAAGTGCTTCCATCCCGGCCACAAGTCCTACTTCCAATATTGCGGCTCAATTCAGTGTCTTCAGAAGTTTTGTTATGGGTGCTCTAGAGGGGCTTCAGTTACAACTTGGGCTTTTGGCTGGCAAGTATGATGAGTTAGAAATGAAATCCCGTAGAAAAATTCTTCTTGTCCACGGCATTCAGGAAAGCAAATCAGAAAAATTGGTGTCAGGTACCGTTAAGATTCTTTCTGAACATCTAAAAATCCCCGAATTGAAAGTGGAAGATATAAGCCGTTGTCACCGTCTCGGCCGCTCCAGCTCTGACAAGCCACGTGCCGTTCTTATCAAATTCCGAGATATTGACCTTAGAAATAAGGTCTGGTTCAGTAAAACCAATTTGAGGAATACTGGTATTACTATATCTGAATTCCTCACTAAAGAACGTCATGAGGTTTTTGTTGCGGCTCGTCAGCGATTCGGGATCACAAAGTGCTGGACTAGGAACGGCACTGTGGTAGTTTTAGAGTCACATGGCACTAAGAAGAGGATTTCTACGATGGCTGAATTAAAGTCCTTAACTTCATCCACCGACATCACAGAGGTAAACACTACTCCTACTGCTTCTACTAGCTGCGGCACCCTGGCATCAAAAGACTTGAAAATCTCCAACATCAGGCCAAAAAGAACCGTCAAAAAGTAATACTTTCTTTTCTTTTGTTTTATGTTATTAATTATCCCTTATCTTTGTGTCATAGTTTTATATTAATTTTGCTTCTGCGGTGTTTGTTTATCTGTTTCATTACGGTTGCAATAATTCTATCCGCTTATCTCTTTATTTATTTATCTTAGTTACTTGTCACAATCACATTGTTCGGTGTGTGCATGTTGTGAGATCTCATTCGAATTATAGAGTAATAATAATTAAATCTCAGTACTTCGACTCGCGATATAATTTATCGAACACAATTCTTTTATTTATTTACCGATACCGACATTCATTATAATGATTGTCAAACTCAAAGGTCAAACTGACAAAGGAGATTACAGAGTAAACAAATATTGAGCCATAAACAAAAGCGTTCCGTTTTAAACAGAAATATGGATACCATATATCTACTGTTATTTCTTGATAAAACATAGATATATATTTTGTAAATTAATGTAACTTAATTTATTTGTTTTTTATCAATACCTATTTGTTTTCATTTTAAGCACTTGTCATTGTGTTTAAATGTCATATTGTTTAAATATTCGCTGAATATACCTAACTACTAAGCGAGGAGATTTCATTATTATCTATCCTTTGATTGATTTTTGTGCCTAAATGTTTTTTTTTTTTTTTGATGTTTTTGCTATGCTTTGGTGTTGCTGTTTGCACTGTTTTTGTTCTATTTCATGCATTTAACTATGACCAACTTGTGTTAGTGCTGGTAAGTGTAAGTTTTTGTCTGATAAAATTAGCTTTTACGGGTTATATACATTTGTTTAAATATACATATATATTATTTTTAAATATATTTATTATATATATATATATATTTATATTTATTTAGTATGAGTATTAATAATATCGATCTGAATATTGACTCAGACGATGATAACACTTTTGTATCACTTTCCTCTTCGGCTGACAGTTTTCATAGTACTTACATCCCGCTTTCCTCTTCTCTTGATTCAACCTTCTCTCTTTTCCCAAAAAATTTTAATGTTGTTCATTTGAATGCGCAGAGTATTCCAGCTCACTATCCTGATCTCTTATCTTCCTTTGGCAACTCTAATATTCACGCTATCCTTATCTCCGAAACATTCCTCGAGCCATCTCTTCCTTCTTCCTCCTTCTCATTACCTAACTTTCATCTTATCCGCAATGATCGAACTGGAAAAGGAGGCGGAGGAGTTGCTATTTATTTACGTAACCACATTCCTTTCACTATCCTGAATAAATCCGATTCCCAATACTCTGAATCCGCCGAGCACATACTCATTGAGGTTATATTTGGACACATTAAGGTACTACTCGGTGTTTTTTACAGTCCTTCGCTCCACATAGACTACTTCGACACGTTCGAAAGTCTATTGGAAAATTCCTTGCCTAATGTTAACCATGCTATTATTATGGGCGACTTCAATACCTGCCTTATCAAAAATGACGCTCGTGCCAAGCGCTTATTGAACATAATTAATAGCTCCAATTTAAATTTTCTCCCATCCAATGCCACTCATTACTTTCCCAACTGCATCCCAAGCCAACTTGACCTATCCTTTGTTTCATCCTTGGAGCATGTTGAAATTCACGGACAACTAAGCCTGAACTGAACTGAAGCCTTTTCGTACCATGACCTAATATATCTGTCGTACAAAGTACGTCCGCCGAAAGTTAAACCCACTGTGGTCATGCGTCGAAGCTTCAAACATTTTGACAACGAAAAATTTATGCAGGATCTTAGTGCTATCAATTGGGACTCAATTTTAAACGCTTCTACTATCGATGAGAAACTTGAACTTTTTAACTCCTCTCTAAATGATCTCTTCGATAAACATGCTCCTTTCCGTCCCATCAAGCTCAAACACCTACCTGCACCTTGGTTATCTCAGGACATTCGGAAGTTAATGAAGAAGCGTGACAGAGCTAAATCAAAATTTAAATTAAACCCAACTATTGACAACCTCGTGAAATATAAGAGTTTACGTAATCGGTGCCGTAAAGTATGTAGAGATGCTCAACGTAAATATATACAAGATAAGATTGAGAACAGCAATTCTTCTCAGACATGGAAATTCCTACAATCTCTAGGTATTGGACGACAAGCATCCAGGATCCCTCATACTGTTGATCTCAATGCTCTGAACGGATTTTTTGCTAGTACTGTCCTAATGAACAACAGTGATATAATTAGTACTTTAAATCATTTTAGATCCTTGCCTATTCCTAACAGACCCTCTTTTCACTTTTCCCCAATTACTGCTAGTGACGTTAAGGCCAACATCCTTGCAATAAGATCCGATGCCACGGGATGTGATGGAATCAAACGTAGAATGATACTTGCTGTGTTAGATTATGTTCTCCCTATATTATTTCACATTTTCAATTTCTCCCTTGACCATAATGAATTCCCTTCCACTTGGCGTTTAGCTTATATCCTTCCTATTCCCAAAAACAAAAATCCCATATCTTTCTTTCACTTTCGTCCAATATCTATCCTTCCATTTCTGTCTAAAGTGTTAGAACGTATTGTCCATCTTCAATTAACAAAGTATCTAGCAGAGTACAATGTACTCTCTGATTTCCAATCAGGATTTCGGAGAGGTCATAGTACTACTACTGCCCTACTTAAAGTATGCGACGATATACGTTTTAACATGGACAACAGACATGTTAGTATCCTGGCATTATTGGACTTCAGTAATGCGTTCAATACGGTTGATTTAGATCTCCTGCTGGCAGTGCTTCGGTCGATTAATATCTCTTCCGATGCATGTGAGTGGTTTCGTAGCTACCTGTTTGGTCGTCAGCAATGTGTACGGATTAATAATAAATTATCCAGCCTCCAATCTCTCTCATCTGGTGTTCCTCAAGGCAGTGTCCTCTCTCCACTTTTATTTTCCATTTTTATTAATACTGTATCCCATCTCCTCTCGTCTTCCTTTCATCTTTATGCTGACGACTTGCAGGTCTACGTTTCTGCTCCCTTAACAGGTATCGGAGGGGCTGTTGAGAGGCTGAACCAGGAATTGCATAAAATTTGTACTTGGAGCAAGACGTGCGGGGCTTCTTGTAAATCCAGATAAATCGCAGGTCATTATTATTGGCAGCTCCAAACTACTTACTAAAGTTGATTACGCCAACCTACCTGCGATCATCTTTAACAATACGCCTTTGTCACTTAGCAGTTCCGTTAAAAACCTTGGTCTTCTTATCGATAATACATTATCCTGGACTGTGCAAGTTGCTGAAGTCAGTAGAAAAGTTTTCGCCACATTTCATTTGTTAAAACGTTGGAAACACTTTCTGCCCATTAAGACTAAAATCACGTTATGTCAAACTCTTCTACTTCCTATTTTGGACTACGCAGATTGTTGTTACACAAACATTACTGTTAAAGTACTTAGTGGATTTGCCTATTATGATAAAAGTTTTAATTATAACAGTCTTTATGGTGTCACACAGAGCAGAGAGATGCTAAGAAGAAAAGGCGCGAAATTTACCACAGACTATACATAGTTGGCTATAGATAACTTATAATTTAACACTCCTACCAAATTCAAGCCTTTCATCAGTTTTACATAGATACGAAGGTTTTATATAGTACATTAACAGTTAAAACTTTTCTGAACTTTCCTTACAATAATAACAATTTAATACTCTACAACATAAAAATAACTATACTACACTAGTACAAATTAATTAACAAGTTTTGACATTCCAATGTTATTTCTCATAAATATAAATTTATCTTTTGGCAGGGCTTTTGTAAACATATCAGCGTACTGACTGTTAGTTTGTACATAGTTAAGACTAATTATATTTTCATAGTATTTTTCTTTTATAAAGTTATACTTGATATCAATGTGTTTACATCGCTTATGAAATTCACTGTTTTTAATCACATTTATTGCACTCTGATTATCCATATTTATACACACAGATTTTTGACTAAATTCACCTATATCAATGAGTAACTGTCTAAGCCACATGGCTTCTTTGGTTGCTGCACAAGCAGCCATGAACTCTGCTTCGGTCGTAGATAAAGCCACGGTAGGCTGACGTTGAGATGACCAAGTGACAGCTGCTCCACTTTTGAGGAAAACATAGCCTGTTATTGAGCGTCTCTGTTCCAGGTCATTAGCAAAATCTGAATCGCTGTATCCAGTTAAATCAGTACTGTTAGAGTTAGATGTGTAGCATATTCCATAGCCTTTTGTCTCTTTCAAGTATTTGAGTATTTTCTTTACAGCATTCCAATGTGAGTCATCATAGGAATGTATGTATCGACTCACCTGGTTCACAGCAAGCATTATATCAGTTCTGCTCACTGTTGCTGCATGTATCAGTGATCCGTCTGCTTCTCGGTAAGGATAATTTTTCTTGGTTGCATTATCAGGTTTCTGCAACGTCACATTTGGGTCAGCAGGTACATAGTTAGGGTTGGCATCCTGCATGTTGAATTTCCTTAACAATTGATTAATATATTTAGTCTGATGAATAAGGATAAAGTTATTATTTTTCTCAATTTGCATCCCTACAAAATTTGTTACCTCAGAGAATACTTTTATTTCGAAGTTTGTTTGTAATTCATCAATTACTTCCATCATTGCAGATTTATCTTTACAGAACAGAAGTCCATCGTCAACATAAAGGCACAGGTAACATTTGAGATTATTTATTGTCCCAATATAAACACACTGATCAGCTTTGCTTTTCTCAAAACCAAACTTATTGAGAACTGAACTAAATTTGGCGTTCCAGCATCTGGGTGCCTGTTTTAATCCATATAATGATTTTACAAGTTTACATACCATATTGGGCTTGCAGTCTAGTCCCTCAGGTGCTGTCATCAGAATGTTTTCTTTTAACTCGCCATACAGAAAAGCAGTAGTTACATCAAATTGAATTATTTCTAGCTTTTCTTGAGCTGCAATAGATAATAAAACTCGAAGAGAGTCATACCTGACTGTTGGTGAGAAAGTTTCATCATAATCGATACCCTCCTTTTGTGCATAGCCTTTTGCACACAAACAAGCTTTGTAACGAGGGCCTGTTGGTTCATCTTTGATTCGAAAAACCCATTTGCATCCGATAGGCTTTGCATTTTGGGGCTTTTCTACCAATACCCATGTTCCATTTTGCTTATGAGATTCTAGTTCTTTTTCTATTGAATGTTTCCAATTTTCAGATTCAGGTGATTTGATAGCCTCATTATAGTTTAGTGGTACAGAAGTATCTTCACTACAACACAGGTAACCTTTTTCTTGATAATCCTTTTGCTTTGAGGCTAATTCTCTATTTCTTGATCTCAATGTTATGTTGGAGTGAGAGGGTACTTCAATTTTCTGGTTTGTTAAGTAGTCACTATCTGTACTGTGATCTTGTTCGGAATAGTAGTCAGTACTCCCAGATTTTAATGTGTCATCAGAGCTCTCAGATGTGGAATTATCAGATGGTTCAGATGATAAGTCACACATTGAGCTATCCTGTATCAAAACCTCTGACACATAATTTCTCTCTACTGTAGTTTCAAGAAAGACTGCACCTCTACTTTTGATTACCATTTTGGAGCCAGGAATTATAAATCTAAATCCTTTCGTATGATCACAATAGCCAACGAATATTGCCTTTTGTGCTTTTGGGTCCCACTTTCTTCTTTTTTCTTTGGGAAGATGAATCATTACCTGACACCCAAATATTCTTAAGTGACTAATATTTGGTTTGTTTCCGGACCACATCTCTTCTGGTGTTTTGTAGTTGAGTGACTGAGTTGGAGATCTGTTGATTAAATAAGCAGCCGTGTGTACCGATTCAGCCCAATATCCTTTAGATAATTTGGCGTTAATTAACAAGCACTTGGCCTTTTCAACTAATGTTCTGTTCATACGCTCTGCCACTCCATTTTGCTCTGGAGTGTACGGAGTGGTGGTTTGATGAACTATTCCAGCAGTTTTTAAGAACTCTGAAAAATTAGCATTCACATATTCCAGACCATTATCAGAACGAAGGCATTTTATACTGCATTCCAGTTGTTTCTCCACTTGACACTTGAATTCTTTAAATTTTTCTAGTGCATCAGATTTCTTGTTAAGAAAATAAACGAACACTTTCTTTGAGTAGTCATCTATTAAAGTCATAAAGTATTTGGCACCACGAAGCGAGCTTGTCTCCATCGGACCACAGATATCAGAATGCACCAGTTGAAGTATCTTTGTAGAATTGGTTTCACTTTGCTTTAGAGGTAAGCGTGTTTGTTTTCCTTGTAAACATGTGACACATGTTACTTTATTATCTTTCTTCAATAATTGTACACCTTCTGTGTTATTTACTAATTTCTCCAGACATTCAAAATTCAAATGGCCCATGCGTTGATGCCAGAGGTACATGTCTTGCTTATCAATAGCAGATAAGTATGCATGTTCACTTCTCGTATTTAGCCTGTACATATTATTGACTAAGCTTGCCATTGCAACAACCACATTGTTTTTATTCAATATCAAACAGCCATTGTTTTTGAATTTTACCTGACCTCCATTTTTTATAATCTGACAGACTGATAGTAAATTTGCTGCTAGTTCAGGTACATACAAAACATTTTGAAACAGAATTTTGTTGTACTGACCTTTATTAATGCACACATCTAATGTCAACTGACCAGCACTGTGAACTGATAATAACTTGTCATTTGCTACCTTTATTGTTTTAATAGGTGGCTCTTTCTCATGTTGCAATATATTTCTATGTTTGGTCATATGAACTGAAGCGCCTGAGTCTATATACCATGGAACCTGTTCAAGACTATCTGTTGAGGCTATAAAAGCTGCAGCATAACTTGTACTCTCTTGATTCCTTTTTGTAGATTTTGACTTACACTCGACAGCAATATGGCCATATTTATTACATTTGTAACAACGAGGCCCTCTTAAAGGTTGTTTCTTGTTACCTTTATTCTTGTGGTTATAGTTGGCAGCAAATGCAGATGTGCCATTTTCACACATTTTGACATCTTGCAGAATTTTTGACTTAACAGAGTCTGCGCTTATTTTCATACCGGAGCTTTCGATTGCTATAATCATAGGCTTGTATGTTTCAGGTAAACCAGAGAGTAGAAGTGTCCCAAGCCACTCTTCATCTACCTTAAAACCAATGTTGCGGAGCTTGTGAGCCGTGGTCATAATCTTGCTCACATATTCTTCCACGTTTTGACATCCAGTAAGACTTGTTGTACATAGGTCTCGAAGTAAACCCACGCGGCGTGTTAGCCCCGAATCGTCAAATGCATTTGCCAAGCAGTCCCATACTTCTTTTGCAGACTTAGCATCTTGTATGTGAACATAGTTTACGGAGTCCACCAACAAGATTATTTTTGATTTAGCTTTGATATCTCGTCTCAAGTCGATAGGTTTACCGGGTTCATGTTCAACACAGTCCCACAAGTCCTCATGTTGGAGATATGTTTTAGCAGCAAATCTCCATGTGGAATAGTTTTCACGACCAGTAAGCTTATCGATCATTGCTAAAGGATTGCTTGACGACATTCTGATACGATTTATGATTTATTGTGCCGTAGGTGTAATTTTCAATGATATTTCAATCTGTAAAACCGACAGTCACTTTTAGGTTATGTTACACCGGCATGCGGTAGTTTTACTGTTCTTTTTATTTTAACGAATTTTCACTGTTTTTCTTTTAGAAACGTTCACTTTATTTATTAGGGCTATACTGGGCCCATAACCTGTTAAAGTACTTAGTGGATTTGCCTATTATGATAAAAGTTTTAATTATAACAGTCTTTATGGTGTCACACAGAGAAGAGAGATGCTAAGAAGAAAAGGCGCGAAATTTACCACAGACTATACATAGTTGGCTATAAATAACTTATAATTTAACAATTACTGAGGACCAACTCAATAAGCTAGAAAGGTTACAGAACGTTTGCATCAAATTCATCTTTGGTCTACGGAAATTTGATCACGTCTCCGAATATCGGGCGCAACTTAAGTGGCTTACTATTCGACATCGTCGCAACTTGCACATGTTATCTCTTCTTTACTCTATCCTCTATAATCCTCTTCTTCCCGCGTATTTGAAGGAACGGTTCTGTTTTGTGGGTACTGACGTCAGCTATCCACGTGAACTGCGATCACGCTCTGACAACAAACTGTCACTGCCGGTCGCTCATACCCACTTCTATAGCGAATCCTTTACGATGACAGCTGCAAAGCTATGGAATACGCTCCCTACCGATATTCGTCAATCTGAGTCAATTTATATATTTAAAAATAGGTTACATAAGTATTATTTATCTATTCAATCTGCGTAAATACTATTTCCTATATTATCATACTATTAGTATTTATTCATTAAGTATTATATTTTATGTACGTAAGTTTTATTTTTATTCTATATGTTTAGTATAACTTTCTGCTATATATATAATTTTATTTATATAATTATTTGTATTATTTAAAGATTAATTTTTAGTTGTTTAAGAATAAAACATGCTTGTTTGCACCATCCCGTTTCCCACAGACAAATTCTTACTCTAAAGGGATGTCTGTAAGAGATTGCTTTAAGCAATAAGACCGCCTTTGCACGCTTCTCTTTTTTGTTATATGTTCTTGTAATGTTATGTACACTGTATCTTTTGTCTTTTGTGTGCAATAAAGTGTTTATAAATAAAAAAAAAAAAAAATTTAAAAAAATCTAAGAAACTAGAAAGCAAAATGAATTCGAACTTTGTACAGATGGTTGCTCGTTATAATTTGAAAACATTAACTCAGCCAGATCTCTAAAAATTGCTAACTTCTCATCGATTGTGCTATTTTTTACAGTTATTATTTCATTTAAAAAAAAATTCTAAGAAACTAGAAAGCAAAATGAATTCGAACTTTGTACAGATGGTTGCTCGTTATCATTTGAAAACATTAACTGAGCCAGATCTCTAAAAATTGCTAACTTCTCATCGATTGTGCTATTTTTTACAGTTATTATTTCATTAAAAAAATATATCTAAGAAACTAGAAACCAAAATGAATTCGAACTTTGTACAGATGGTTGCTAGTTCTCATTTGAAAACATTAACTCAGCCAGATCTCTAAAAATTGCTAACTTCTCATCGATTATGCTATTTTTTACAGTTATTATTTCACTAAAAAAATATATCTAAGAAACTAGAAACCAAAATGAATTCGAACTTTGTACAGATGGTTGCTCGTTATAATTTGAAAACATTAACTCAGCCAGATCTCTAAAAATTGCTAACTTCTCATCGATTGTGCTATTTTTTACAGTTATTATTTCACTAAAAAAAAAAAAAAACTAAGAAACTAGAAACCAAAATGAATCCGAACTTTGTGCAGATGGTTGCTCGTTATCATTTGAAAACATTAACTCAGTCAGATCTCTAAAAATTGCTAACTTCTCATCGATTATGCTATTTTTTACAGTTATTATTTCATTAAAAAAATATATCTAGGCGGGTAGGTGTAAAATAAGTGAACTCATGTTTTTCAATGCTCTCGTTTTATTTAATTAAATTAATGAGAAATATGCTGTGAAAGTCTTGTCACTAACCAGTATTACATTCCTTTAATGACAACAATTATAGTCTACACTAAACGCCTATGGCATTTACAATAAAAATTTTCATAAAATTCTTCCAATTGTTCAAACAATACAACAGCAGCAGAACAATGGAGTCCTTGTGTTTCAACACACAATATTTGAACTCAGAGATCACTTTGATAATAAAATGGCCGAGTTTCAAAAAAATCTTCAAAGTGCTTCCATCCCGGCCACAAGTCCTACTTCCAATATTGCGGCTCAATTCAGTGTCTTCAGAAGTTTTGTTATGGGTGCTCTAGAGGGGCTTCAGTTACAACTTGGGCTTTTGGCTGGCAAGTATGATGAGTTAGAAATGAAATCCCGTAGAAAAATTCTTCTTGTCCACGGCATTCAGGAAAGCAAATCAGAAAAATTGGTGTCAGGTACCGTTAAGATTCTTTCTGAACATCTAAAAATCCCCGAATTGAAAGTGGAAGATATAAGCCGTTGTCACCGTCTCGGCCGCTCCAGCTCTGACAAGCCACGTGCCGTTCTTATCAAATTCCGAGATATTGACCTTAGAAATAAGGTCTGGTTCAGTAAAACCAATTTGAGGAATACTGGTATTACTACTCCTTTACTTTACTCTTTATTTATTTATCTTAGTTACTTGTCACAATCACATTGTTCGGTGTGTGCATGTTGTGAGATCTCATTCGAATTATAGAGTAATAATAATTAAATCTCAGTACTTCGACTCGCGATATAATTTATCGAACACAATTCTTTTATTTATTTACCGATACCGACATTCATTATAATGATTGTCAAACTCAAAGGTCAAACTGACAAAGGAGATTACAGAGTAAACAAATATTGAGCCATAAACAAAAGCGTTCCGTTTTAAACAGAAATATGGATACCATATATCTACTGTTATTTCTTGATAAAACATAGATATATATTTTGTAAATTAATGTAACTTAATTTATTTGTTTTTTATCAATACCTATTTGTTTTCATTTTAAGCACTTGTCATTGTGTTTAAATGTTTAAATGTCATATTGTTTAAATATTCGCTGAATATACCTAACTACTAAGCGAGGAGATTTCATTATTATCTATCCTTTGATTGATTTTTGTGCCTAAATGTTTTTTTTTTTTTTTGATGTTTTTGCTATGCTTTGGTGTTGCTGTTTGCACTGTTTTTGTTCTATTTCATGCATTTAACTATGACCAACTTGTGTTAGTGCTGGTAAGTGTAAGTTTTTGTCTGATAAAATTAGCTTTTACGGGTTATATACATTTGTTTAAATATACATATATATTATTTTTAAATATATTTATTATATATATATATATATTTATATTTATTTAGTATGAGTATTAATAATATCGATCTGAATATTGACTCAGACGATGATAACACTTTTGTATCACTTTCCTCTTCGGCTGACAGTTTTCATAGTACTTACATCCCGCTTTCCTCTTCTCTTGATTCAACCTTCTCTCTTTTCCCAAAAAATTTTAATGTTGTTCATTTGAATGCGCAGAGTATTCCAGCTCACTATCCTGATCTCTTATCTTCCTTTGGCAACTCTAATATTCACGCTATCCTTATCTCCGAAACATTCCTCGAGCCATCTCTTCCTTCTTCCTCCTTCTCATTACCTAACTTTCATCTTATCCGCAATGATCGAACTGGAAAAGGAGGCGGAGGAGTTGCTATTTATTTACGTAACCACATTCCTTTCACTATCCTGAATAAATCCGATTCCCAATATTCTGAATCCGCCGAGCACATACTCATTGAGGTTATATTTGGACACATTAAGGTACTACTCGGTGTTTTTTACAGTCCTTCGCTCCACATAGACTACTTCGACACGTTCGAAAGTCTATTGGAAAATTCCTTGCCTAATGTTAACCATGCTATTATTATGGGCGACTTCAATACCTGCCTTATCAAAAATGACGCTCGTGCCAAGCGCTTATTGAACATAATTAATAGCTCCAATTTAAATTTTCTCCCATCCAATGCCACTCATTACTTTCCCAACTGCATCCCAAGCCAACTTGACCTATCCTTTGTTTCATCCTTGGAGCATGTTGAAATTCACGGACAACTAAGCCTGAACTGAACTGAAGCCTTTTCGTACCATGACCTAATATATCTGTCGTACAAAGTACGTCCGCCGAAAGTTAAACCCACTGTGGTCATGCGTCGAAGCTTCAAACATTTTGACAACGAAAAATTTATGCAGGATCTTAGTGCTATCAATTGGGACTCAATTTTAAACGCTTCTACTATCGATGAGAAACTTGAACTTTTTAACTCCTCTCTAAATGATCTCTTCGATAAACATGCTCCTTTCCGTCCCATCAAGCTCAAACACCTACCTGCACCTTGGTTATCTCAGGACATTCGGAAGTTAATGAAGAAGCGTGACAGAGCTAAATCAAAATTTAAATTAAACCCAACTATTGACAACCTCGTGAAATATAAGAGTTTACGTAATCGGTGCCGTAAAGTATGTAGAGATGCTCAACGTAAATATATACAAGATAAGATTGAGAACAGCAATTCTTCTCAGACATGGAAATTCCTACAATCTCTAGGTATTGGACGACAAGCATCCAGGATCCCTCATACTGTTGATCTCAATGCTCTGAACGGATTTTTTGCTAGTACTGTCCTAATGAACAACAGTGATATAATTAGTACTTTAAATCATTTTAGATCCTTGCCTATTCCTAACAGACCCTCTTTTCACTTTTCCCCAATTACTGCTAGTGACGTTAAGGCCAACATCCTTGCAATAAGATCCGATGCCACGGGATGTGATGGAATCAAACGTAGAATGATACTTGCTGTGTTAGATTATGTTCTCCCTATATTATTTCACATTTTCAATTTCTCCCTTGACCATAATGAATTCCCTTCCACTTGGCGTTTAGCTTATATCCTTCCTATTCCCAAAAACAAAAATCCCATATCTTTCTTTCACTTTCGTCCAATATCTATCCTTCCATTTCTGTCTAAAGTGTTAGAACGTATTGTCCATCTTCAATTAACAAAGTATCTAGCAGAGTACAATGTACTCTCTGATTTCCAATCAGGATTTCGGAGAGGTCATAGTACTACTACTGCCCTACTTAAAGTATGCGACGATATACGTTTTAACATGGACAACAGACATGTTAGTATCCTGGCATTATTGGACTTCAGTAATGCGTTCAATACGGTTGATTTAGATCTCCTGCTGGCAGTGCTTCGGTCGATTAATATCTCTTCCGATGCATGTGAGTGGTTTCGTAGCTACCTGTTTGGTCGTCAGCAATGTGTACGGATTAATAATAAATTATCCAGCCTCCAATCTCTCTCATCTGGTGTTCCTCAAGGCAGTGTCCTCTCTCCACTTTTATTTTCCATTTTTATTAATACTGTATCCCATCTCCTCTCGTCTTCCTTTCATCTTTATGCTGACGACTTGCAGGTCTACGTTTCTGCTCCCTTAACAGGTATCGGAGGGGCTATTGAGAGGCTGAACCAGGAATTGCATAAAATTTGTACTTGGAGCAAGACGTGCGGGCTTCTTGTAAATCCAGATAAATCGCAGGTCATTATTATTGGCAGCTCCAAACTACTTACTAAAGTTGATAACGCCAACCTACCTGCGATCATCTTTAACAATACGCCTTTGTCACTTAGCAGTTCCGTTAAAAACCTTGGTCTTCTTATCGATAATACATTATCCTGGACTGTGCAAGTTGCTGAAGTCAGTAGAAAAGTTTTCGCCAAATTTCATTTGTTAAAACGTTGGAAACACTTTCTGCCCATTGAGACTAAAATCACGTTATGTCAAACTCTTCTACTTCCTATTTTGGACTACGCAGATTGTTGTTACACAAACATTACTGAGGACCAACTCAATAAGCTAGAAAGGTTACAGAACGTTTGCATCAAATTCATCTTTGGTCTACGGAAATTTGATCACGTCTCCGAATATCGGGCGCAACTTAAGTGGCTTACTATTCGACATCGTCGCAACTTGCACATGTTATCTCTTCTTTACTCTATCCTCTATAATCCTCTTCTTCCCGCGTATTTGAAGGAACGGTTCTGTTTTGTGGGTACTGACGTCAGCTATCCACGTGAACTGCGGTCACGCTCTGACAACAAACTGTCACTGCCGGTCGCTCATACCCACTTCTATAGCGAATCCTTTACGATGACAGCTGCAAAGCTATGGAATACGCTACCTACCGATATTCGTCAATCTGAGTCAATTTATATATTTAAAAATAGGTTACATAAGTATTATTTATCTATTCAATCTGCGTAAATACTATTTCCTATATTATCATACTATTAGTATTTATTCATTAAGTATTATATTTTATGTACGTAAGTTTTATTTTTATTCTATATGTTTAGTATAACTTTCTGCTATATATATAATTTTATTTATATAATTATTTGGTATATATAATACATATGTATTTATTAAACTTATATATATGTATTTTGTTATATATTATTTGTATTATTTAAAGATTAATTTTTAGTTGTTTAAGAATAAAACATGCTTGTTTGCACCATCCCGTTTCCCACAGACAAATTCTTACTCTAAAGGGTTGTCTGTAAGAGATTGCTTTAAGCAATAAGACCGCGTTTGCACGCTTCTCTTTTTTGTTATATGTTCTTGTAATGTTATGTACACTGTATCTTTTGTCTTTTGTGTGCAATAAAGTGTTTATAAATAAAAAAAAAAAAAAATTAAAAAAAATCTAAGAAACTAGAAAGCAAAATGAATTCGAACTTTGTACAGATGGTTGCTCGTTATAATTTGAAAACATTAACTCAGCCAGATCTCTAAAAATTGCTAACTTCTCATCGATTGTGCTATTTTTTACAGTTATTATTTCACTAAAAAAAAAAAAAACTAAGAAACTAGAAACCAAAATGAATCCGAACTTTGTGCAGATGGTTGCTCGTTATCATTTGAAAACATTAACTCAGTCAGATCTCTAAAAATTGCTAACTTCTCATCGATTATGCTATTTTTTACAGTTATTATTTCATTAAAAAAATATATCTAGGCGGGTAGGTGTAAAATAAGTGAACTCATGTTTTTCAATGCTCTCGTTTTATTTAATTAAATTAATGAGAAATATGCTGTGAAAGTCTTGTCACTAACCAGTATTACATTCCTTTAATGACAACAATTATAGTCTACACTAAACGCCTATGGCATTTACAATAAAAATTTTCATAAAATTCTTCCAATTGTTCAAACAATACAACAGCAGCAGAACAATGGAGTCCTTGTGTTTCAACACACAATATTTGAACACAGAGATCACTTTGATAATAAAATGGCCGAGTTTCAAAAAAATCTTCAAAGTGCTTCCATCCCGGCCACAAGTCCTACTTCCAATATTGCGGCTCAATTCAGTGTCTTCAGAAGTTTTGTTATGGGTGCTCTAGAGGGGCTTCAGTTACAACTTGGGCTTTTGGCTGGCAAGTATGATGAGTTAGAAATGAAATCCCGTAGAAAAATTCTTCTTGTCCACGGCATTCAGGAAAGCAAATCAGAAAAATTGGTGTCAGGTACCGTTAAGATTCTTTCTGAACATCTAAAAATCCCCGAATTGAAAGTGGAAGATATAAGCCGTTGTCACCGTCTCGGCCGCTCCAGCTCTGACAAGCCACGTGCCGTTCTTATCAAATTCCGAGATATTGACCTTAGAAATAAGGTCTGGTTCAGTAAAACCAATTTGAGGAATACTGGTATTACTATATCTGAATTCCTCACTAAAGAACGTCATGAGGTTTCTGTTGCGGCTCGTCAGCGATTCGGGATCACAAAGTGCTGGACTAGGAACGGCACTGTGGTAGTTTTAGAGTCACATGGCACTAAGAAGAGGATTTCTACGATGGCTGAATTAAAGTCCTTAACTTCATCCACCGACATCACAGAGGTAAACACTACTCCTACTGCTTCTACTAGCTGCGGCACCCTGGCATCAAAAGACTTGAAAATCTCCAACATCAGGCCAAAAAGAACCGTCAAAAAGTAATACTTTCTTTTCTTTTGTTTTATGTTATTAATTATCCCTTATCTTTGTGTCATAGTTTTATATTAATTTTGCTTCTGCGGTGTTTGTTTATCTGTTTCATTACGGTTGCAATAATTCTATCCGCTTATCTCTTTATTTATTTATCTTAGTTACTTGTCACAATCACATTGTTCGGTGTGTGCATGTTGTGAGATCTCATTCGAATTATAGAGTAATAATAATTAAATCTCAGTACTTCGACTCGCGATATAATTTATCGAACACAATTCTTTTATTTATTTACCGATACCGACATTCATTATAATGATTGTCAAACTCAAAGGTCAAACTGACAAATGAGATTACAGAGTAAACAAATATTGAGCCATAAACAAAAGCGTTCCGCTTTAAACAGAAATATGGATACCATATATCTACTGTTATTTCTTGATAAAACATAGATATATATTTTGTAAATTCATGTAACTTAATTTATTTGTTTTTTATCAATACCTATTTGTTTTCATTTTAAGCACTTGTCATTGTGTTTAAATGTTTAAATGTCATATTGTTTAAATATTCGCTGAATATACCTAACTACTAAGCGAGGAGATTTCATTATTATCTATCCTTTGATTGATTTTTGTGCCTAAATGTTTTTTTTTTTTTTTTTGATGTTTTTGCTATGCTTTGGTGTTGCTGTTTGCACTGTTTTTGTTCTATTTCATGCATTTAACTATGACCAACTTGTGTTAGTGCTGGTAAGTGTAAGTTTTTGTCTGATAAAATTAGCTTTTACGGGTTATATACATTTGTTTAAATATACATATATATTATTTTTAAATATATTTATTATATATATATATATATTTATATTTATTTAGTATGAGTATTAATAATATCGATCTGAATATTGACTCAGACGATGATAACACTTTTGTATCACTTTCCTCTTCGGCTGACAGTTTTCATAGTACTTACATCCCGCTTTCCTCTTCTCTTGATTCAACCTTCTCTCTTTTCCCAAAAAATTTTAATGTTGTTCATTTGAATGCGCAGAGTATTCCAGCTCACTATCCTGATCTCTTATCTTCCTTTGGCAACTCTAATATTCACGCTATCCTTATCTCCGAAACATTCCTCGAGCCATCTCTTCCTTCTTCCTCCTTCTCATTACCTAACTTTCATCTTATCCGCAATGATCGAACTGGAAAAGGAGGCGGAGGAGTTGCTATTTATTTACGTAACCACATTCCTTTCACTATCCTGAATAAATCCGATTCCCAATACTCTGAATCCGCCGAGCACATACTCATTGAGGTTATATTTGGACACATTAAGGTACTACTCGGTGTTTTTTACAGTCCTTCGCTCCACATAGACTACTTCGACACGTTCGAAAGTCTATTGGAAAATTCCTTGCCTAATGTTAACCATGCTATTATTATGGGCGACTTCAATACCTGCCTTATCAAAAATGACGCTCGTGCCAAGCGCTTATTGAACATAATTAATAGCTCCAATTTAAATTTTCTCCCATCCAATGCCACTCATTACTTTCCCAACTGCATCCCAAGCCAACTTGACCTATCCTTTGTTTCATCCTTGGAGCATGTTGAAATTCACGGACAACTAAGCCTGAACTGAACTGAAGCCTTTTCGTACCATGACCTAATATATCTGTCGTACAAAGTACGTCCGCCGAAAGTTAAACCCACTGTGGTCATGCGTCGAAGCTTCAAACATTTTGACAACGAAAAATTTATGCAGGATCTTAGTGCTATCAATTGGGACTCAATTTTAAACGCTTCTACTATCGATGAGAAACTTGAACTTTTTAACTCCTCTCTAAATGATCTCTTCGATAAACATGCTCCTTTCCGTCCCATCAAGCTCAAACACCTACCTGCACCTTGGTTATCTCAGGACATTCGGAAGTTAATGAAGAAGCGTGACAGAGCTAAATCAAAATTTAAATTAAACCCAACTATTGACAACATCGTGAAATATAAGAGTTTACGTAATCGGTGCCGTAAAGTATGTAGAGATGCTCAACGTAAATATATACAAGATAAGATTGAGAACAGCAATTCTTCTCAGACATGGAAATTCCTACAATCTCTAGGTATTGGACGACAAGCATCCAGGATCCCTCATACTGTTGATCTCAATGCTCTGAACGGATTTTTTGCTAGTACTGTCCTAATGAACAACAGTGATATAATTAGTACTTTAAATCATTTTAGATCCTTGCCTATTCCTAACAGACCCTCTTTTCACTTTTCCCCAATTACTGCTAGTGACGTTAAGGCCAACATCCTTGCAATAAGATCCGATGCCACGGGATGTGATGGAATCAAACGTAGAATGATACTTGCTGTGTTAGATTATGTTCTCCCTATATTATTTCACATTTTCAATTTCTCCCTTGACCATAATGAATTCCCTTCCACTTGGCGTTTAGCTTATATCCTTCCTATTCCCAAAAACAAAAATCCCATATCTTTCTTTCACTTTCGTCCAATATCTATCCTTCCATTTCTGTCTAAAGTGTTAGAACGTATTGTCCATCTTCAATTAACAAAGTATCTAGCAGAGTACAATGTACTCTCTGATTTCCAATCAGGATTTCGGAGAGGTCATAGTACTACTACTGCCCTACTTAAAGTATGCGACGATATACGTTTTAACATGGACAACAGACATGTTAGTATCCTGGCATTATTGGACTTCAGTAATGCGTTCAATACGGTTGATTTAGATCTCCTGCTGGCAGTGCTTCGGTCGATTAATATCTCTTCCGATGCATGTGAGTGGTTTCGTAGCTACCTGTTTGGTCGTCAGCAATGTGTACGGATTAATAATAAATTATCCAGCCTCCAATCTCTCTCATCTGGTGTTCCTCAAGGCAGTGTCCTCTCTCCACTTTTATTTTCCATTTTTATTAATACTGTATCCCATCTCCTCTCGTCTTCCTTTCATCTTTATGCTGACGACTTGCAGGTCTACGTTTCTGCTCCCTTAACAGGTATCGGAGGGGCTATTGAGAGGCTGAACCAGGAATTGCATAAAATTTGTACTTGGAGCAAGACGTGCGGGCTTCTTGTAAATCCAGATAAATCGCAGGTCATTATTATTGGCAGCTCCAAACTACTTACTAAAGTTGATAACGCCAACCTACCTGCGATCATCTTTAACAATACGCCTTTGTCACTTAGCAGTTCCGTTAAAAACCTTGGTCTTCTTATCGATAATACATTATCCTGGACTGTGCAAGTTGCTGAAGTCAGTAGAAAAGTTTTCGCCAAATTTCATTTGTTAAAACGTTGGAAACACTTTCTGCCCATTAAGACTAAAATCACGTTATGTCAAACTCTTCTACTTCCTATTTTGGACTACGCAGATTGTTGTTACACAAACATTACTGAGGACCAACTCAATAAGCTAGAAAGGTTACAGAACGTTTGCATCAAATTCATCTTTGGTCTACGGAAATTTGATCACGTCTCCGAATATCGGGCGCAACTTAAGTGGCTTACTATTCGACATCGTCGCAACTTGCACATGTTATCTCTTCTTTACTCTATCCTCTATAATCCTCTTCTTCCCGCGTATTTGAAGGAACGGTTCTGTTTTGTGGGTACTGACGTCAGCTATCCACGTGAACTGCGGTCACGCTCTGACAACAAACTGTCACTGCCGGTCGCTCATACCCACTTCTATAGCGAATCCTTTACGATGACAGCTGCAAAGCTATGGAATACGCTACCTACCGATATTCGTCAATCTGAGTCAATTTATATATTTAAAAATAGGTTACATAAGTATTATTTATCTATTCAATCTGCGTAAATACTATTTCCTATATTATCATACTATTAGTATTTATTCATTAAGTATTATATTTTATGTACGTAAGTTTTATTTTTATTCTATATGTTTAGTATAACTTTCTGCTATATATATAATTTTATTTATATAATTATTTGGTATATATAATACATATGTATTTATTAAACTTATATATATGTATTTTGTTATATATTATTTGTATTATTTAAAGATTAATTTTTAGTTGTTTAAGAATAAAACATGCTTGTTTGCACCATCCCGTTTCCCACAGACAAATTCTTACTCTAAAGGGTTGTCTGTAAGAGATTGCTTTAAGCAATAAGACCGCGTTTGCACGCTTCTCTTTTTTGTTATATGTTCTTGTAATGTTATGTACACTGTATCTTTTGTCTTTTGTGTGCAATAAAGTGTTTATAAATAAAAAAAAAAAAAAATTTAAAAAAATCTAAGAAACTAGAAAGCAAAATGAATTCGAACTTTGTACAGATGGTTGCTCGTTATAATTTGAAAACATTAACTCAGCCAGATCTCTAAAAATTGCTAACTTCTCATCGATTGTGCTATTTTTTACAGTTATTATTTCACTAAAAAAAAAAAAAAACTAAGAAACTAGAAACCAAAATGAATCCGAACTTTGTGCAGATGGTTGCTCGTTATCATTTGAAAACATTAACTCAGTCAGATCTCTAAAAATTGCTAACTTCTCATCGATTATGCTATTTTTTACAGTTATTATTTCATTAAAAAAATATATCTAGGCGGGTAGGTGTAAAATAAGTGAACTCATGTTTTTCAATGCTCTCGTTTTATTTAATTAAATTAATGAGAAATATGCTGTGAAAGTCTTGTCACTAACCAGTATTACATTCCTTTAATGACAACAATTATAGTCTACACTAAACGCCTATGGCATTTACAATAAAAATTTTCATAAAATTCTTCCAATTGTTCAAACAATACAACAGCAGCAGAACAATGGAGTCCTTGTGTTTCAACACACAATATTTGAACACAGAGATCACTTTGATAATAAAATGGCCGAGTTTCAAAAAAATCTTCAAAGTGCTTCCATCCCGGCCACAAGTCCTACTTCCAATATTGCGGCTCAATTCAGTGTCTTCAGAAGTTTTGTTATGGGTGCTCTAGAGGGGCTTCAGTTACAACTTGGGCTTTTGGCTGGCAAGTATGATGAGTTAGAAATGAAATCCCGTAGAAAAATTCTTCTTGTCCACGGCATTCAGGAAAGCAAATCAGAAAAATTGGTGTCAGGTACCGTTAAGATTCTTTCTGAACATCTAAAAATCCCCGAATTGAAAGTGGAAGATATAAGCCGTTGTCACCGTCTCGGCCGCTCCAGCTCTGACAAGCCACGTGCCGTTCTTATCAAATTCCGAGATATTGACCTTAGAAATAAGGTCTGGTTCAGTAAAACCAATTTGAGGAATACTGGTATTACTATATCTGAATTCCTCACTAAAGAACGTCATGAGGTTTCTGTTGCGGCTCGTCAGCGATTCGGGATCACAAAGTGCTGGACTAGGAACGGCACTGTGGTAGTTTTAGAGTCACATGGCACTAAGAAGAGGATTTCTACGATGGCTGAATTAAAGTCCTTAACTTCATCCACCGACATCACAGAGGTAAACACTACTCCTACTGCTTCTACTAGCTGCGGCACCCTGGCATCAAAAGACTTGAAAATCTCCAACATCAGGCCAAAAAGAACCGTCAAAAAGTAATACTTTCTTTTCTTTTGTTTTATGTTATTAATTATCCCTTATCTTTGTGTCATAGTTTTATATTAATTTTGCTTCTGCGGTGTTTGTTTATCTGTTTCATTACGGTTGCAATAATTCTATCCGCTTATCTCTTTATTTATTTATCTTAGTTACTTGTCACAATCACATTGTTCGGTGTGTGCATGTTGTGAGATCTCATTCGAATTATAGAGTAATAATAATTAAATCTCAGTACTTCGACTCGCGATATAATTTATCGAACACAATTCTTTTATTTATTTACCGATACCGACATTCATTATAATGATTGTCAAACTCAAAGGTCAAACTGACAAATGAGATTACAGAGTAAACAAATATTGAGCCATAAACAAAAGCGTTCCGCTTTAAACAGAAATATGGATACCATATATCTACTGTTATTTCTTGATAAAACATAGATATATATTTTGTAAATTCATGTAACTTAATTTATTTGTTTTTTATCAATACCTATTTGTTTTCATTTTAAGCACTTGTCATTGTGTTTAAATGTTTAAATGTCATATTGTTTAAATATTCGCTGAATATACCTAACTACTAAGCGAGGAGATTTCATTATTATCTATCCTTTGATTGATTTTTGTGCCTAAATGTTTTTTTTTTTTTTTTTGATGTTTTTGCTATGCTTTGGTGTTGCTGTTTGCACTGTTTTTGTTCTATTTCATGCATTTAACTATGACCAACTTGTGTTAGTGCTGGTAAGTGTAAGTTTTTGTCTGATAAAATTAGCTTTTACGGGTTATATACATTTGTTTAAATATACATATATATTATTTTTAAATATATTTATTATATATATATATTTATATTTATTTAGTATGAGTATTAATAATATTGATCTGAATATTGACTCAGACGATGATAACACTTTTGTATCACTTTCCTCTTCGGCTGACAGTTTTCATAGTACTTACATCCCGCTTTCCTCTTCTCTTGATTCAACCTTCTCTCTTTTCCCAAAAAAATTTAATGTTGTTCATTTGAATGCGCAGAGTATTCCAGCTCACTATCCTGATCTCTTATCTTCCTTTGGCAACTCTAATATTCACGCTATCCTTATCTCCGAAACATTCCTCGAGCCATCTCTTCCTTCTTCCTCCTTCTCATTACCTAACTTTCATCTTATCCGCAATGATCGAACTGGAAAAGGAGGCGGAGGAGTTGCTATTTATTTACGTAACCACATTCCTTTCACTATCCTGAATAAATCCGATTCCCAATACTCTGAATCCGCCGAGCACATACTCATTGAGGTTATATTTGGACACATTAAGGTACTACTCGGTGTTTTTTACAGTCCTTCGCTCCACATAGACTACTTCGACACGTTCGAAAGTCTATTGGAAAATTCCTTGCCTAATGTTAACCATGCTATTATTATGGGCGACTTCAATACCTGCCTTATCAAAAATGACGCTCGTGCCAAGCGCTTATTGAACATAATTAATAGCTCCAATTTAAATTTTCTCCCATCCAATGCCACTCATTACTTTCCCAACTGCATCCCAAGCCAACTTGACCTATCCTTTGTTTCATCCTTGGAGCATGTTGAAATTCACGGACAACTAAGCCTGAACTGAACTGAAGCCTTTTCGTACCATGACCTAATATATCTGTCGTACAAAGTACGTCCGCCGAAAGTTAAACCCACTGTGGTCATGCGTCGAAGCTTCAAACATTTTGACAACGAAAAATTTATGCAGGATCTTAGTGCTATCAATTGGGACTCAATTTTAAACGCTTCTACTATCGATGAGAAACTTGAACTTTTTAACTCCTCTCTAAATGATCTCTTCGATAAACATGCTCCTTTCCGTCCCATCAAGCTCAAACACCTACCTGCACCTTGGTTATCTCAGGACATTCGGAAGTTAATGAAGAAGCGTGACAGAGCTAAATCAAAATTTAAATTAAACCCAACTATTGACAACCTCGTGAAATATAAGAGTTTACGTAATCGGTGCCGTAAAGTATGTAGAGATGCTCAACGTAAATATATACAAGATAAGATTGAGAACAGCAATTCTTCTCAGACATGGAAATTCCTACAATCTCTAGGTATTGGACGACAAGCATCCAGGATCCCTCATACTGTTGATCTCAATGCTCTGAACGGATTTTTTGCTAGTACTGTCCTAATGAACAACAGTGATATAATTAGTACTTTAAATCATTTTAGATCCTTGCCTATTCCTAACAGACCCTCTTTTCACTTTTCCCCAATTACTGCTAGTGACGTTAAGGCCAACATCCTTGCAATAAGATCCGATGCCACGGGATGTGATGGAATCAAACGTAGAATGATACTTGCTGTGTTAGATTATGTTCTCCCTATATTATTTCACATTTTCAATTTCTCCCTTGACCATAATGAATTCCCTTCCACTTGGCGTTTAGCTTATATCCTTCCTATTCCCAAAAACAAAAATCCCATATCTTTCTTTCACTTTCGTCCAATATCTATCCTTCCATTTCTGTCTAAAGTGTTAGAACGTATTGTCCATCTTCAATTAACAAAGTATCTAGCAGAGTACAATGTACTCTCTGATTTCCAATCAGGATTTCGGAGAGGTCATAGTACTACTACTGCCCTACTTAAAGTATGCGACGATATACGTTTTAACATGGACAACAGACATGTTAGTATCCTGGCATTATTGGACTTCAGTAATGCGTTCAATACGGTTGATTTAGATCTCCTGCTGGCAGTGCTTCGGTCGATTAATATCTCTTCCGATGCATGTGAGTGGTTTCGTAGCTACCTGTTTGGTCGTCAGCAATGTGTACGGATTAATAATAAATTATCCAGCCTCCAATCTCTCTCATCTGGTGTTCCTCAAGGCAGTGTCCTCTCTCCACTTTTATTTTCCATTTTTATTAATACTGTATCCCATCTCCTCTCGTCTTCCTTTCATCTTTATGCTGACGACTTGCAGGTCTACGTTTCTGCTCCCTTAACAGGTATCGGAGGGGCTATTGAGAGGCTGAACCAGGAATTGCATAAAATTTGTACTTGGAGCAAGACGTGCGGGCTTCTTGTAAATCCAGATAAATCGCAGGTCATTATTATTGGCAGCTCCAAACTACTTACTAAAGTTGATAACGCCAACCTACCTGCGATCATCTTTAACAATACGCCTTTGTCACTTAGCAGTTCCGTTAAAAACCTTGGTCTTCTTATCGATAATACATTATCCTGGACTGTGCAAGTTGCTGAAGTCAGTAGAAAAGTTTTCGCCAAATTTCATTTGTTAAAACGTTGGAAACACTTTCTGCCCATTGAGACTAAAATCACGTTATGTCAAACTCTTCTACTTCCTATTTTGGACTACGCAGATTGTTGTTACACAAACATTACTGAGGACCAACTCAATAAGCTAGAAAGGTTACAGAACGTTTGCATCAAATTCATCTTTGGTCTACGGAAATTTGATCACGTCTCCGAATATCGGACGCAACTTAAGTGGCTTACTATTCGACATCGTCGCAACTTGCACATGTTATCTCTTCTTTACTCTATCCTCTATAATCCTCTTCTTCCCGCGTATTTGAAGGAACGGTTCTGTTTTGTGGGTACTGACGTCAGCTATCCACGTGAACTGCGGTCACGCTCTGACAACAAACTGTCACTGCCGGTCGCTCATACCCACTTCTATAGCGAATCCTTTACGATGACAGCTGCAAAGCTATGGAATACGCTACCTACCGATATTCGTCAATCTGAGTCAATTTATATATTTAAAAATAGGTTACATAAGTATTATTTATCTATTCAATCTGCGTAAATACTATTTCCTATATTATCATACTATTAGTATTTATTCATTAAGTATTATATTTTATGTACGTAAGTTTTATTTTTATTCTATATGTTTAGTATAACTTTCTGCTATATATATAATTTTATTTATATAATTATTTGGTATATATAATACATATGTATTTATTAAACTTATATATATGTATTTTGTTATATATTATTTGTATTATTTAAAGATTAATTTTTAGTTGTTTAAGAATAAAACATGCTTGTTTGCACCATCCCGTTTCCCACAGACAAATTCTTACTCTAAAGGGATGTCTGTAAGAGATTGCTTTAAGCAATAAGACCGCCTTTGCACGCTTCTCTTTTTTGTTATATGTTCTTGTAATGTTATGTACACTGTATCTTTTGTCTTTTGTGTGCAATAAAGTGTTTATAAATAAAAAAAAAAAAAAATTTAAAAAAATCTAAGAAACTAGAAAGCAAAATGAATTCGAACTTTGTACAGATGGTTGCTCGTTATAATTTGAAAACATTAACTCAGCCAGATCTCTAAAAATTGCTAACTTCTCATCGATTGTGCTATTTTTTACAGTTATTATTTCATTTAAAAAAAAATTCTAAGAAACTAGAAAGCAAAATGAATTCGAACTTTGTACAGATGGTTGCTCGTTATCATTTGAAAACATTAACTGAGCCAGATCTCTAAAAATTGCTAACTTCTCATCGATTGTGCTATTTTTTACAGTTATTATTTCATTAAAAAAATATATCTAAGAAACTAGAAACCAAAATGAATTCGAACTTTGTACAGATGGTTGCTAGTTCTCATTTGAAAACATTAACTCAGCCAGATCTCTAAAAATTGCTAACTTCTCATCGATTATGCTATTTTTTACAGTTATTATTTCACTAAAAAAATATATCTAAGAAACTAGAAACCAAAATGAATTCGAACTTTGTACAGATGGTTGCTCGTTATCATTTGAAAACATTAACTGAGCCAGATCTCTCAAAATATGATAACTTCTCATCGATTATGCTATTTTTTACAGTTATTATTTCATTTAAAAAAAAATTCTAAGAAACTAGAAAGCAAAATGAATTCGAACTTTGTACAGATGGTTGCTCGTTATCATTTGAAAACATTAACTGAGCCAGATCTCTAAAAATTGCTAACTTCTCATCGATTGTGCTATTTTTTACAGTTATTATTTCATTAAAAAAATATATCTAAGAAACTAGAAACCAAAATGAATTCGAACTTTGTACAGATGGTTGCTAGTTCTCATTTGAAAACATTAACTCAGCCAGATCTCTAAAAATTGCTAACTTCTCATCGATTGTGCTATTTTTTACAGTTATTATTTCACTAAAAAAATATATCTAAGAAACTAGAAACCAAAATGAATTCGAACTTTGTACAGATGGTTGCTTGTTATCATTTGAAAACATTAACTGAGCCAGATCTCTCAAAATATGATAACTTCTCATCGATTATGCTATTTTTTACAGTTATTATTTCATTTAAAAAAAATATCTAAGAAACTAGAAACCAAAATGAATTCGAACTTTGTACAGATGGTTGCTCGTTATCATTTGAAAACATTAACTGAGCCAGATCTCTCAAAATATGATAACTTCTCATCGATTATGCTATTTTTTACAGTTATTATTTCATTTAAAAAAAATATCTAAGAAACTAGAAAGCAAAATGAATTCGAACTTTGTACAGATGGTTGCTCGTTATCATTTGAAAACATTAACTGAGCACGATCTCTAAAAATTGCTAACTTCTCATCGATTATGCTATTTTTACAGTTATTTTTTCATTTAAAGAAAATATTTAAGAAACTAGAAACCAAACTGATTTCGAACTTTGTACAGATGGTTGCTCGTTATAATTTGAAAACATTAACTCAGCCAGATCTCTAAAAATTGCTAACTTCTCATCGATTGTGCTATTTTTTACAGTTATTATTTCATTTAAAAAAAAAATCTAAGAAACTAGAAAGCAAAATGAATTCGAACTTTGTACAGATGGTTGCTCGTTATCATTTGAAAACATTAACTGAGCCAGATCTCTAAAAATTGCTAACTTCTCATCGATTGTGCTATTTTTTACAGTTATTATTTCATTAAAAAAATATATCTAAGAAACTAGAAACCAAAATGAATTCGAACTTTGTACAGATGGTTGCTAGTTCTCATTTGAAAACATTAACTCAGCCAGATCTCTAAAAATTGCTAACTTCTCATCGATTGTGCTATTTTTTACAGTTATTATTTCACTAAAAAAATATATCTAAGAAACTAGAAACCAAAATGAATTCGAACTTTGTACAGATGGTTGCTTGTTATCATTTGAAAACATTAACTGAGCCAGATCTCTCAAAATATGATAACTTCTCATCGATTATGCTATTTTTTACAGTTATTATTTCATTTAAAAAAAATATCTAAGAAACTAGAAACCAAAATGAATTCGAACTTTGTACAGATGGTTGCTCGTTATCATTTGAAAACATTAACTGAGCCAGATCTCTCAAAATATGATAACTTCTCATCGATTATGCTATTTTTTACAGTTATTATTTCATTTAAAAAAAATATCTAAGAAACTAGAAAGCAAAATGAATTCGAACTTTGTACAGATGGTTGCTCGTTATCATTTGAAAACATTAACTCAGCCAGATCTCTAAAAATTGCTAACTTCTCATCGATTATGCTATTTTTACAGTTATTTTTTCATTTAAAGAAAATATTTAAGAAACTAGAAACCAAACTGATTTCGAACTTTGTACAGATGGTTGCTCGTTATAATTTGAAAACATTAACTCAGCCAGATCTCTAAAAATTGCTAACTTCTCATCGATTGTGCTATTTTTTACAGTTATTATTTCATTAAAAAAATATATCTAAGAAACTAGAAACCAAAATGAATTCGAACTTTGTACAGATGGTTGCTAGTTCTCATTTGAAAACATTAACTCAGCCAGATCTCTAAAAATTGCTAACTTCTCATCGATTGTGCTATTTTTTACAGTTATTATTTCATTAAAAAAATATATCTAAGAAACTAGAAACCAAAATGAATTCGAACTTTGTACAGATGGTTGCTAGTTCTCATTTGAAAACATTAACTCAGCCAGATCTCTAAAAATTGCTAACTTCTCATCGATTGTGCTATTTTTTACAGTTATTATTTCACTAAAAAAATATATCTAAGAAACTAGAAACCAAAATGAATTCGAACTTTGTACAGATGGTTGCTTGTTATCATTTGAAAACATTAACTGAGCCAGATCTCTCAAAATATGATAACTTCTCATCGATTATGCTATTTTTTACAGTTATTATTTCATTTAAAAAAAATATCTAAGAAACTAGAAACCAAAATGAATTCGAACTTTGTACAGATGGTTGCTCGTTATCATTTGAAAACATTAACTGAGCCAGATCTCTCAAAATATGATAACTTCTCATCGATTATGCTATTTTTTACAGTTATTATTTCATTTAAAAAAAATATCTAAGAAACTAGAAAGCAAAATGAATTCGAACTTTGTACAGATGGTTGCTCGTTATCATTTGAAAACATTAACTGAGCACGATCTCTAAAAATTGCTAACTTCTCATCGATTATGCTATTTTTACAGTTATTTTTTCATTTAAAGAAAATATTTAAGAAACTAGAAACCAAACTGATTTCGAACTTTGTACAGATGGTTGCTCGTTATAATTTGAAAACATTAACTCAGCCAGATCTCTAAAAATTGCTAACTTCTCATCGATTGTGCTATTTTTTACAGTTATTATTTCATTTAAAAAAAAAATCTAAGAAACTAGAAAGCAAAATGAATTCGAACTTTGTACAGATGGTTGCTCGTTATCATTTGAAAACATTAACTGAGCCAGATCTCTAAAAATTGCTAACTTCTCATCGATTGTGCTATTTTTTACAGTTATTATTTCATTAAAAAAAATATATCTAAGAAACTAGAAACCAAAATGAATTCGAACTTTGTACAGATGGTTGCTAGTTCTCATTTGAAAACATTAACTCAGCCAGATCTCTAAAAATTGCTAACTTCTCATCGATTGTGCTATTTTTTACAGTTATTATTTCACTAAAAAAATATATCTAAGAAACTAGAAACCAAAATGAATTCGAACTTTGTACAGATGGTTGCTCGTTATCATTTGAAAACATTAACTGAGCCAGATCTCTCAAAATATGATAACTTCTCATGGATTATGCTATTTTTTACAGTTATTATTTCATTAAAAAAATATATCTAAGAAACTAGAAACCAAAATGAATTCGAACTTTGTACAGATGGTTGCTTGTTATCATTTGAAAACATTAACTCAGCCAGATCTCTAAAAATTGCTAACTTCTCATCGATTGTGCTATTTTTTACAGTTATTATTTCACTAAAAAAATATATCTAAGAAACTAGAAACCAAAATGAATTCGAACTTTGTACAGATGGTTGCTCGTTATCATTTGAAAACATTAACTCAGCCAGATCTCTCAAAATTGCTAACTTCTCATCGATTGTGCTATTTTTTACAGTTATTATTTCACTAAAAAAATATCTAAGAAACTAGAAACCAAAATGAATTCGAACTTTGTACAGATGGTTGCTCGTTATCATTTGAAAACATTAACTGAGCCAGATCTCTCAAAATATGATAACTTCTCATCGATTATGCTATTTTTACAGTTATTTTTTCATTTAAAGAAAATATTTAAGAAACTAGAAACCAAACTGAATTCGAACTTTGTACAGATGGTTGCTCGTTATAATTTGAAAACATTAACTCAGCCAGATCTCTAAAAATTGCTAACTTCTCATCGATTGTGCTATTTTTTAGTTATTATTTCATTAAAAAAATATATCTAGGCAGGTAGGTGTAAAATAAGTGAACTCATGTTTTTTAATGCTCTCGTTTTATTTAATTAAATTAATGAGAAATATGCTGTGAAAGTCTTGTCACTTACCAGTATTACATTCCTTTAATGACAACAATTATAGTCTACACTAAACGCCTATCGCATTCACAATAAAAATTTTCATAAAATTCTTCCAATTGTTCAAACAATACAACAGCAGCAGAACAATGGAGTCCTTGAAACACATAATATTTGAACTCAGAGATCACTTTGATAATAAAATGGCCGAGTTTCAAAAAAATCTTCAAAGTGCTTCCATCCCGGCCACAAGTCCTACTTCCAATATTGCGGCTCAATTCAGTGTCTTCAGAAGTTTTGTTATGGGTGCTCTAGAGGGGCTTCAGTTACAACTTGGGCTTTTGGCTGGCAAGTATGATGAGTTAGAAATGAAATCCCGTAGAAAAATTCTTCTTGTTCACGGCATTCAGGAAAGCAAATCAGAAAAATTGGTGTCAGGTACCGTTAAGATTCTTTCTGAACATCTAAAAATCCCCGAATTTAAAGTGGAAGATATAAGCCGTTGTCACCGTCTCGGCCGCTCCAGCTCTGACAAGCCACGTGCCGTTCTTATCAAATTCCGAGATATTGACCTTAGAAATAAGGTCTGGTTCAGTAAAACCAATTTGAGGAATACTGGTATTACTATATCTGAATTCCTCACTAAAGAACGTCATGAGGTTTTTGTTGCGGCTCGTCAGCGATTCGGGATCACAAAGTGCTGGACTAGGAACGGCACTGTGGTAGTTTTAGAGTCACATGGCACTAAGAAGAGGATTTCTACGATGGCTGAATTAAAGTCCTTAACTTCATCCACCGACATCACAGAGGTAAACACTACTCCTACTGCTTCTACTAGCTGCGGCACCCTGGCATAAAAAGACTTGAAAATCTCCAACATCAGGCCAAAAAGAACCGTCAAAAAGTAATACTTTCTTTTCTTTTGTTTTATGTTATTAATTATCCCTTATCTTTGTGTCATAGTTTTATATTAATTTTGCTTCTGCGGTGTTTGTTTATCTGTTTCATTACGGTTGCAATAATTCTATCCGCTTATCTCTTTATTTATTTATCTTAGTTACTTGTCACAATCACATTGTTCGGTGTGTGCATGTTGTGAGATCTCATTCGAATTATAGAGTAATAATAATTAAATCTCAGTACTTCGACTCGCGATATAATTTATCGAACACAATTCTTTTATTTATTTACCGATACCGACATTCATTATAATGATTGTCAAACTCAAAGGTCAAACTGACAAATGAGATTACAGAGTAAACAAATATTGAGCCATAAACAAAAGCGTTCCGCTTTAAACAGAAATATGGAAACCATATATCTACTGTTATTTCTTGATAAAACATAGATATATATTTTGTAAATTAATGTAACTTAATTTATTTGTTTTTTATCAATACCTATTTGTTTTCATTTTAAGCACTTGTCATTGTGTTTAAATGTTTAAATGTCATATTGTTTAAATATTCGCTGAATATACCTAACTACTAAGCGAGGAGATTTCATTATTATCTATCCTTTGATTGATTTTTGTGCCTAAATGTTTTTTTTTTTTTTTGATGTTTTTGCTATGCTTTGGTGTTGCTGTTTGCACTGTTTTTGTTCTATTTCATGCATTTAACTATGACCAACTTGTGTTAGTGCTGGTAAGTGTAAGTTTTTGTCTGATAAAATTAGCTTTTACGGGTTATATACATTTGTTTAAATATACATATATATTATTTTTAAATATATTTATTATGTATATATATTTATATTTATTTAGTATGAGTATTAATAATATTGATCTGAATATTGACTCAGACGATGATAACACTTTTGTATCACTTTCCTCTTCGGCTGACAGTTTTCATAGTACTTACATCCCGCTTTCCTCTTCTCTTGATTCAACCTTCTCTCTTTTCCCAAAAAATTTTAATGTTGTTCATTTGAATGCGCAGAGTATTCCAGCTCACTATCCTGATCTCTTATCTTCCTTTGGCAACTCTAATATTCACGCTATCCTTATCTCCGAAACATTCCTCGAGCCATCTCTTCCTTCTTCCTCCTTCTCATTACCTAACTTTCATCTTATCCGCAATGATCGAACTGGAAAAGGAGGCGGAGGAGTTGCTATTTATTTACGTAACCACATTCCTTTCACTATCCTGAATAAATCCGATTCCCAATACTCTGAATCCGCCGAGCACATACTCATTGAGGTTATATTTGGACACATTAAGGTACTACTCGGTGTTTTTTACAGTCCTTCGCTCCACATAGACTACTTCGACACGTTCGAAAGTCTATTGGAAAATTCCTTGCCTAATGTTAACCATGCTATTATTATGGGCGACTTCAATACCTGCCTTATCAAAAATGACGCTCGTGCCAAGCGCTTATTGAACATAATTAATAGCTCCAATTTAAATTTTCTCCCATCCAATGCCACTCATTACTTTCCCAACTGCATCCCAAGCCAACTTGACCTATCCTTTGTTTCATCCTTGGAGCATGTTGAAATTCACGGACAACTAAGCCTGAACTGAACTGAAGCCTTTTCGTACCATGACCTAATATATCTGTCGTACAAAGTACGTCCGCCGAAAGTTAAACCCACTGTGGTCATGCGTCGAAGCTTCAAACATTTTGACAACGAAAAATTTATGCAGGATCTTAGTGCTATCAATTGGGACTCAATTTTAAACGCTTCTACTATCGATGAGAAACTTGAACTTTTTAACTCCTCTCTAAATGATCTCTTCGATAAACATGCTCCTTTCCGTCCCATCAAGCTCAAACACCTACCTGCACCTTGGTTATCTCAGGACATTCGGAAGTTAATGAAGAAGCGTGACAGAGCTAAATCAAAATTTAAATTAAACCCAACTATTGACAACCTCGTGAAATATAAGAGTTTACGTAATCGGTGCCGTAAAGTATGTAGAGATGCTCAACGTAAATATATACAAGATAAGATTGAGAACAGCAATTCTTCTCAGACATGGAAATTCCTACAATCTCTAGGTATTGGACGACAAGCATCCAGGATCCCTCATACTGTTGATCTCAATGCTCTGAACGGATTTTTTGCTAGTACTGTCCTAATGAACAACAGTGATATAATTAGTACTTTAAATCATTTTAGATCCTTGCCTATTCCTAACAGACCCTCTTTTCACTTTTCCCCAATTACTGCTAGTGACGTTAAGGCCAACATCCTTGCAATAAGATCCGATGCCACGGGATGTGATGGAATCAAACGTAGAATGATACTTGCTGTGTTAGATTATGTTCTCCCTATATTATTTCACATTTTCAATTTCTCCCTTGACCATAATGAATTCCCTTCCACTTGGCGTTTAGCTTATATCCTTCCTATTCCCAAAAACAAAAATCCCATATCTTTCTTTCACTTTCGTCCAATATCTATCCTTCCATTTCTGTCTAAAGTGTTAGAACGTATTGTCCATCTTCAATTAACAAAGTATCTAGCAGAGTACAATGTACTCTCTGATTTCCAATCAGGATTTCGGAGAGGTCATAGTACTACTACTGCCCTACTTAAAGTATGCGACGATATACGTTTTAACATGGACAACAGACATGTTAGTATCCTGGCATTATTGGACTTCAGTAATGCGTTCAATACGGTTGATTTAGATCTCCTGCTGGCAGTGCTTCGGTCGATTAATATCTCTTCCGATGCATGTGAGTGGTTTCGTAGCTACCTGTTTGGTCGTCAGCAATGTGTACGGATTAATAATAAATTATCCAGCCTCCAATCTCTCTCATCTGGTGTTCCTCAAGGCAGTGTCCTCTCTCCACTTTTATTTTCCATTTTTATTAATACTGTATCCCATCTCCTCTCGTCTTCCTTTCATCTTTATGCTGACGACTTGCAGGTCTACGTTTCTGCTCCCTTAACAGGTATCGGAGGGGCTATTGAGAGGCTGAACCAGGAATTGCATAAAATTTGTACTTGGAGCAAGACGTGCGGGCTTCTTGTAAATCCAGATAAATCGCAGGTCATTATTATTGGCAGCTCCAAACTACTTACTAAAGTTGATAACGCCAACCTACCTGCGATCATCTTTAACAATACGCCTTTGTCACTTAGCAGTTCCGTTAAAAACCTTGGTCTTCTTATCGATAATACATTATCCTGGACTGTGCAAGTTGCTGAAGTCAGTAGAAAAGTTTTCGCCAAATTTCATTTGTTAAAACGTTGGAAACACTTTCTGCCCATTGAGACTAAAATCACGTTATGTCAAACTCTTCTACTTCCTATTTTGGACTACGCAGATTGTTGTTACACAAACATTACTGAGGACCAACTCAATAAGCTAGAAAGGTTACAGAACGTTTGCATCAAATTCATCTTTGGTCTACGGAAATTTGATCACGTCTCCGAATATCGGGCGCAACTTAAGTGGCTTACTATTCGACATCGTCGCAACTTGCACATGTTATCTCTTCTTTACTCTATCCTCTATAATCCTCTTCTTCCCGCGTATTTGAAGGAACGGTTCTGTTTTGTGGGTACTGACGTCAGCTATCCACGTGAACTGCGGTCACGCTCTGACAACAAACTGTCACTGCCGGTCGCTCATACCCACTTCTATAGCGAATCCTTTACGATGACAGCTGCAAAGCTATGGAATACGCTACCTACCGATATTCGTCAATCTGAGTCAATTTATATATTTAAAAATAGGTTACATAAGTATTATTTATCTATTCAATCTGCGTAAATACTATTTCCTATATTATCATACTATTAGTATTTATTCATCAAGTATTATATTTTATGTACGTAAGTTTTATTTTTATTCTATATGTTTAGTATAACTTTCTGCTATATATATAATTTTATTTATATAATTATTTGGTATATATAATACATATGTATTTATTAAACTTATATATATGTATTTTGTTATATATTATTTGTATTATTTAAAGATTAATTTTTAGTTGTTTAAGAATAAAACATGCTTGTTTGCACCATCCCGTTTCCCACAGACAAATTCTTACTCTAAAGGGATGTCTGTAAGAGATTGCTTTAAGCAATAAGACCGCCTTTGCACGCTTCTCTTTTTTGTTATATGTTCTTGTAATGTTATGTACACTGTATCTTTTGTCTTTTGTGTGCAATAAAGTGTTTATAAATAAAAAAAAAAAAAAATTTAAAAAAATCTAAGAAACTAGAAAGCAAAATGAATTCGAACTTTGTACAGATGGTTGCTCGTTATAATTTGAAAACATTAACTCAGCCAGATCTCTAAAAATTGCTAACTTCTCATCGATTGTGCTATTTTTTACAGTTATTATTTCATTTAAAAAAAAATTCTAAGAAACTAGAAAGCAAAATGAATTCGAACTTTGTACAGATGGTTGCTCGTTATCATTTGAAAACATTAACTGAGCCAGATCTCTAAAAATTGCTAACTTCTCATCGATTGTGCTATTTTTTACAGTTATTATTTCATTAAAAAAATATATCTAAGAAACTAGAAACCAAAATGAATTCGAACTTTGTACAGATGGTTGCTAGTTCTCATTTGAAAACATTAACTCAGCCAGATCTCTAAAAATTGCTAACTTCTCATCGATTATGCTATTTTTTACAGTTATTATTTCACTAAAAAAATATATCTAAGAAACTAGAAACCAAAATGAATTCGAACTTTGTACAGATGGTTGCTCGTTATCATTTGAAAACATTAACTGAGCCAGATCTCTCAAAATATGATAACTTCTCATCGATTATGCTATTTTTTACAGTTATTATTTCATTTAAAAAAAAATTCTAAGAAACTAGAAAGCAAAATGAATTCGAACTTTGTACAGATGGTTGCTCGTTATCATTTGAAAACATTAACTGAGCCAGATCTCTAAAAATTGCTAACTTCTCATCGATTGTGCTATTTTTTACAGTTATTATTTCATTAAAAAAATATATCTAAGAAACTAGAAACCAAAATGAATTCGAACTTTGTACAGATGGTTGCTAGTTCTCATTTGAAAACATTAACTCAGCCAGATCTCTAAAAATTGCTAACTTCTCATCGATTGTGCTATTTTTTACAGTTATTATTTCATTAAAAAAATATATCTAAGAAACTAGAAACCAAAATGAATTCGAACTTTGTACAGATGGTTGCTTGTTATCATTTGAAAACATTAACTGAGCCAGATCTCTCAAAATATGATAACTTCTCATCGATTATGCTATTTTTTACAGTTATTATTTCATTTAAAAAAAATATCTAAGAAACTAGAAACCAAAATGAATTCGAACTTTGTACAGATGGTTGCTCGTTATCATTTGAAAACATTAACTGAGCCAGATCTCTCAAAATATGATAACTTCTCATCGATTATGCTATTTTTTACAGTTATTATTTCATTTAAAAAAAATATCTAAGAAACTAGAAAGCAAAATGAATTCGAACTTTGTACAGATGGTTGCTCGTTATCATTTGAAAACATTAACTGAGCACGATCTCTAAAAATTGCTAACTTCTCATCGATTATGCTATTTTTACAGTTATTTTTTCATTTAAAGAAAATATTTAAGAAACTAGAAACCAAACTGATTTCGAACTTTGTACAGATGGTTGCTCGTTATAATTTGAAAACATTAACTCAGCCAGATCTCTAAAAATTGCTAACTTCTCATCGATTGTGCTATTTTTTACAGTTATTATTTCATTAAAAAAAATATATCTAAGAAACTAGAAACCAAAATGAATTCGAACTTTGTACAGATGGTTGCTAGTTCTCATTTGAAAACATTAACTCAGCCAGATCTCTAAAAATTGCTAACTTCTCATCGATTGTGCTATTTTTTACAGTTATTATTTCACTAAAAAAATATATCTAAGAAACTAGAAACCAAAATGAATTCGAACTTTGTACAGATGGTTGCTCGTTATCATTTGAAAACATTAACTGAGCCAGATCTCTCAAAATATGATAACTTCTCATGGATTATGCTATTTTTTACAGTTATTATTTCATTAAAAAAATATATCTAAGAAACTAGAAACCAAAATGAATTCGAACTTTGTACAGATGGTTGCTCGTTATCATTTGAAAACATTAACTGAGCCAGATCTCTCAAAATATGATAACTTCTCATCGATTATGCTATTTTTTACAGTTATTATTTCATTTAAAAAAAAATTCTAAGAAACTAGAAAGCAAAATGAATTCGAACTTTGTACAGATGGTTGCTCGTTATCATTTGAAAACATTAACTGAGCCAGATCTCTAAAAATTGCTAACTTCTCATCGATTGTGCTATTTTTTACAGTTATTATTTCATTAAAAAAATATATCTAAGAAACTAGAAACCAAAATGAATTCGAACTTTGTACAGATGGTTGCTAGTTCTCATTTGAAAACATTAACTCAGCCAGATCTCTAAAAATTGCTAACTTCTCATCGATTGTGCTATTTTTTACAGTTATTATTTCACTAAAAAAATATATCTAAGAAACTAGAAACCAAAATGAATTCGAACTTTGTACAGATGGTTGCTTGTTATCATTTGAAAACATTAACTGAGCCAGATCTCTCAAAATATGATAACTTCTCATCGATTATGCTATTTTTTACAGTTATTATTTCATTTAAAAAAAATATCTAAGAAACTAGAAACCAAAATGAATTCGAACTTTGTACAGATGGTTGCTCGTTATCATTTGAAAACATTAACTGAGCCAGATCTCTCAAAATATGATAACTTCTCATCGATTATGCTATTTTTTACAGTTATTATTTCATTTAAAAAAAATATCTAAGAAACTAGAAAGCAAAATGAATTCGAACTTTGTACAGATGGTTGCTCGTTATCATTTGAAAACATTAACTGAGCACGATCTCTAAAAATTGCTAACTTCTCATCGATTATGCTATTTTTACAGTTATTTTTTCATTTAAAGAAAATATTTAAGAAACTAGAAACCAAACTGATTTCGAACTTTGTACAGATGGTTGCTCGTTATAATTTGAAAACATTAACTCAGCCAGATCTCTAAAAATTGCTAACTTCTCATCGATTGTGCTATTTTTTACAGTTATTATTTCATTAAAAAAAATATATCTAAGAAACTAGAAACCAAAATGAATTCGAACTTTGTACAGATGGTTGCTAGTTCTCATTTGAAAACATTAACTCAGCCAGATCTCTAAAAATTGCTAACTTCTCATCGATTGTGCTATTTTTTACAGTTATTATTTCACTAAAAAAATATATCTAAGAAACTAGAAACCAAAATGAATTCGAACTTTGTACAGATGGTTGCTCGTTATCATTTGAAAACATTAACTGAGCCAGATCTCTCAAAATATGATAACTTCTCATGGATTATGCTATTTTTTACAGTTATTATTTCATTAAAAAAATATATCTAAGAAACTAGAAACCAAAATGAATTCGAACTTTGTACAGATGGTTGCTTGTTATCATTTGAAAACATTAACTCAGCCAGATCTCTAAAAATTGCTAACTTCTCATCGATTGTGCTATTTTTTACAGTTATTATTTCACTAAAAAAATATATCTAAGAAACTAGAAACCAAAATGAATTCGAACTTTGTACAGATGGTTGCTCGTTATCATTTGAAAACATTAACTCAGCCAGATCTCTCAAAATTGCTAACTTCTCATCGATTGTGCTATTTTTTACAGTTATTATTTCACTAAAAAAATATCTAAGAAACTAGAAACCAAAATGAATTCGAACTTTGTACAGATGGTTGCTCGTTATCATTTGAAAACATTAACTGAGCCAGATCTCTCAAAATATGATAACTTCTCATCGATTATGCTATTTTTACAGTTATTTTTTCATTTAAAGAAAATATTTAAGAAACTAGAAACCAAACTGAATTCGAACTTTGTACAGATGGTTGCTCGTTATCATTTGAAAACATTAACTCAGCCAGATCTCTAAAAATTGCTAACTTCTCATCGATTGTGCTATTTTTTAGTTATTATTTCATTAAAAAAATATATCTAGGCGGGTAGGTGTAAAATAAGTGAACTCATGTTTTTTAATGCTCTCGTTTTATTTAATTAAATTAATGAGAAATATGCTGTGAAAGTCTTGTCACTTACCAGTATTACATTCCTTTAATGACAACAATTATAGTCTACACTAAACGCCTATCGCATTCACAATAAAAATTTTCATAAAATTCTTCCAATTGTTCAAACAATACAACAGCAGCAGAACAATGGAGTCCTTGAAACACACAATATTTGAACTCAGAGATCACTTTGATAATAAAATGGCCGAGTTTCAAAAAAATCTTCAAAGTGCTTCCATCCCGGCCACAAGTCCTACTTCCAATATTGCGGCTCAATTCAGTGTCTTCAGAAGTTTTGTTATGGGTGCTCTAGAGGGGCTTCAGTTACAACTTGGGCTTTTGGCTGGCAAGTATGATGAGTTAGAAATGAAATCCCGTAGAAAAATTCTTCTTGTTCACGGCATTCAGGAAAGCAAATCAGAAAAATTGGTGTCAGGTACCGTTAAGATTCTTTCTGAACATCTAAAAATCCCCGAATTTAAAGTGGAAGATATAAGCCGTTGTCACCGTCTCGGCCGCTCCAGCTCTGACAAGCCACGTGCCGTTCTTATCAAATTCCGAGATATTGACCTTAGAAATAAGGTCTGGTTCAGTAAAACCAATTTGAGGAATACTGGTATTACTATATCTGAATTCCTCACTAAAGAACGTCATGAGGTTTTTGTTGCGGCTCGTCAGCGATTCGGGATCACAAAGTGCTGGACTAGGAACGGCACTGTGGTAGTTTTAGAGTCACATGGCACTAAGAAGAGGATTTCTACGATGGCTGAATTAAAGTCCTTAACTTCATCCACCGACATCACAGAGGTAAACACTACTCCTACTGCTTCTACTAGCTGCGGCACCCTGGCATAAAAAGACTTGAAAATCTCCAACATCAGGCCAAAAAGAACCGTCAAAAAGTAATACTTTCTTTTCTTTTGTTTTATGTTATTAATTATCCCTTATCTTTGTGTCATAGTTTTATATTAATTTTGCTTCTGCGGTGTTTGTTTATCTGTTTCATTACGGTTGCAATAATTCTATCCGCTTATCTCTTTATTTATTTATCTTAGTTACTTGTCACAATCACATTGTTCGGTGTGTGCATGTTGTGAGATCTCATTCGAATTATAGAGTAATAATAATTAAATCTCAGTACTTCGACTCGCGATATAATTAATCGAACACAATTCTTTTATTTATTTACCGATACCGACATTCATTATAATGATTGTCAAACTCAAAGGTCAAACTGACAAATGAGATTACAGAGTAAACAAATATTGAGCCATAAACAAAAGCGTTCCGCTTTAAACAGAAATATGGAAACCATATATCTACTGTTATTTCTTGATAAAACATAGATATATATTTTGTAAATTAATGTAACTTAATTTATTTGTTTTTTATCAATACCTATTTGTTTTCATTTTAAGCACTTGTCATTGTGTTTAAATGTTTAAATGTCATATTGTTTAAATATTCGCTGAATATACCTAACTACTAAGCGAGGAGATTTCATTATTATCTATCCTTTGATTGATTTTTGTGCCTAAATGTTTTTTTTTTTTTTTGATGTTTTTGCTATGCTTTGGTGTTGCTGTTTGCACTGTTTTTGTTCTATTTCATGCATTTAACTATGACCAACTTGTGTTAGTGCTGGTAAGTGTAAGTTTTTGTCTGATAAAATTAGCTTTTACGGGTTATATACATTTGTTTAAATATACATATATATTATTTTTAAATATATTTATTATGTATATATATTTATATTTATTTAGTATGAGTATTAATAATATTGATCTGAATATTGACTCAGACGATGATAACACTTTTGTATCACTTTCCTCTTCGGCTGACAGTTTTCATAGTACTTACATCCCGCTTTCCTCTTCTCTTGATTCAACCTTCTCTCTTTTCCCAAAAAATTTTAATGTTGTTCATTTGAATGCGCAGAGTATTCCAGCTCACTATCCTGATCTCTTATCTTCCTTTGGCAACTCTAATATTCACGCTATCCTTATCTCCGAAACATTCCTCGAGCCATCTCTTCCTTCTTCCTCCTTCTCATTACCTAACTTTCATCTTATCCGCAATGATCGAACTGGAAAAGGAGGCGGAGGAGTTGCTATTTATTTACGTAACCACATTCCTTTCACTATCCTGAATAAATCCGATTCCCAATACTCTGAATCCGCCGAGCACATACTCATTGAGGTTATATTTGGACACATTAAGGTACTACTCGGTGTTTTTTACAGTCCTTCGCTCCACATAGACTACTTCGACACGTTCGAAAGTCTATTGGAAAATTCCTTGCCTAATGTTAACCATGCTATTATTATGGGCGACTTCAATACCTGCCTTATCAAAAATGACGCTCGTGCCAAGCGCTTATTGAACATAATTAATAGCTCCAATTTAAATTTTCTCCCATCCAATGCCACTCATTACTTTCCCAACTGCATCCCAAGCCAACTTGACCTATCCTTTGTTTCATCCTTGGAGCATGTTGAAATTCACGGACAACTAAGCCTGAACTGAACTGAAGCCTTTTCGTACCATGACCTAATATATCTGTCGTACAAAGTACGTCCGCCGAAAGTTAAACCCACTGTGGTCATGCGTCGAAGCTTCAAACATTTTGACAACGAAAAATTTATGCAGGATCTTAGTGCTATCAATTGGGACTCAATTTTAAACGCTTCTACTATCGATGAGAAACTTGAACTTTTTAACTCCTCTCTAAATGATCTCTTCGATAAACATGCTCCTTTCCGTCCCATCAAGCTCAAACACCTACCTGCACCTTGGTTATCTCAGGACATTCGGAAGTTAATGAAGAAGCGTGACAGAGCTAAATCAAAATTTAAATTAAACCCAACTATTGACAACCTCGTGAAATATAAGAGTTTACGTAATCGGTGCCGTAAAGTATGTAGAGATGCTCAACGTAAATATATACAAGATAAGATTGAGAACAGCAATTCTTCTCAGACATGGAAATTCCTACAATCTCTAGGTATTGGACGACAAGCATCCAGGATCCCTCATACTGTTGATCTCAATGCTCTGAACGGATTTTTTGCTAGTACTGTCCTAATGAACAACAGTGATATAATTAGTACTTTAAATCATTTTAGATCCTTGCCTATTCCTAACAGACCCTCTTTTCACTTTTCCCCAATTACTGCTAGTGACGTTAAGGCCAACATCCTTGCAATAAGATCCGATGCCACGGGATGTGATGGAATCAAACGTAGAATGATACTTGCTGTGTTAGATTATGTTCTCCCTATATTATTTCACATTTTCAATTTCTCCCTTGACCATAATGAATTCCCTTCCACTTGGCGTTTAGCTTATATCCTTCCTATTCCCAAAAACAAAAATCCCATATCTTTCTTTCACTTTCGTCCAATATCTATCCTTCCATTTCTGTCTAAAGTGTTAGAACGTATTGTCCATCTTCAATTAACAAAGTATCTAGCAGAGTACAATGTACTCTCTGATTTCCAATCAGGATTTCGGAGAGGTCATAGTACTACTACTGCCCTACTTAAAGTATGCGACGATATACGTTTTAACATGGACAACAGACATGTTAGTATCCTGGCATTATTGGACTTCAGTAATGCGTTCAATACGGTTGATTTAGATCTCCTGCTGGCAGTGCTTCGGTCGATTAATATCTCTTCCGATGCATGTGAGTGGTTTCGTAGCTACCTGTTTGGTCGTCAGCAATGTGTACGGATTAATAATAAATTATCCAGCCTCCAATCTCTCTCATCTGGTGTTCCTCAAGGCAGTGTCCTCTCTCCACTTTTATTTTCCATTTTTATTAATACTGTATCCCATCTCCTCTCGTCTTCCTTTCATCTTTATGCTGACGACTTGCAGGTCTACGTTTCTGCTCCCTTAACAGGTATCGGAGGGGCTATTGAGAGGCTGAACCAGGAATTGCATAAAATTTGTACTTGGAGCAAGACGTGCGGGCTTCTTGTAAATCCAGATAAATCGCAGGTCATTATTATTGGCAGCTCCAAACTACTTACTAAAGTTGATAACGCCAACCTACCTGCGATCATCTTTAACAATACGCCTTTGTCACTTAGCAGTTCCGTTAAAAACCTTGGTCTTCTTATCGATAATACATTATCCTGGACTGTGCAAGTTGCTGAAGTCAGTAGAAAAGTTTTCGCCAAATTTCATTTGTTAAAACGTTGGAAACACTTTCTGCCCATTGAGACTAAAATCACGTTATGTCAAACTCTTCTACTTCCTATTTTGGACTACGCAGATTGTTGTTACACAAACATTACTGAGGACCAACTCAATAAGCTAGAAAGGTTACAGAACGTTTGCATCAAATTCATCTTTGGTCTACGGAAATTTGATCACGTCTCCGAATATCGGGCGCAACTTAAGTGGCTTACTATTCGACATCGTCGCAACTTGCACATGTTATCTCTTCTTTACTCTATCCTCTATAATCCTCTTCTTCCCGCGTATTTGAAGGAACGGTTCTGTTTTGTGGGTACTGACGTCAGCTATCCACGTGAACTGCGGTCACGCTCTGACAACAAACTGTCACTGCCGGTCGCTCATACCCACTTCTATAGCGAATCCTTTACGATGACAGCTGCAAAGCTATGGAATACGCTACCTACCGATATTCGTCAATCTGAGTCAATTTATATATTTAAAAATAGGTTACATAAGTATTATTTATCTATTCAATCTGCGTAAATACTATTTCCTATATTATCATACTATTAGTATTTATTCATCAAGTATTATATTTTATGTACGTAAGTTTTATTTTTATTCTATATGTTTAGTATAACTTTCTGCTATATATATAATTTTATTTATATAATTATTTGGTATATATAATACATATGTATTTATTAAACTTATATATATGTATTTTGTTATATATTATTTGTATTATTTAAAGATTAATTTTTAGTTGTTTAAGAATAAAACATGCTTGTTTGCACCATCCCGTTTCCCACAGACAAATTCTTACTCTAAAGGGATGTCTGTAAGAGATTGCTTTAAGCAATAAGACCGCCTTTGCACGCTTCTCTTTTTTGTTATATGTTCTTGTAATGTTATGTACACTGTATCTTTTGTCTTTTGTGTGCAATAAAGTGTTTATAAATAAAAAAAAAAAAAAATTTAAAAAAATCTAAGAAACTAGAAAGCAAAATGAATTCGAACTTTGTACAGATGGTTGCTCGTTATAATTTGAAAACATTAACTCAGCCAGATCTCTAAAAATTGCTAACTTCTCATCGATTGTGCTATTTTTTACAGTTATTATTTCATTTAAAAAAAAATTCTAAGAAACTAGAAAGCAAAATGAATTCGAACTTTGTACAGATGGTTGCTCGTTATCATTTGAAAACATTAACTGAGCCAGATCTCTAAAAATTGCTAACTTCTCATCGATTGTGCTATTTTTTACAGTTATTATTTCATTAAAAAAATATATCTAAGAAACTAGAAACCAAAATGAATTCGAACTTTGTACAGATGGTTGCTAGTTCTCATTTGAAAACATTAACTCAGCCAGATCTCTAAAAATTGCTAACTTCTCATCGATTATGCTATTTTTTACAGTTATTATTTCACTAAAAAAATATATCTAAGAAACTAGAAACCAAAATGAATTCGAACTTTGTACAGATGGTTGCTCGTTATCATTTGAAAACATTAACTGAGCCAGATCTCTCAAAATATGATAACTTCTCATCGATTATGCTATTTTTTACAGTTATTATTTCATTTAAAAAAAAATTCTAAGAAACTAGAAAGCAAAATGAATTCGAACTTTGTACAGATGGTTGCTCGTTATCATTTGAAAACATTAACTGAGCCAGATCTCTAAAAATTGCTAACTTCTCATCGATTGTGCTATTTTTTACAGTTATTATTTCATTAAAAAAATATATCTAAGAAACTAGAAACCAAAATGAATTCGAACTTTGTACAGATGGTTGCTAGTTCTCATTTGAAAACATTAACTCAGCCAGATCTCTAAAAATTGCTAACTTCTCATCGATTGTGCTATTTTTTACAGTTATTATTTCATTAAAAAAATATATCTAAGAAACTAGAAACCAAAATGAATTCGAACTTTGTACAGATGGTTGCTTGTTATCATTTGAAAACATTAACTGAGCCAGATCTCTCAAAATATGATAACTTCTCATCGATTATGCTATTTTTTACAGTTATTATTTCATTTAAAAAAAATATCTAAGAAACTAGAAACCAAAATGAATTCGAACTTTGTACAGATGGTTGCTCGTTATCATTTGAAAACATTAACTGAGCCAGATCTCTCAAAATATGATAACTTCTCATCGATTATGCTATTTTTTACAGTTATTATTTCATTTAAAAAAAATATCTAAGAAACTAGAAAGCAAAATGAATTCGAACTTTGTACAGATGGTTGCTCGTTATCATTTGAAAACATTAACTGAGCACGATCTCTAAAAATTGCTAACTTCTCATCGATTATGCTATTTTTACAGTTATTTTTTCATTTAAAGAAAATATTTAAGAAACTAGAAACCAAACTGATTTCGAACTTTGTACAGATGGTTGCTCGTTATAATTTGAAAACATTAACTCAGCCAGATCTCTAAAAATTGCTAACTTCTCATCGATTGTGCTATTTTTTACAGTTATTATTTCATTAAAAAAAATATATCTAAGAAACTAGAAACCAAAATGAATTCGAACTTTGTACAGATGGTTGCTAGTTCTCATTTGAAAACATTAACTCAGCCAGATCTCTAAAAATTGCTAACTTCTCATCGATTGTGCTATTTTTTACAGTTATTATTTCACTAAAAAAATATATCTAAGAAACTAGAAACCAAAATGAATTCGAACTTTGTACAGATGGTTGCTCGTTATCATTTGAAAACATTAACTGAGCCAGATCTCTCAAAATATGATAACTTCTCATGGATTATGCTATTTTTTACAGTTATTATTTCATTAAAAAAATATATCTAAGAAACTAGAAACCAAAATGAATTCGAACTTTGTACAGATGGTTGCTCGTTATCATTTGAAAACATTAACTGAGCCAGATCTCTCAAAATATGATAACTTCTCATCGATTATGCTATTTTTTACAGTTATTATTTCATTTAAAAAAAAATTCTAAGAAACTAGAAAGCAAAATGAATTCGAACTTTGTACAGATGGTTGCTCGTTATCATTTGAAAACATTAACTGAGCCAGATCTCTAAAAATTGCTAACTTCTCATCGATTGTGCTATTTTTTACAGTTATTATTTCATTAAAAAAATATATCTAAGAAACTAGAAACCAAAATGAATTCGAACTTTGTACAGATGGTTGCTAGTTCTCATTTGAAAACATTAACTCAGCCAGATCTCTAAAAATTGCTAACTTCTCATCGATTGTGCTATTTTTTACAGTTATTATTTCACTAAAAAAATATATCTAAGAAACTAGAAACCAAAATGAATTCGAACTTTGTACAGATGGTTGCTTGTTATCATTTGAAAACATTAACTGAGCCAGATCTCTCAAAATATGATAACTTCTCATCGATTATGCTATTTTTTACAGTTATTATTTCATTTAAAAAAAATATCTAAGAAACTAGAAACCAAAATGAATTCGAACTTTGTACAGATGGTTGCTCGTTATCATTTGAAAACATTAACTGAGCCAGATCTCTCAAAATATGATAACTTCTCATCGATTATGCTATTTTTTACAGTTATTATTTCATTTAAAAAAAATATCTAAGAAACTAGAAAGCAAAATGAATTCGAACTTTGTACAGATGGTTGCTCGTTATCATTTGAAAACATTAACTGAGCACGATCTCTAAAAATTGCTAACTTCTCATCGATTATGCTATTTTTACAGTTATTTTTTCATTTAAAGAAAATATTTAAGAAACTAGAAACCAAACTGATTTCGAACTTTGTACAGATGGTTGCTCGTTATAATTTGAAAACATTAACTCAGCCAGATCTCTAAAAATTGCTAACTTCTCATCGATTGTGCTATTTTTTACAGTTATTATTTCATTAAAAAAAATATATCTAAGAAACTAGAAACCAAAATGAATTCGAACTTTGTACAGATGGTTGCTAGTTCTCATTTGAAAACATTAACTCAGCCAGATCTCTAAAAATTGCTAACTTCTCATCGATTGTGCTATTTTTTACAGTTATTATTTCACTAAAAAAATATATCTAAGAAACTAGAAACCAAAATGAATTCGAACTTTGTACAGATGGTTGCTCGTTATCATTTGAAAACATTAACTGAGCCAGATCTCTCAAAATATGATAACTTCTCATGGATTATGCTATTTTTTACAGTTATTATTTCATTAAAAAAATATATCTAAGAAACTAGAAACCAAAATGAATTCGAACTTTGTACAGATGGTTGCTTGTTATCATTTGAAAACATTAACTCAGCCAGATCTCTAAAAATTGCTAACTTCTCATCGATTGTGCTATTTTTTACAGTTATTATTTCACTAAAAAAATATATCTAAGAAACTAGAAACCAAAATGAATTCGAACTTTGTACAGATGGTTGCTCGTTATCATTTGAAAACATTAACTCAGCCAGATCTCTCAAAATTGCTAACTTCTCATCGATTGTGCTATTTTTTACAGTTATTATTTCACTAAAAAAATATCTAAGAAACTAGAAACCAAAATGAATTCGAACTTTGTACAGATGGTTGCTCGTTATCATTTGAAAACATTAACTGAGCCAGATCTCTCAAAATATGATAACTTCTCATCGATTATGCTATTTTTACAGTTATTTTTTCATTTAAAGAAAATATTTAAGAAACTAGAAACCAAACTGAATTCGAACTTTGTACAGATGGTTGCTCGTTATCATTTGAAAACATTAACTCAGCCAGATCTCTAAAAATTGCTAACTTCTCATCGATTGTGCTATTTTTTAGTTATTATTTCATTAAAAAAATATATCTAGGCGGGTAGGTGTAAAATAAGTGAACTCATGTTTTTTAATGCTCTCGTTTTATTTAATTAAATTAATGAGAAATATGCTGTGAAAGTCTTGTCACTTACCAGTATTACATTCCTTTAATGACAACAATTATAGTCTACACTAAACGCCTATCGCATTCACAATAAAAATTTTCATAAAATTCTTCCAATTGTTCAAACAATACAACAGCAGCAGAACAATGGAGTCCTTGAAACACACAATATTTGAACTCAGAGATCACTTTGATAATAAAATGGCCGAGTTTCAAAAAAATCTTCAAAGTGCTTCCATCCCGGCCACAAGTCCTACTTCCAATATTGCGGCTCAATTCAGTGTCTTCAGAAGTTTTGTTATGGGTGCTCTAGAGGGGCTTCAGTTACAACTTGGGCTTTTGGCTGGCAAGTATGATGAGTTAGAAATGAAATCCCGTAGAAAAATTCTTCTTGTTCACGGCATTCAGGAAAGCAAATCAGAAAAATTGGTGTCAGGTACCGTTAAGATTCTTTCTGAACATCTAAAAATCCCCGAATTTAAAGTGGAAGATATAAGCCGTTGTCACCGTCTCGGCCGCTCCAGCTCTGACAAGCCACGTGCCGTTCTTATCAAATTCCGAGATATTGACCTTAGAAATAAGGTCTGGTTCAGTAAAACCAATTTGAGGAATACTGGTATTACTATATCTGAATTCCTCACTAAAGAACGTCATGAGGTTTTTGTTGCGGCTCGTCAGCGATTCGGGATCACAAAGTGCTGGACTAGGAACGGCACTGTGGTAGTTTTAGAGTCACATGGCACTAAGAAGAGGATTTCTACGATGGCTGAATTAAAGTCCTTAACTTCATCCACCGACATCACAGAGGTAAACACTACTCCTACTGCTTCTACTAGCTGCGGCACCCTGGCATAAAAAGACTTGAAAATCTCCAACATCAGGCCAAAAAGAACCGTCAAAAAGTAATACTTTCTTTTCTTTTGTTTTATGTTATTAATTATCCCTTATCTTTGTGTCATAGTTTTATATTAATTTTGCTTCTGCGGTGTTTGTTTATCTGTTTCATTACGGTTGCAATAATTCTATCCGCTTATCTCTTTATTTATTTATCTTAGTTACTTGTCACAATCACATTGTTCGGTGTGTGCATGTTGTGAGATCTCATTCGAATTATAGAGTAATAATAATTAAATCTCAGTACTTCGACTCGCGATATAATTAATCGAACACAATTCTTTTATTTATTTACCGATACCGACATTCATTATAATGATTGTCAAACTCAAAGGTCAAACTGACAAAGGAGATTACAGAGTAAACAAATATTGAGCCATAAACAAAAGCGTTCCGCTTTAAACAGAAATATGGAAACCATATATCTACTGTTATTTCTTGATAAAACATAGATATATATTTTGTAAATTAATGTAACTTAATTTATTTGTTTTTTATCAATACCTATTTGTTTTCATTTTAAGCACTTGTCATTGTGTTTAAATGTTTAAATGTCATATTGTTTAAATATTCGCTGAATATACCTAACTACTAAGCGAGGAGATTTCATTATTATCTATCCTTTGATTGATTTTTGTGCCTAAATGTTTTTTTTTTTTTTTTTGATGTTTTTGCTATGCTTTGGTGTTGCTGTTTGCACTGTTTTTGTTCTATTTCATGCATTTAACTATGACCAACTTGTGTTAGTGCTGGTAAGTGTAAGTTTTTGTCTGATAAAATTAGCTTTTACGGGTTATATACATTTGTTTAAATATACATATATATTATTTTTAAATATATTTATTATATATATATATATATTTATATTTATTTAGTATGAGTATTAATAATATCGATCTGAATATTGATTCAGACGATGATAACACTTTTGTATCACTTTCCTCTTCGGCTGACAGTTTTCATAGTACTTACATCCCGCTTTCCTCTTCTCTTGATTCAACCTTCTCTCTTTTCCCAAAAAATTTTAATGTTGTTCATTTGAATGCGCAGAGTATTCCAGCTCACTATCCTGATCTCTTATCTTCCTTTGGCAACTCTAATATTCACGCTATCCTTATCTCCGAAACATTCCTCGAGCCATCTCTTCCTTCTTCCTCCTTCTCATTACCTAACTTTCATCTTATCCGCAATGATCGAACTGGAAAAGGAGGCGGAGGAGTTGCTATTTATTTACGTAACCACATTCCTTTCACTATCCTGAATAAATCCGATTCCCAATACTCTGAATCCGCCGAGCACATACTCATTGAGGTTATATTTGGACACATTAAGGTACTACTCGGTGTTTTTTACAGTCCTTCGCTCCACATAGACTACTTCGACACGTTCGAAAGTCTATTGGAAAATTCCTTGCCTAATGTTAACCATGCTATTATTATGGGCGACTTCAATACCTGCCTTATCAAAAATGACGCTCGTGCCAAGCGCTTATTGAACATAATTAATAGCTCCAATTTAAATTTTCTCCCATCCAATGCCACTCATTACTTTCCCAACTGCATCCCAAGCCAACTTGACCTATCCTTTGTTTCATCCTTGGAGCATGTTGAAATTCACGGACAACTAAGCCTGAACTGAACTGAAGCCTTTTCGTACCATGACCTAATATATCTGTCGTACAAAGTACGTCCGCCGAAAGTTAAACCCACTGTGGTCATGCGTCGAAGCTTCAAACATTTTGACAACGAAAAATTTATGCAGGATCTTAGTGCTATCAATTGGGACTCAATTTTAAACGCTTCTACTATCGATGAGAAACTTGAACTTTTTAACTCCTCTCTAAATGATCTCTTCGATAAACATGCTCCTTTCCGTCCCATCAAGCTCAAACACCTACCTGCACCTTGGTTATCTCAGGACATTCGGAAGTTAATGAAGAAGCGTGACAGAGCTAAATCAAAATTTAAATTAAACCCAACTATTGACAACCTCGTGAAATATAAGAGTTTACGTAATCGGTGCCGTAAAGTATGTAGAGATGCTCAACGTAAATATATACAAGATAAGATTGAGAACAGCAATTCTTCTCAGACATGGAAATTCCTACAATCTCTAGGTATTGGACGACAAGCATCCAGGATCCCTCATACTGTTGATCTCAATGCTCTGAACGGATTTTTTGCTAGTACTGTCCTAATGAACAACAGTGATATAATTAGTACTTTAAATCATTTTAGATCCTTGCCTATTCCTAACAGACCCTCTTTTCACTTTTCCCCAATTACTGCTAGTGACGTTAAGGCCAACATCCTTGCAATAAGATCCGATGCCACGGGATGTGATGGAATCAACCGTAGAATGATACTTGCTGTGTTAGATTATGTTCTCCCTATATTATTTCACATTTTCAATTTCTCCCTTGACCATAATGAATTCCCTTCCACTTGGCGTTTAGCTTATATCCTTCCTATTCCCAAAAACAAAAATCCCATATCTTTCTTTCACTTTCGTCCAATATCTATCCTTCCATTTATGTCTAAAGTGTTAGAACGTATTGTCCATCTTCAATTAACAAAGTATCTAGCAGAGTACAATGTACTCTCTGATTTCCAATCAGGATTTCGGAGAGGTCATAGTACTACTACTGCCCTACTTAAAGTATGCGACGATATACGTTTTAACATGGACAACAGACATGTTAGTATCCTGGCATTATTGGACTTCAGTAATGCGTTCAATACGGTTGATTTAGATCTCCTGCTGGCAGTGCTTCGGTCGATTAATATCTCTTCCGATGCATGTGAGTGGTTTCGTAGCTACCTGTTTGGTCGTCAGCAATGTGTACGGATTAATAATAAATTATCCAGCCTCCAATCTCTCTCATCTGGTGTTCCTCAAGGCAGTGTCCTCTCTCCACTTTTATTTTCCATTTTTATTAATACTGTATCCCATCTCCTCTCGTCTTCCTTTCATCTTTATGCTGACGACTTGCAGGTCTACGTTTCTGCTCCCTTAACAGGTATCGGAGGGGCTATTGAGAGGCTGAACCAGGAATTGCATAAAATTTGTACTTGGAGCAAGACGTGCGGGCTTCTTGTAAATCCAGATAAATCGCAGGTCATTATTATTGGCAGCTCCAAACTACTTACTAAAGTTGATAACGCCAACCTACCTGCGATCATCTTTAACAATACGCCTTTGTCACTTAGCAGTTCCGTTAAAAACCTTGGTCTTCTTATCGATAATACATTATCCTGGACTGTGCAAGTTGCTGAAGTCAGTAGAAAAGTTTTCGCCAAATTTCATTTGTTAAAACGTTGGAAACACTTTCTGCCCATTGAGACTAAAATCACGTTATGTCAAACTCTTCTACTTCCTATTTTGGACTACGCAGATTGTTGTTACACAAACATTACTGAGGACCAACTCAATAAGCTAGAAAGGTTACAGAACGTTTGCATCAAATTCATCTTTGGTCTACGGAAATTTGATCACGTCTCCGAATATCGGGCGCAACTTAAGTGGCTTACTATTCGACATCGTCGCAACTTGCACATGTTATCTCTTCTTTACTCTATCCTCTATAATCCTCTTCTTCCCGCGTATTTGAAGGAACGGTTCTGTTTTGTGGGTACTGACGTCAGCTATCCACGTGAACTGCGGTCACGCTCTGACAACAAACTGTCACTGCCGGTCGCTCATACCCACTTCTATAGCGAATCCTTTACGATGACAGCTGCAAAGCTATGGAATACGCTACCTACCGATATTCGTCAATCTGAGTCAATTTATATATTTAAAAATAGGTTACATAAGTATTATTTATCTATTCAATCTGCGTAAATACTATTTCCTATATTATCATACTATTAGTATTTATTCATTAAGTATTATATTTTATGTACGTAAGTTTTATTTTTATTCTATATGTTTAGTATAACTTTCTGCTATATATATAATTTTATTTATATAATTATTTGGTATATATAATACATATGTATTTATTAAACTTATATATATGTATTTTGTTATATATTATTTGTATTATTTAAAGATTAATTTTTAGTTGTTTAAGAATAAAACATGCTTGTTTGCACCATCCCGTTTCCCACAGACAAATTCTTACTCTAAAGGGTTGTCTGTAAGAGATTGCTTTAAGCAATAAGACCGCGTTTGCACGCTTCTCTTTTTTGTTATATGTTCTTGTAATGTTATGTACACTGTATCTTTTGTCTTTTGTGTGCAATAAAGTGTTTATAAATAAAAAAAAAATAAAAAAATCTAAGAAACTAGAAAGCAAAATGAATTCGAACTTTGTACAGATGGTTGCTCGTTATCATTTGAAAACATTAACTCAGCCAGATCTCTAAAAATTGCTAACTTCTCATCGATTATGCTATTTTTTACAGTTATTATTTCATTTAAAAAAAATATCTAAGAAACTAGAAAGCAAAATGAATTCGAACTTTGTACAGATGGTTGCTTGTTATCATTTGAAAACATTAACTCAGCCAGATCTCTAAAAATTGCTAACTTCTCATCGATTGTGCTATTTTTTACAGTTATTATTTCATTTAAAAAAAATATCTAAGAAACTAGAAAGCAAAATGAATTCGAACTTTGTACAGATGGTTGCTAGTTCTCATTTGAAAACATTAACTCAGCACGATCTCTAAAAATTGCTAACTTCTCATCGATTATGCTTTTTTTACAGTTATTTTTTCATTTAAAGAAAATATTTAAGAAACTAGAAACCAAACTGAATTCTAACTTTGTACAGATGGTTACTCGTTATCATTTGAAAACATTAACTCAGCCAGATCTCTAAAAATTGCTAACTTCTCATCGATTGTGCTATTTTTTACAGTTATTGTTTCATTAAAAAAATATATCTAAGAAACTAGAAAGCAAAATGAATTCGAACTTTGTACAGATGGTTGCTCGTTATCATTTGAAAACATTAACTGAGCCAGATCTCTAAAAATTGCTAACTTCTCATCGATTGTGCTATTTTTTACAGTTATTATTTCATTAAAAAAATATATCTAAGAAACTAGAAACCAAAATGAATTCGAACTTTGTACAGATGGTTGCTAGTTCTCATTTGAAAACATTAACTCAGCCAGATCTCTAAAAATTGCTAACTTCTCATCGATTGTGCTATTTTTTACAGTTATTATTTCACTAAAAAAATATATCTAAGAAACTAGAAACCAAAATGAATTCGAACTTTGTACAGATGGTTGCTTGTTATCATTTGAAAACATTAACTGAGCCAGATCTCTCAAAATATGATAACTTCTCATCGATTATGCTATTTTTTACAGTTATTATTTCATTTAAAAAAAATATCTAAGAAACTAGAAACCAAAATGAATTCGAACTTTGTACAGATGGTTGCTCGTTATCATTTGAAAACATTAACTGAGCCAGATCTCTCAAAATATGATAACTTCTCATGGATTATGCTATTTTTTACAGTTATTATTTCATTAAAAAAATATATCTAAGAAACTAGAAACCAAAATGAATTCGAACTTTGTACAGATGGTTGCTTGTTATCATTTGAAAACATTAACTCAGCCAGATCTCTAAAAATTGCTAACTTCTCATCGATTGTGCTATTTTTACAGTTATTATTTCACTAAAAAAATATATCTAAGAAACTAGAAACCAAAATGAATTCGAACTTTGTACAGATGGTTGCTAGTTCTCATTTGAAAACATTAACTCAGCCAGATCTCTCAAAATTGCTAACTTCTCATCGATTGTGCTATTTTTTACAGTTATTATTTCATTAAACAAATATATCTAAGAAACTAGAAACCAAAATGAATTCGAACTTTGTACAGATGGTTGCTCGTTATCATTTGAAAACATTAACTGAGCCAGATCTCTCAAAATATGATAACTTCTCATGGATTATGCTATTTTTTACAGTTATTATTTCATTAAAAAAATATATCTAAGAAACTAGAAACCAAAATGAATTCGAACTTTGTACAGATGGTTGCTAGTTCTCATTTGAAAACATTAACTCAGCCAGATCTCTAAAAATTGCTAACTTCTCATCGATTGTGCTATTTTTTACAGTTATTATTTCACTAAAAAAATATATCTAAGAAACTAGAAACCAAAATGAATTCGAACTTTGTACAGATGGTTGCTCGTTATCATTTGAAAACATTAACTCAGCCAGATCTCTCAAAATTGCTAACTTCTCATCGATTGTGCTATTTTTTACAGTTATTATTTCACTAAAAAAATATCTAAGAAACTAGAAACCAAAATGAATTCGAACTTTGTACAGATGGTTGCTCGTTATCATTTGAAAACATTAACTGAGCCAGATCTCTCAAAATATGATAACTTCTCATCGATTATGCTATTTTTACAGTTATTTTTTCATTTAAAGAAAATATTTAAGAAACTAGAAACCAAACTGAATTCGAACTTTGTACAGATGGTTGCTCGTTATCATTTGAAAACATTAACTCAGCCAGATCTCTAAAAATTGCTAACTTCTCATCGATTGTGCTATTTTTTAGTTATTATTTCATTAAAAAAATATATCTAGGCGGGTAGGTGTAAAATAAGTGAACTCATGTTTTTTAATGCTCTCGTTTTATTTAATTAAATTAATGAGAAATATGCTGTGAAAGTCTTGTCACTTACCAGTATTACATTCCTTTAATGACAACAATTATAGTCTACACTAAACGCCTATCGCATTCACAATAAAAATTTTCATAAAATTCTTCCAATTGTTCAAACAATACAACAGCAGCAGAACAATGGAGTCCTTGAAACACACAATATTTGAACTCAGAGATCACTTTGATAATAAAATGGCCGAGTTTCAAAAAAATCTTCAAAGTGCTTCCATCCCGGCCACAAGTCCTACTTCCAATATTGCGGCTCAATTCAGTGTCTTCAGAAGTTTTGTTATGGGTGCTCTAGAGGGGCTTCAGTTACAACTTGGGCTTTTGGCTGGCAAGTATGATGAGTTAGAAATGAAATCCCGTAGAAAAATTCTTCTTGTTCACGGCATTCAGGAAAGCAAATCAGAAAAATTGGTGTCAGGTACCGTTAAGATTCTTTCTGAACATCTAAAAATCCCCGAATTTAAAGTGGAAGATATAAGCCGTTGTCACCGTCTCGGCCGCTCCAGCTCTGACAAGCCACGTGCCGTTCTTATCAAATTCCGAGATATTGACCTTAGAAATAAGGTCTGGTTCAGTAAAACCAATTTGAGGAATACTGGTATTACTATATCTGAATTCCTCACTAAAGAACGTCATGAGGTTTTTGTTGCGGCTCGTCAGCGATTCGGGATCACAAAGTGCTGGACTAGGAACGGCACTGTGGTAGTTTTAGAGTCACATGGCACTAAGAAGAGGATTTCTACGATGGCTGAATTAAAGTCCTTAACTTCATCCACCGACATCACAGAGGTAAACACTACTCCTACTGCTTCTACTAGCTGCGGCACCCTGGCATCAAAAGACTTGAAAATCTCCAACATCAGGCCAAAAAGAACCGTCAAAAAGTAATACTTTCTTTTCTTTTGTTTTATGTTATTAATTATACCTTATCTTTGTGTCATAGTTTTATATTAATTTTGCTTCTGCGGTGTTTGTTTATCTGTTTCATTACGGTTGCAATAATTCTATCCGCTTATCTCTTTATTTATTTATCTTAGTTACTTGTCACAATCACATTGTTCGGTGTGTGCATGTTTTATTTATTTTATTTTTTTATTTTATTTTATTCGGGAAACAAACAGTACAAATTAACATAATTAAAAAAAAAACAAAAAATATAAATCATTGACCAATAAAGTTTCCACAATTAAATAATACATAGAATAATGCGAGCAAGTTAATTACAATTAAAAAAAAAAAATCTAATACATTAAATAAAAAGTAATATCATATAAACAGAAAATAATTAATAATTATAGTAGAATTTACAAAAATATAATCTTATTAATAATAAAATGCAAATGTAACTTAATATGAATAACAATAATTACTAAGAATTTCCTTAATTTGTTCAATTAACTTTTGTAAGGAGCCTGTAAAGTAATCAATTGAACAGTATTCTTTGTTGTATAATAAACAAGAACGGTAAATGAAGGCATTTTGTGCATAATTAGTACGTGTAGTATGTAAGTTAAATAAAGATTTATTTCGCGAAGATTGTCTTGGACATCTGAAGTTAAGACAATTAAGAAGAAATAGAGAGTCAATAATATTATGTAGTAATTTCAGCAGAAATGTTTGATCCTTTATCTTACGACGTTTTTCTAATGGGATCAAATTAGGAACACATTGATCAGTAGCAGAATACCTAAATTTTAAATGCTTTAAGAATTTTGTTTGAACTTTCTCTATTTCTTTGATGTAGATTTTATAATGTGGATTCCAAATCACCGAAGCGAATTCTAGTATTGAGCGAACAAATGCATTAAAGAGAAGAATCAAGGTTGTAATATTTTTAAAATCTCTACTAATTCTAAGAACAAAACCAAGCATACGATAGGCTTTTGCAGTAACATACCTATAGTGTTGCCCAAAGGTTAATGAGGAGTCAAGGTGGACGCCCAAATCTCTCACCCCTGAAACCCGTTCAATAAGATCTTCATTTAAAGTATACTTGAAATGAATAGTATTTTTTTTGCGGGAAAATGATATTACGTTACATTTTTTAATATTAAGTTGCAGGAGATTATCATTGCAATATTTAAAAAAATCATTCAAATCATCCTGTAATAAGTTACAATCAGAAGGTTTACTAATGGTTTTATATATCTTCATATCATCAGCATAGAGTAGAATTGAAGAATGCTTAAATACTGCAATAATGTCATTAATGAATAAATTAAATAGAAGGGGTCCAAGATGAGATCCTTGGGGCACACCAGAAGTAACAGGCACGAACGTAGAGCAGTAACCTTTAATTGTAACCGCCTGGCTTCGATCTCTGAGATATGAAGTAAGCCAACGGAGGAGGTCGCCATGTATACCGAGTTCTTCAATTTTACGAATCAAGATTAAATGACAGATTTTATCAAATGCTTTTGAATAGTCGGTATACACCACGTCCACCTGGAAACCTTGATCCATAGCGGTAGTAACCTGATGAACAAATTCACATAAATTGGACTCTACAGATTTTTTATTTATGAAACCATGCTGTTGAGGAATGATAATGGTTCGTAGGGTAGGGAAAATACAGTCGTATATAATTTTTTCAAAAAGTTTAGCGATAGTACATAATTTCGAAATAGGTCTGTAATTTTTCACATTGTGCTTATCACCTGATTTAAAAACTGGTACAACATAACTTTGTTTCCACAGTTGAGGCATTTCGCCGCTACAAATAGATTTGTGGAATAATAAATAAATAGGAAGGGATAGACAGCTACGACACATCTTCAAAAATATAGGAGGCAAGCCATCAGGCCCGTATCCCTTATTTATATCCAGTTTACTGAGGTATTTATGTACAATAAACGGAGAAAGTGAAATCGATCCAATGTTAATAGAACTATCCGAGGCACTTACATGATTATAATTGCTTAATAAGGAAGATGACTCGTAAACAGATTCAAAATATTTACTGAAAAGAGAACAGATTTCATTTCCGTCACTGGCCGTTACTTCGCTTAAATGCATAATTTCAGGGATATTAGAAGAAGAATTTTTCGATCGAACAAATGACCAAAAGAATTTGCTAGATTCTTTAATTTTACTTTCAGAATTTGAAATATACAAATCATAATATTTAGTCTGTAATTTTTTCTCACGATCACGCAAGAGACTAAACGTATCGTAATCGGAAGTTCGGTTATAAATTTTCCATTTCCTATGATACTTTAATTTTTCATTTATAACTTTTATTAAGGATCTAGGGTATCAGCAGGGAAAATTATTATTACATTTAACAATTTTAACCAGAGTAAAATCATTAACAATTTTAAATACAGTTTTATAAAAAACATTAACAGCATCCGAGATATCACGGTCATCTAATAATTCAGTCCAATTAATTTTGGACAGTGCATTATTGATTTCCTCATAGTTAGCACGGTGAAAAAGTCGAATCATTCTAGGAGTCGGTTTAATTAATCGCAAACTATGTATAGTAAATAGTATCTCCAGAGCTGGGTGATGTACATCCTCTTTAACAGGTGGTTGGGGGCAACGGCTGACGGTACAGTGACAGTCACTAAAAATAAGATCTAGATGTCTGCCATTAACATTATGAATTGAATTGAACTGTTTCAGATCGGTAAAATTCATAAAGTTGGCCAAGGCGTAGACAAGACTATTATCATCACTATGATTATTCAGGATCATGATGTCGTCGCTCCCAACCCACTGTGCAGTAGGAACATTAAAATCACCCAATACCAAGAAACTGTCATTAGGATAATTTAGCTTCTCATCTGAAACCAATTCGAAAAAATCAATTAGCGTATCACAATGACGGTTAATATTAGGGAAATAGCAGCAATATATATGAAGTGACTTTGTTATTGCTGTAGACACCAACGATATTGTTACTTTCACTATTTCAGCTGAAAAGTTGCCCAATTGTATGGATGTCGACGAACGAACTGTTAAGTTAGATTTTAAGGCGACAAGTACACCACCACCCATTGTGTTTCCACGTTCATTATAATTTCTATCACACCTATGGACAGTGTACCTTGAATCAAAAAGTTCGGAATCAAAAATACCATCATACAACCACGTCTCGCTAAGACAGATGATATCATATTCCCCCAGCAACATAGCCCTGAAGAACATATTAGTTTTGGTACGTAAGCCTCGTACATTTTGGTAGAAAATGTTTAAATTATACTCAATTATTAAATAAGTCTAAAACGATTATACGCACAAAATAATTCATTATAAAAAATAATAATAATAATCCCACTATTCCACATTTAATTGTATTATAAGGAAAAATATATGATTCATAATAAATATAAAAAATAATTGCAATAATATATATTAAATAGAATTCGCGACGAATAATCCATTTAAAACTTAACTTATATGCACAAATGCCTTCACCAGCGTTATAAATTAATAAAGAACAAAATGCATTACAAAGATCTAAACATCTATAACCAGAAAACACCAAAATACCGCAACAGAAAGAGCCAGAGATATATATTGTTAGAAGAAAATTAAAGTCACAAATGGCAACACTACGACCGGATATATAAGGACGACGGTTGGCGGCACTTGTCTAACCGCTTAGCTGTCCGAATATAGCGATTGCCTGATATAGAAGAAAAATATCTGTTGGCCGCCATTAAAATATTTTTAAAAAAGATCATTTTCATTTTCTGTTTGTAACATCAGAAGTGGGATCTGAAGGCTGAAAAGCCACTGAAAGCCTACATTTCTCATTTTATAAATGAAATTAGTACTGTTGAGTGAAATTAATATTCTGACGAGTTTTTGTCTCTGCGATGCCTTCCAACGACCAACGCAACAAGCGAAAGCGTCGCGAGCGCACTCTTTCGCCCAATCCGATGGAAGAGATTTTGAGAAGATTACGCGCGTTGGAAGACCAACCCCGTGCGTCTGTGGAGACACAAGCTATCGCAACGACCAGCGCTGGCCCTAGCCGCGCCGCCGAGCTATCCAACACAACACCATCGGCATCGGTGCTTGTGGCACCTACACCGCTGCGTGAGCTGGTGTCCGCGCAAGTGGGGACGCAGCCGCTGACTCCACGCACCAGCAACATGGAATCAACGCAGTCTGAGGACGTGGTGACGCACGCCGCGGAGCGTCTTTTGACCGCCATCAACTGTGCTCAGGTCAGATCCAACCGATATTTTGTCTCTGATTTTGATCCGAGTGTTCATGACTTCGACTCGTGGTGTGATGAAGTAGAGAGAGCTCGTATTGCGAACTATTGGGACGATAGGGAATGCCTTGCTCGCGTGGGACATTGCCTAAAAGGGGAATCTCGCACCTGGCTGAGCCAATGGACAAGCAATATTCGCACGTGGTCCAATTTTAAATTAGAACTAAAAGCGCTATGCCCACGATCAGTCGATGTCGCGAACATTCTTTATGATGTAATGCGGACAGAGTCCGATAAATTCTCCACATATGCTGAATATGCTCGCAAATCGCTTTTAAGGTTACGCATCGTTAAAGGTCTTAGTAATGAGTTGCTTACTGCTATTATTATTCGTGGAATTTCGGATCCACAAATTCGTGCCATGGCTACTAACGCTAAACTATCGCCTGATTCTATTGTGGAGTTTTTATCAAGCTTTGTTAAACCTTTTAACAACTTTAAGAAAACTTACAATTCTTTCAACAATAATAATTCAAATCGCAAACCGTTAAAACGTCAATATGATTCTAAAGATTTAAAATCAATAAAGTGTTTCCAGTGTAATCAGTTCGGTCATAAGAGCGTTAATTGTAACAAACGGTCGAATTTAATTTCAAACAATAGCGATGAAAAGACAAACTATTCAACGACATCTCGTAGTGATGTATTGAAGTGTACATTTTGCAAAAAAATGGGTCATTCCGAGAGGACTTGTTTTGCTAAGGAACGCACAAATTCTCGAAATAGTAACGGTGTCAACTTTTGTCGCGAAATTTGTGGCAGTTATAAAAATCGTGATGTGACAACTGCTGTCATACTTGGAATACCGATAGACGTGTTAATTGATAGTGGCTCATGTGTTTCATTAATGTCAAATAATGTTGTCAAACATTTTTCTTGTAAAATAAAGTCTACTAGTCAATTATTACGCGGTTTAGGCGGTACGGAAGTTAGATCAGAATCATTTGTGACCCTACCTGTTGAGTTTAGCGATATGACAATAGAAATTGATTTTTGTATTGTGGACAGCGATAGTTTGAATGTACCCGTCATAATCGGTACAGACGTACTGAATAGAAAAGGTATTACTTATGTTAGGACCGGTAACTGCCAACGTTTAGTTCATAGTGATGTGACTGTAAACTATACAATGCAATATACAATTTCTTTGTCCGATCAAGTGAATACGTCGGTATCTGGAAATGATAGGGAACGGTTACTAGACATCTTAACTAAGTATTCCGAATTCTTTTTAAGTGGTACCGCGACCACAACAGTAAAAGATAGTGAGATGCATATCAAGTTAACAACTGACGTGCCTGTATATTACAGACCTTACAAGTTATCTCACGACGAAAAATTAAAAGTACGTGCTATAGTAAAGGATTTGCTCGATAAAGGAATTATTCGCGAGTCCGACTCAGAGTACGCTAGTCCGCTTCTACTAGTAAAAAAGAAGGATGGTTCAGATAGAATGGTCGTGGACTATCGTGCACTGAATCGAATTACTGTCAAAATTAGATATCCACTCCCCTTGATCAGCGACTATATAGATAGGTTAGGTAACGCTCGCTGGTTCAGTTCTTTAGATATGGTTTCCGGCTTTCACCAGCTCAGAGTTGCTGAAGAGTCTATTCACAAGACCGCATTCGTTACACCTGATGCTCAATACGAATATTGCAAGGTACCTTATGGTTTAGCAAACGCGCCTATTTTTTACCAGAAAACTATCTCAAAAACACTTAAACCCTTCATAGATGCTGGAAAAGTCATGGTTTATATTGATGATGTACTCATTTTTACTGACGGGATTGATGAAAACCTCGTTTTATTAGATTCTGTTATAAAAACATTAACTGATGCAGGATTTTCACTTAATTTAAAGAAATGTACTTTCCTTACCAATGAGATAGAATACTTAGGTAGGATTATAAAAGATGGTCAGGTTAGGCCGAGTAATTATAAAATTGACGCATTGGTTAAATCGCCGCGATCGAATAATGTCAAACAGGTTCGCCAATTTCTTGGCCTCGCAGGATATTTCCGAAGATACATTCCTAATTACGCGATTAAGACTGCACAAATCGCCGCTCTAACTAGAAAAGGTGTAATCTTTAATTGGAGTGATGATCACGAAAATGCACGTCAAGAGATCATTACCTATTTAACCCATGAACCGATTTTGGCAATATTCGATCCAGAATTAACAACGGAATTGCATACAGATGCTAGTTCTATTGGCTATGGCGGAATCCTTATGCAAATACACAAAGACAACCGCAGACGGGTTGTTGCTTATTTTAGTAAGTTGACCACTGGTGCGGAATCCAAATATCACAGCTATGAGCTGGAGACCCTCGCGGTAGTAAAATCATTGCTACATTTTAGGCAATATTTGATTGGTAAATCCTTTAAGGTAATTACAGATTGCAATGCATTAAAAATGACACAACGTAAAAAGGATCTTCAACCCAGAGTTGCAAGATGGTGGATGTATATGCAGGATTTTGATTTCTCTCTGGAATACCGTAAAGGCGTACTAATGCCACACGTAGACTACTTGAGTAGGAATCCGATCAATCTAATTAATGTTGTTCAAAAACCACAAAATTGGGCTCAAGTGGCACAGGCGGGTGACGAGGAGACGTTAAAATTAATCGAAAAATTAGATAACGGTGAATTAGATAATACGCGTTACATGAAACGTAATAACCTCTTGTATTATAGGTATGACGTCACAGGTTTTTATGTTATGTTCCAAAAGCATTTAGGTTAAGTTTATTACGCGTTTTCCATGACGAGCATGAACATATTGGTGTAGATAAAACTATCGATCTGATCCTGCGACAGTTTTGGTTCCCCGGTCTTAGACACTTTGTTAGGAAGTATGTCACACACTGCATAATTTGCATTTCACATAAGCAAGTACCTCGCGCACCATTGCAGCCAATATTCTCTTGGCAAAAGGCTCCGATACCGTTTGATACAATACACGCAGATGTACTCGGACCACTGAGAGAAAGTAATGGTCATAAACATGTACTCATTATAGTTGACGCATATACTAAATACTGTCTACTTTATGCCTTACCGAGACAAGATAGTAGCGAATTAAAACGCGTAATGACCCAAATAATATCTCTGTTTGGTACTTTTAAAAGGCTAGTGTGTGATAGAAGTCGTATGTTTGATAACCATGAGTTTATTAATTGGATTTCTAACTATGGAATAGAAATGCATTTCGTTACCCCTGAAATGCATCAGGAAAATGGTCAAGTTGAACGTTATTGCCGTACTGTTTTAAATATGATAAGAGTCGAAGTAAATCATAACAAAAATGATTGGTCTGAAATATTATGGAAACTGCAATTAGTCTTAAACATTACCAAACATAGGACTACTCAATATTCGCCACTAAATCTCTTAATCGGCACTGATTCCACTACTCCTTTGATAAATTCGTTGATTAGAGATGTAACTTGTGAAGGCTCGAATCCAAACCGCGATGCAATTCGCGAGATAAGACGGCAACATGCGGAACGACTTATCTATGAAAATAAAGAAAAACAAGACTTATATGTAAATAAAAATAGGAAACCGCCTAAAAATTTTCAAATTAATGATTTGGTCTATGTGATTAAGAACTCTCAAAGTACTGGAAAATTGGATAGCAGTATGAGAGGCCCTTATAAAGTTACTAAGATCCTCCCTAACGATCGGTACGAGGTTCAACTGTTAGCTGGAGCTTATGGAAAGACTAGTCAGGTAGCTGCAACATACATGGTCTTATGGAAGGGTGAATGGACACCCGACACTTGCACTGCATTTTTTGAAGGTACCTGTTGTACTTGTTTCGCTGTTTGCTTTGTTAGCTGATATATCTCTTGTTTTCTATCCTATTCTTGAGTTAGATTATGTACTAAACTAGCCCATATTTATGAGTTTTGGCCACGTTATGTAAAGTGTTGTGTTCAGTGGAAGAGACCCGTGTAAATCCTGTGCGCCATGGTATTGGGTTGACCCTGACACTGGTGGTTTCTGGGGTGAGTCGGTGGCGCAACCGACAACAGACCTGTGTAAATCCAGCCATCATTAGGTATCTGGGGTGACCTACTAGAGACCGATATAAATCCTGTGTGCATAGACGAGTATATGCGGGGTATTTGGTTGCGTGGGAACAGACCTGTGTAAAGCCTATGTGATCTGAAATTCTTATGTATGGCGTTTCTGATGGTCATGTTGAACTTAGCTAATTCGTACGTAATCTAACGCTTTTATGTGTAATTAGGCCAGCTGCTAATAATAACAGATGTAAATAAGTGTGATTTTTGACTGCGTGTATCTTCACAGAAACCGATGATGATGACGCAGAGCAGCCATTGAACGCGGAGGTTGTTGCTGGATCATCCTCGAGTTACCGCTAAGGACTTCGAGCACGCAGTCCCGTCAGGAGCCGTGTTAAAAGCAAATTAAAGTCACAAATGGCAACACTACGACCGGATATATAAGGACGACGGTTGGCGGCACTTGTCTAACCGCTTAGCTGTCCGAATATAGCGATTGCCTGATATAGAAGAAAAATATCTGTTGGCCGCCATTAAAATATTTTTAAAAAAGATCATTTTCATTTTCTGTTTGTAACAATATAAAAATAGTCCTTATACAATTTTGTTTAAATCATTCACGTTTGATATATTCAGCACAGCACTGTTGTCGGAACGTCTTATCATTATACTACAATTCTTTATCCAAACATATTTATAATTCTTCTCCTTTGCAATTTTTTTTACTGAAAGTAGCAAGGTTTTATTTGTACTTGTTAGGTGCTCGTTAAAGTAAACGTTATTATAGTTGTTAGCAAATCCTAAATCATTACACTTAATCTTTAGTTTTCTTGCTTGTGCGAGGAATTCATCTTTTTTCCAACGACATAAAAATTTAACTATAATAGGCTTACTTTTTTTAACATCCTTATTTTTGTTTTTGGTAGCAACTCTGGTGATAAAATCAATGTCGGTGCCAGGATCAATTTTTATTGAAGTTTTGCCTGCAACGTTTTGTAAAATAGTATAGAGATTTTCATTTTTTTGTTCTGGAATTCCATAGATTTCAATATTCGATCGACGAGCCCATTGCTCACGATTATTGTTTTCTGTAAGGATTGATTGTATTGTAGATTTTATTTCCTCAAACTCAGAAAACTTTTCACTATACTGATGTAAATCTTTTTCACATTTTTCAATACGTGAATTTAAACTATCAAATTTTGAATTAAAGAAGTCCAAAGATTCCTTTATACTATTGTAATCCTGGCGAATCGACATTAATTCTTCTTTGAGTGGAACAAATGCTGACTTAAATTCAACCTTCAAGCTAGAAATTTCCGAAACAACAACCGACCTAATTAGCTCAAGTAGATTATTATTTTTATTTTTATCGGCTTCTTCACAGCTGTCTGCCTGAATAGTTGACAATGAACTACCACCTCTTTTAAAATTAATATTTTCATTTAACTTAGTATTGACACCACTACTACGTATAGGGGTATTATCATTATTTGTTTGCCTCGGTATCAATAAAGAGCACTCCGGGCACATCCATTGTTTTTTTAACTCATATTTTAATTCCTTTTTACTATCTGTTGCAAAGAGGCACTGTACATGATAATTTTGTCTACATTTATTGCAAGTAATAATGTCACTACTGCCACCTGTGGTCAATTTGCAACACGCGAACTTCATATTTTATTATTTTAAAAGTAAACTAAAATAAATATAAATATTAAATGTAATTCACAGACGAGATTTGAACCCCAGACAATCAACGAGTTTAAGCAGTGTTGTCTACAGCAACGCCAATTTGTCTCATTCGAAGATGATGAAAAGCGCTACTAATATTGCACTCTTGTACACGCACATTAGCTGAGGTCATTGAACGTAATAGCTAGAGGACACGCACAATGTTAACGCACAACAATTTAAACCAATAGATTTCATGTTTAAATACTTTTTAATAAGCACTTAACTAACTGTTTTTATGTCCTATAGCACTAATTATTCAGATTAGATACTAGTAAACTTAAAGAACACACTAAATTTCAAGTTTATGCAGTTTCAATACTTCTTTTTGAATTAAATATAAGGGTTAAACGGAATTACACTTGCTCAGCACGGCATCGCGCGCAATACTGTATACACAATTACTTAATACTCTATACACAATTTTACCGATTCCACTCAACGGTGTGCTTGTGTGAAATATGGAAACGGGCGTACAAAATGAAACCCGCTTACATGTAGCGAACGGCGCCAAAGATTTGCATCGAATGATGTTATCTCTTCTTTACTCTATCCTCTATAATCCTCTTCTTCCCGCGTATTTGAAGGAACGGTTCTGTTTTGTGGGTACTGACGTCAGCTATCCACATGAACTGCGGTCACGCTCTGACAACAAACTGTCACTGCCGGTTAGTGCTGGGAGTTTTTTTCAGAAACGGTTTTAGGAACTAGTTCTTTTATAAAGAACGAACGAACTGTTTCTTGATCGTAGAACATATAGCTTTAAAACGAACGAGACGACACTCGGCACCGGCCGTCGTTTTGGTACTGCTTCGCAAAACGTTTTCGATCACGTGAAACTAACTAAACACTCTATTTTAATGGCCGTAAGGACTATTATTGTATGAATATTAAACCAGTTCTAAAGAACTACTTTGGATTTGAAGTAACGAATATGCTATAATGAATCTTATTCCTAAAGAAATAAAATACAAATTTGGCTGTAGAAGAACGAACTAAATCGAAAAACCATTTTGTTGGTACTGCTGCGCGAACCGGTTCCTATCACGTGTAACTGACTAAACACTTTATTTTGATGACTGTAAGGACTATTATTGTATGAATATTAAACCAGTTATAAGGAACTACTTTGGATTTGAAGTATCGAATATGCTACAATGAATCTTATTTCTAAAGAAATACAAGAATCAATAAAAATTACGAAAGAAAAAAAAGTTTTCGTGGGCTCCTTATACGCTTATTTTTTTTTTATTACAGATTTAGTATTAACTGTTTAATAATATTATTAATCGGGTAATCCTCAGCCGTAATAGTTGAAATTACAAATAATTTAAAAATATTTCTTAACTTTTTTTTTTACATGCAATTAAGCACGGAGCGTGACGGAGAATTAATCCAAATAAATTATAGGGTCGACTATTTTCAAAATTATATAATATGACTCCAGTGTTGAACATACATTATTTCAGTAATGTATCGTAAATATAGTAAGTTCTCGAACCTAAGAAAACAAATCGGTTTTTTTTATAACCGTTTCAAAGAACTGTTTTGAAAATGTAAAAAACCGATTCGTTTCGTTTTACGTAAAATCAGGAATGACCCAGCACTAGCATGTTGTGAGATCTCATTCGAATTATAGAGTAATAATAATTAAATCTCAGTACTTCGACTCGCGATATAATTTATCGAACACAATTCTTTTATTTATTTACCGATACCGACATTCATTATAATGATTGTCAAACTCAAAGGTCAAACTGACAAATGAGATTACAGAGTAAACAAATATTGAGCCATAAACAAAAGCGTTCCGCTTTAAACAGAAATATGGATACCATATATCTACTGTTATTTCTTGATAAAACATAGATATATATTTTGTAAATTAATGTAACTTAATTTATTTGTTTTTTATCAATACCTATTTGTTTTCATTTTAAGCACTTGTCATTGTGTTTAAATGTTTAAATGTCATATTGTTTAAATATTCGCTGAATATACCTAACTACTAAGCGAGGAGATTTCATTATTATCTATCCTTTGATTGATTTTTGTGCCTAAATGTTTTTTTTTTTTTTTTGATGTTTTTGCTATGCTTTGGTGTTGCTGTTTGCACTGTTTTTGTTCTATTTCATGCATTTAACTATGACCAACTTGTGTTAGTGCTGGTAAGTGTAAGTTTTTGTCTGATAAAATTAGCTTTTACGGGTTATATACATTTGTTTAAATATACATATATATTATTTTTAAATATATTTATTATGTATATATATTTATATTTATTTAGTATGAGTATTAATAATATTGATCTGAATATTGACTCAGACGATGATAACACTTTTGTATCACTTTCCTCTTCGGCTGACAGTTTTCATAGTACTTACATCCCGCTTTCCTCTTCTCTTGATTCAACCTTCTCTCTTTTCCCAAAAAATTTTAATGTTGTTCATTTGAATGCGCAGAGTATTCCAGCTCACTATCCTGATCTCTTATCTTCCTTTGGCAACTCTAATATTCACGCTATCCTTATCTCCGAAACATTCCTCGAGCCATCTCTTCCTTCTTCCTCCTTCTCATTACCTAACTTTCATCTTATCCGCAATGATCGAACTGGAAAAGGAGGCGGAGGAGTTGCTATTTATTTACGTAACCACATTCCTTTCACTATCCTGAATAAATCCGATTCCCAATACTCTGAATCCGCCGAGCACATACTCATTGAGGTTATATTTGGACACATTAAGGTACTACTCGGTGTTTTTTACAGTCCTTCGCTCCACATAGACTACTTCGACACGTTCGAAAGTCTATTGGAAAATTCCTTGCCTAATGTTAACCATGCTATTATTATGGGCGACTTCAATACCTGCCTTATCAAAAATGACGCTCGTGCCAAGCGCTTATTGAACATAATTAATAGCTCCAATTTAAATTTTCTCCCATCCAATGCCACTCATTACTTTCCCAACTGCATCCCAAGCCAACTTGACCTATCCTTTGTTTCATCCTTGGAGCATGTTGAAATTCACGGACAACTAAGCCTGAACTGAACTGAAGCCTTTTCGTACCATGACCTAATATATCTGTCGTACAAAGTACGTCCGCCGAAAGTTAAACCCACTGTGGTCATGCGTCGAAGCTTCAAACATTTTGACAACGAAAAATTTATGCAGGATCTTAGTGCTATCAATTGGGACTCAATTTTAAACGCTTCTACTATCGATGAGAAACTTGAACTTTTTAACTCCTCTCTAAATGATCTCTTCGATAAACATGCTCCTTTCCGTCCCATCAAGCTCAAACACCTACCTGCACCTTGGTTATCTCAGGACATTCGGAAGTTAATGAAGAAGCGTGACAGAGCTAAATCAAAATTTAAATTAAACCCAACTATTGACAACCTCGTGAAATATAAGAGTTTACGTAATCGGTGCCGTAAAGTATGTAGAGATGCTCAACGTAAATATATACAAGATAAGATTGAGAACAGCAATTCTTCTCAGACATGGAAATTCCTACAATCTCTAGGTATTGGACGACAAGCATCCAGGATCCCTCATACTGTTGATCTCAGTGCTCTGAACGGATTTTTTGCTAGTACTGTCCTAATGAACAACAGTGATATAATTAGTACTTTAAATCATTTTAGATCCTTGCCTATTCCTAACAGACCCTCTTTTCACTTTTCCCCAATTACTGCTAGTGACGTTAAGGCCAACATCCTTGCAATAAGATCCGATGCCACGGGATGTGATGGAATCAACCGTAGAATGATACTTGCTGTGTTAGATTATGTTCTCCCTATATTATTTCACATTTTCAATTTCTCCCTTGACCATAATGAATTCCCTTCCACTTGGCGTTTAGCTTATATCCTTCCTATTCCCAAAAACAAAAATCCCATATCTTTCTTTCACTTTCGTCCAATATCTATCCTTCCATTTCTGTCTAAAGTGTTAGAACGTATTGTCCATCTTCAATTAACAAAGTATCTAGCAGAGTACAATGTACTCTCTGATTTCCAATCAGGATTTCGGAGAGGTCATAGTACTACTACTGCCCTACTTAAAGTATGCGACGATATACGTTTTAACATGGACAACAGACATGTTAGTATCCTGGCATTATTGGACTTCAGTAATGCGTTCAATACGGTTGATTTAGATCTCCTGCTGGCAGTGCTTCGGTCGATTAATATCTCTTCCGATGCATGTGAGTGGTTTCGTAGCTACCTGTTTGGTCGTCAGCAATGTGTACGGATTAATAATAAATTATCCAGCCTCCAATCTCTCTCATCTGGTGTTCCTCAAGGCAGTGTCCTCTCTCCACATTTATTTTCCATTTTTATTAATACTGTATCCCATCTCCTCTCGTCTTCCTTTCATCTTTATGCTGACGACTTGCAGGTCTACGTTTCTGCTCCCTTAACAGGTATCGGAGGGGCTATTGAGAGGCTGAACCAGGAATTGCATAAAATTTGTACTTGGAGCAAGACGTGCGGGCTTCTTGTAAATCCAGATAAATCGCAGGTCATTATTATTGGCAGCTCCAAACTACTTACTAAAGTTGATTACGCCAACCTACCTGCGATCATCTTTAACAATACGCCTTTGTCACTTAGCAGTTCCGTTAAAAACCTTGGTCTTCTTATCGATAATACATTATCCTGGACTGTGCAAGTTGCTGAAGTCAGTAGAAAAGTTTTCGCCACATTTCATTTGTTAAAACGTTGGAAACACTTTCTGCCCATTAAGACTAAAATCACGTTATGTCAAACTCTTCTACTTCCTATTTTGGACTACGCAGATTGTTGTTACACAAACATTACTGAGGACCAACTCAATAAGCTAGAAAGGTTACAGAACGTTTGCATCAAATTCATCTTTGGTCTACGGAAATTTGATCACGTCTCCGAATATCGGGCGCAACTTAAGTGGCTTACTATTCGACATCGTCGCAACTTGCACATGTTATCTCTTCTTTACTCTATCCTCTATAATCCTCTTCTTCCCGCGTATTTGAAGGAACGGTTCTGTTTTGTGGGTACTGACGTCAGCTATCCACGTGAACTGCGGTCACGCTCTGACAACAAACTGTCACTGCCGGTCGCTCATACCCACTTCTATAGCGAATCCTTTACGATGACAGCTGCAAAGCTATGGAATACGCTACCTACCGATATTCGTCAATCTGAGTCAATTTATATATTTAAAAATAGGTTACATAAGTATTATTTATCTATTCAATCTGCGTAAATACTATTTCCTATATTATCATACTATTAGTATTTATTCATTAAGTATTATATTTTATGTACGTAAGTTTTATTTTTATTCTATATGTTTAGTATAACTTTCTGCTATATATATAATTTTATTTATATAATTATTTGGTATATATAATACATATGTATTTATTAAACTTATATATATGTATTTTGTTATATATTATTTGTATTATTTAAAGATTAATTTTTAGTTGTTTAAGAATAAAACATGCTTGTTTGCACCATCCCGTTTCCCACAGACAAATTCTTACTCTAAAGGGTTGTCTGTAAGAGATTGCTTTAAGCAATAAGACCGCGTTTGCACGCTTCTCTTTTTTGTTATATGTTCTTGTAATGTTATGTACACTGTATCTTTTGTCTTTTGTGTGCAATAAAGTGTTTATAAATAAAAAAAAAATAAAAAAATCTAAGAAACTAGAAAGCAAAATGAATTCGAACTTTGTACAGATGGTTGCTCGTTATCATTTGAAAACATTAACTCAGCCAGATCTCTAAAAATTGCTAACTTCTCATCGATTGTGCTATTTTTTACAGTTATTATTTCACTAAAAAAATATATCTAAGAAACTAGAAACCAAAATGAAATCGAACTTTGTACAGATGGTTGCTCGTTATCATTTGAAAACATTAACTCAGCCAGATCTCTAAAAATTGCTAACTTCTCATCGATTGTGCTATTTTTTACAGTTATTATTTCACTAAAAAAATATATCTAAGAAACTAGAAACCAAAATGAAATCGAACTTTGTACAGATGGTTGCTAGTTCTCATTTGAAAACATTAACTGAGCACGATCTCTAAAAATTGCTAACTTCTCATCGATTATGCTTTTTTTACAGTTATTTTTTCATTTAAAGAAAATATTTAAGAAACTAGAAACCAAACTGAATTCTAACTTTGTACAGATGGTTACTCGTTATCATTTGAAAACATTAACTCAGCCAGATCTCTAAAAATTGCTAACTTCTCATCGATTGTGCTATTTTTTACAGTTATTGTTTCATTAAAAAAATATATCTAAGAAACTAGAAAGCAAAATGAATTCGAACTTTGTACAGATGGTTGCTCGTTATTATTTGAAAACATTAACTCAGCCAGATCTCTAAAAATTGCTAACTTCTCATCGATTGTGCTATTTTTTACAGTTATTATTTCATTAAAAAAATATATCTAAGAAACTAGAAACCAAAATGAATTCGAACTTTGTACAGATGGTTGCTCGTTATCATTTGAAAACATTAACTCAGCCAGATCTCTAAAAATTGCTAACTTCTCATCGATTGTGCTATTTTTTACAGTTATTATTTCACTAAAAAAATATATCTAAGAAACTAGAAACCAAAATGAAATCGAACTTTGTACAGATGGTTGCTAGTTCTCATTTGAAAACATTAACTGAGCCAGATCTCTAAAAATTGCTAACTTCTCATCGATTGTGCTATTTTTTACAGTTATTATTTCATTAAAAAAATATATCTAAGAAACTAGAAACCAAAATGAATTCGAACTTTGTACAGATGGTTGCTCGTTATCATTTGAAAACATTAACTCAGCCAGATCTCTAAAAATTGCTAACTTCTCATCGATTGTGCTATTTTTTACAGTTATTATTTCACTAAAAAAATATATCTAAGAAACTAGAAACCAAAATGAATTCGAACTTTGTACAGATGGTTGCTCGTTATCATTTGAAAACATTAACTCAGCCAGATCTCTAAAAATTGCTAACTTCTCATCGATTGTGCTATTTTTTACAGTTATTATTTCATTCAAAAAATATATCTAGGCGGGTAGGTGTAAAATAAGTGAACTCATGTTTTTTAATGCTCTCGTTTTATTTAATTAAATTAATGAGAAATATGCTGTGAAAGTCTTGTCACTTACCAGTATTACATTCCTTTAATGACAACAATTATAGTCTACACTAAACGCCTATCGCATTCACAATAAAAATTTCCATAAAATTCTTCCAATTGTTCAAACAATACAACAGCAGCAGAACAATGGAGTCCTTGAAACACACAATATTTGAACTCAGAGATCACTTTGATAATAAAATGGCCGAGTTTCAAAAAAATCTTCAAAGTGCTTCCATCCCGGCCACAAGTCCTACTTCCAATATTGCGGCTCAATTCAGTGTCTTCAGAAGTTTTGTTATGGGTGCTCTAGAGGGGCTTCAGTTACAACTTGGGCTTTTGGCTGGCAAGTATGATGAGTTAGAAATGAAATCCCGTAGAAAAATTCTTCTTGTTCACGGCATTCAGGAAAGCAAATCAGAAAAATTGGTGTCAGGTACCGTTAAGATTCTTTCTGAACATCTAAAAATCCCCGAATTGAAAGTGGAAGATATAAGCCGTTGTCACCGTCTCGGCCGCTCCAGCTCTGACAAGCCACGTGCCGTTCTTATCAAATTCCGAGATATTGACCTTAGAAATAAGGTCTGGTTCAGTAAAACCAATTTGAGGAATACTGGTATTACTATATCTGAATTCCTCACTAAAGAACGTCATGAGGTTTCTGTTGCGGCTCGTCAGCGATTCGGGATCACAAAGTGCTGGACTAGGAACGGCACTGTGGTGGTTTTAGAGTCACATGGCACTAAGAAGAGGATTTCTACGATGGCTGAATTAAAGTCCTTAACTTCATCCACCGACATCACAGAGGTAAACACTACTCCTACTGCTTCTACTAGCTGCGGCACCCTGGCATCAAAAGACTTGAAAATCTCCAACATCAGGCCAAAAAGAACCGTCAAAAAGTAATACTTTCTTTTCTTTTGTTTTATGTTATTAATTATCCCTTATCTTTGTGTCATAGTTTTATATTAATTTTGCTTCTGCGGTGTTTGTTTATCTGTTTCATTACGGTTGCAATAATTCTATCCGCTTATCTCTTTATTTATTTATCTTAGTTACTTGTCACAATCACATTGTTCGGTGTGTGCATGTTGTGAGATCTCATTCGAATTATAGAGTAATAATAATTAAATCTCAGTACTTCGACTCGCGATATAATTTATCGAACACAATTCTTTTATTTATTTACCGATACCGACATTCATTATAATGATTGTCAAACTCAAAGGTCAAACTGACAAATGAGATTACAGAGTAAACAAATATTGAGCCATAAACAAAAGCGTTCCGCTTTAAACAGAAATATGGATACCATATATCTACTGTTATTTCTTGATAAAACATAGATATATATTTTGTAAATTAATGTAACTTAATTTATTTGTTTTTTATCAATACCTATTTGTTTTCATTTTAAGCACTTGTCATTGTGTTTAAATGTTTAAATGTCATATTGTTTAAATATTCGCTGAATATACCTAACTACTAAGCGAGGAGATTTCATTATTATCTATCCTTTGATTGATTTTTGTGCCTAAATGTTTTTTTTTTTTTTTTGATGTTTTTGCTATGCTTTGGTGTTGCTGTTTGCACTGTTTTTGTTCTATTTCATGCATTTAACTATGACCAACTTGTGTTAGTGCTGGTAAGTGTAAGTTTTTGTCTGATAAAATTAGCTTTTACGGGTTATATACATTTGTTTAAATATACATATATATTATTTTTAAATATATTTATTATATATATATATATATATTTATATTTATTTAGTATGAGTATTAATAATATCGATCTGAATATTGACTCAGACGATGATAACACTTTTGTATCACTTTCCTCTTCGGCTGACAGTTTTCATAGTACTTACATCCCGCTTTCCTCTTCTCTTGATTCAACCTTCTCTCTTTTCCCAAAAAATTTTAATGTTGTTCATTTGAATGCGCAGAGTATTCCAGCTCACTATCCTGATCTCTTATCTTCCTTTGGCAACTCTAATATTCACGCTATCCTTATCTCCGAAACATTCCTCGAGCCATCTCTTCCTTCTTCCTCCTTCTCATTACCTAACTTTCATCTTATCCGCAATGATCGAACTGGAAAAGGAGGCGGAGGAGTTGCTATTTATTTACGTAACCACATTCCTTTCACTATCCTGAATAAATCCGATTCCCAATACTCTGAATCCGCCGAGCACATACTCATTGAGGTTATATTTGGACACATTAAGGTACTACTCGGTGTTTTTTACAGTCCTTCGCTCCACATAGACTACTTCGACACGTTCGAAAGTCTATTGGAAAATTCCTTGCCTAATGTTAACCATGCTATTATTATGGGCGACTTCAATACCTGCCTTATCAAAAATGACGCTCGTGCCAAGCGCTTATTGAACATAATTAATAGCTCCAATTTAAATTTTCTCCCATCCAATGCCACTCATTACTTTCCCAACTGCATCCCAAGCCAACTTGACCTATCCTTTGTTTCATCCTTGGAGCATGTTGAAATTCACGGACAACTAAGCCTGAACTGAACTGAAGCCTTTTCGTACCATGACCTAATATATCTGTCGTACAAAGTACGTCCGCCGAAAGTTAAACCCACTGTGGTCATGCGTCGAAGCTTCAAACATTTTGACAACGAAAAATTTATGCAGGATCTTAGTGCTATCAATTGGGACTCAATTTTAAACGCTTCTACTATCGATGAGAAACTTGAACTTTTTAACTCCTCTCTAAATGATCTCTTCGATAAACATGCTCCTTTCCGTCCCATCAAGCTCAAACACCTACCTGCACCTTGGTTATCTCAGGACATTCGGAAGTTAATGAAGAAGCGTGACAGAGCTAAATCAAAATTTAAATTAAACCCAACTATTGACAACCTCGTGAAATATAAGAGTTTACGTAATCGGTGCCGTAAAGTATGTAGAGATGCTCAACGTAAATATATACAAGATAAGATTGAGAACAGCAATTCTTCTCAGACATGGAAATTCCTACAATCTCTAGGTATTGGACGACAAGCATCCAGGATCCCTCATACTGTTGATCTCAATGCTCTGAACGGATTTTTTGCTAGTACTGTCCTAATGAACAACAGTGATATAATTAGTACTTTAAATCATTTTAGATCCTTGCCTATTCCTAACAGACCCTCTTTTCACTTTTCCCCAATTACTGCTAGTGACGTTAAGGCCAACATCCTTGCAATAAGATCCGATGCCACGGGATGTGATGGAATCAAACGTAGAATGATACTTGCTGTGTTAGATTATGTTCTCCCTATATTATTTCACATTTTCAATTTCTCCCTTGACCATAATGAATTCCCTTCCACTTGGCGTTTAGCTTATATCCTTCCTATTCCCAAAAACAAAAATCCCATATCTTTCTTTCACTTTCGTCCAATATCTATCCTTCCATTTCTGTCTAAAGTGTTAGAACGTATTGTCCATCTTCAATTAACAAAGTATCTAGCAGAGTACAATGTACTCTCTGATTTCCAATCAGGATTTCGGAGAGGTCATAGTACTACTACTGCCCTACTTAAAGTATGCGACGATATACGTTTTAACATGGACAACAGACATGTTAGTATCCTGGCATTATTGGACTTCAGTAATGCGTTCAATACGGTTGATTTAGATCTCCTGCTGGCAGTGCTTCGGTCGATTAATATCTCTTCCGATGCATGTGAGTGGTTTCGTAGCTACCTGTTTGGTCGTCAGCAATGTGTACGGATTAATAATAAATTATCCAGCCTCCAATCTCTCTCATCTGGTGTTCCTCAAGGCAGTGTCCTCTCTCCACTTTTATTTTCCATTTTTATTAATACTGTATCCCATCTCCTCTCGTCTTCCTTTCATCTTTATGCTGACGACTTGCAGGTCTACGTTTCTGCTCCCTTAACAGGTATCGGAGGGGCTATTGAGAGGCTGAACCAGGAATTGCATAAAATTTGTACTTGGAGCAAGACGTGCGGGCTTCTTGTAAATCCAGATAAATCGCAGGTCATTATTATTGGCAGCTCCAAACTACTTACTAAAGTTGATTACGCCAACCTACCTGCGATCATCTTTAACAATACGCCTTTGTCACTTAGCAGTTCCGTTAAAAACCTTGGTCTTCTTATCGATAATACATTATCCTGGACTGTGCAAGTTGCTGAAGTCAGTAGAAAAGTTTTCGCCACATTTCATTTGTTAAAACGTTGGAAACACTTTCTGCCCATTAAGACTAAAATCACGTTATGTCAAACTCTTCTACTTCCTATTTTGGACTACGCAGATTGTTGTTACACAAACATTACTGAGGACCAACTCAATAAGCTAGAAAGGTTACAGAACGTTTGCATCAAATTCATCTTTGGTTTACGGAAATTTGATCACGTCTCCGAATATCGGGCGCAACTTAAGTGGCTTACTATTCGACATCGTCGCAACTTGCACATGTTATCTCTTCTTTACTCTATCCTCTATAATCCTCTTCTTCCCGCGTATTTGAAGGAACGGTTCTGTTTTGTGGGTACTGACGTCAGCTATCCACGTGAACTGCGGTCACGCTCTGACAACAAACTGTCACTGCCGGTCGCTCATACCCACTTCTATAGCGAATCCTTTACGATGACAGCTGCAAAGCTATGGAATACGCTACCTACCGATATTCGTCAATCTGAGTCAATTTATATATTTAAAAATAGGTGACATAAGTATTATTTATCTATTCAATCTGCGTAAATACTATTTCCTATATTATCATACTATTAGTATTTATTTATTAAGTATTATATTTTATGTACGTAAGTTTTATTTTTATTCTATATGTTTAGTATAACTTTCTGCTATATATATAATTTTATTTATATAATTATTTGGTATATATAATACATATGTATTTATTAAACTTATATATATGTATTTTGTTATATCTTATTTGTATTATTTAAAGATTAATTTTTAGTTGTTTAAGAATAAAACATGCTTGTTTGCACCATCCCGTTTCCCACAGACAAATTCTTACTCTAAAGGGTTGTCTGTAAGAGATTGCTTTAAGCAATAAGACCGCGTTTGCACGCTTCTCTTTTTTGTTATATGTTCTTGTAATGTTATGTACACTGTATCTTTTGTCTTTTGTGTGCAATAAAGTGTTTATAAATAAAAAAAAATAAAAAAATCTAAGAAACTAGAAAGCAAAATGAATTCGAACTTTGTACAGATGGTTGCTCGTTATCATTTGAAAACATTAACTCAGCCAGATCTCTAAAAATTGCTAACTTCTCATCGATTGTGCTATTTTTTACAGTTATTATTTCACTAAAAAAATATATCTAAGAAACTAGAAACCAAACTGAATTCTAACTTTGTACAGATGGTTGCTCGTTATCATTTGAAAACATTAACTCAGCCAGATCTCTAAAAATTGCTAACTTCTCATCGATTGTGCTATTTTTTATAGTTATTATTTCATTAAAAAAATATATCTAAGAAACTAGAAACCAAAATGAATTCGAACTTTGTACAGATGGTTGCTCGTTATCATTTGAAAACAATAACTGAGCCAGATCTCTCAAAATATGATAACTTCTCATCGATTATGCTATTTTTTACAGTTATTATTTCATTTAAAAAAAATATCTAAGAAACTAGAAAGCAAAATGAATTCGAACTTTGTACAGATGGTTGCTAGTTCTCATTTGAAAACATTAACTGAGCACGATCTCTAAAAATTGCTAACTTTCATCGATTGTGCTATTTTTTACAGTTATTGTTTCATTAAAAAAATATATCTAAGAAACTAGAAAGCAAAATGAATTCGAACTTTGTACAGATGGTTGCTCGTTATCATTTGAAAACATTAACTCAGCCAGATCTCTAAAAATTGCTAACTCCTCATCGATTGTGCTATTTTTTACAGTTATTATTTCACTAAAAAAATATATCTAAGAAACTAGAAACCAAAATGAATTTGAACTTTGTACAGATGGTTGCTCGTTATCATTTGAAAACATTAACTCAGCCAGATCTCTAAAAATTGCTAACTTCTCATCGATTGTGCTATTTTTTACAGTTATTATTTCATTCAAAAAATATATCTAGGCGGGTAGGTGTAAAATAAGTGAACTCATGTTTTTTAATGCTCTCGTTTTATTTAATTAAATTAATGAGAAATATGCTGTGAAAGTCTTGTCACTTACCAGTATTACATTCCTTTAATGACAACAATTATAGTCTACACTAAACGCCTATCGCATTCACAATAAAAATTTCCATAAAATTCTTCCAATTGTTCAAACAATACAACAGCAGCAGAACAATGGAGTCCTTGAAACACACAATATTTGAACTCAGAGATCACTTTGATAATAAAATGGCCGAGTTTCAAAAAAATCTTCAAAGTGCTTCCATCCCGGCCACAAGTCCTACTTCCAATATTGTGGCTCAATTCAGTGTCTTCAGAAGTTTTGTTATGGGTGCTCTAGAGGGGCTTCAGTTACAACTTGGGCTTTTGGCTGGCAAGTATGATGAGTTAGAAATGAAATCCCGTAGAAAAATTCTTCTTGTTCACGGCATTCAGGAAAGCAAATCAGAAAAATTGGTGTCAGGTACCGTTAAGATTCTTTCTGAACATCTAAAAATCCCCGAATTGAAAGTGGAAGATATAAGCCGTTGTCACCGTCTCGGCCGCTCCAGCTCTGACAAGCCACGTGCCGTTCTTATCAAATTCCGAGATATTGACCTTAGAAATAAGGTCTGGTTCAGTAAAACCAATTTGAGGAATACTGGTATTACTATATCTGAATTCCTCACTAAAGAACGTCATGAGGTTTCTGTTGCGGCTCGTCAGCGATTCGGGATCACAAAGTGCTGGACTAGGAACGGCACTGTGGTGGTTTTAGAGTCACATGGCACTAAGAAGAGGATTTCTACGATGGCTGAATTAAAGTCCTTAACTTCATCCACCGACATCACAGAGGTAAACACTACTCCTACTGCTTCTACTAGCTGCGGCACCCTGGCATCAAAAGACTTGAAAATCTCCAACATCAGGCCAAAAAGAACCGTCAAAAAGTAATACTTTCTTTTCTTTTGTTTTATGTTATTAATTATCCCTTATCTTTGTGTCATAGTTTTATATTAATTTTGCTTCTGCGGTGTTTGTTTATCTGTTTCATTACGGTTGCAATAATTCTATCCGCTTATCTCTTTATTTATTTATCTTAGTTACTTGTCACAATCACATTGTTCGGTGTGTGCATGTTGTGAGATCTCATTCGAATTATAGAGTAATAATAATTAAATCTCAGTACTTCGACTCGCGATATAATTTATCGAACACAATTCTTTTATTTATTTACCGATACCGACATTCATTATAATGATTGTCAAACTCAAAGGTCAAACTGACAAATGAGATTACAGAGTAAACAAATATTGAGCCATAAACAAAAGCGTTCCGCTTTAAACAGAAATATGGATACCATATATCTACTGTTATTTCTTGATAAAACATAGATATATATTTTGTAAATTAATGTAACTTAATTTATTTGTTTTTTATCAATACCTATTTGTTTTCATTTTAAGCACTTGTCATTGTGTTTAAATGTTTAAATGTCATATTGTTTAAATATTCGCTGAATATACCTAACTACTAAGCGAGGAGATTTCATTATTATCTATCCTTTGATTGATTTTTGTGCCTAAATGTTTTTTTTTTTTTTTGATGTTTTTGCTATGCTTTGGTGTTGCTGTTTGCACTGTTTTTGTTCTATTTCATGCATTTAACTATGACCAACTTGTGTTAGTGCTGGTAAGTGTAAGTTTTTGTCTGATAAAATTAGCTTTTACGGGTTATATACATTTGTTTAAATATACATATATATTATTTTTAAATATATTTATTATATATATATATATATATTTATATTTATTTAGTATGAGTATTAATAATATCGATCTGAATATTGACTCAGACGATGATAACACTTTTGTATCACTTTCCTCTTCGGCTGACAGTTTTCATAGTACTTACATCCCGCTTTCCTCTTCTCTTGATTCAACCTTCTCTCTTTTCCCAAAAAATTTTAATGTTGTTCATTTGAATGCGCAGAGTATTCCAGCTCACTATCCTGATCTCTTATCTTCCTTTGGCAACTCTAATATTCACGCTATCCTTATCTCCGAAACATTCCTCGAGCCATCTCTTCCTTCTTCCTCCTTCTCATTACCTAACTTTCATCTTATCCGCAATGATCGAACTGGAAAAGGAGGCGGAGGAGTTGCTATTTATTTACGTAACCACATTCCTTTCACTATCCTGAATAAATCCGATTCCCAATACTCTGAATCCGCCGAGCACATACTCATTGAGGTTATATTTGGACACATTAAGGTACTACTCGGTGTTTTTTACAGTCCTTCGCTCCACATAGACTACTTCGACACGTTCGAAAGTCTATTGGAAAATTCCTTGCCTAATGTTAACCATGCTATTATTATGGGCGACTTCAATACCTGCCTTATCAAAAATGACGCTCGTGCCAAGCGCTTATTGAACATAATTAATAGCTCCAATTTAAATTTTCTCCCATCCAATGCCACTCATTACTTTCCCAACTGCATCCCAAGCCAACTTGACCTATCCTTTGTTTCATCCTTGGAGCATGTTGAAATTCACGGACAACTAAGCCTGAACTGAACTGAAGCCTTTTCGTACCATGACCTAATATATCTGTCGTACAAAGTACGTCCGCCGAAAGTTAAACCCACTGTGGTCATGCGTCGAAGCTTCAAACATTTTGACAACGAAAAATTTATGCAGGATCTTAGTGCTATCAATTGGGACTCAATTTTAAACGCTTCTACTATCGATGAGAAACTTGAACTTTTTAACTCCTCTCTAAATGATCTCTTCGATAAACATGCTCCTTTCCGTCCCATCAAGCTCAAACACCTACCTGCACCTTGGTTATCTCAGGACATTCGGAAGTTAATGAAGAAGCGTGACAGAGCTAAATCAAAATTTAAATTAAACCCAACTATTGACAACCTCGTGAAATATAAGAGTTTACGTAATCGGTGCCGTAAAGTATGTAGAGATGCTCAACGTAAATATATACAAGATAAGATTGAGAACAGCAATTCTTCTCAGACATGGAAATTCCTACAATCTCTAGGTATTGGACGACAAGCATCCAGGATCCCTCATACTGTTGATCTCAATGCTCTGAACGGATTTTTTGCTAGTACTGTCCTAATGAACAACAGTGATATAATTAGTACTTTAAATCATTTTAGATCCTTGCCTATTCCTAACAGACCCTCTTTTCACTTTTCCCCAATTACTGCTAGTGACGTTAAGGCCAACATCCTTGCAATAAGATCCGATGCCACGGGATGTGATGGAATCAAACGTAGAATGATACTTGCTGTGTTAGATTATGTTCTCCCTATATTATTTCACATTTTCAATTTCTCCCTTGACCATAATGAATTCCCTTCCACTTGGCGTTTAGCTTATATCCTTCCTATTCCCAAAAACAAAAATCCCATATCTTTCTTTCACTTTCGTCCAATATCTATCCTTCCATTTCTGTCTAAAGTGTTAGAACGTATTGTCCATCTTCAATTAACAAAGTATCTAGCAGAGTACAATGTACTCTCTGATTTCCAATCAGGATTTCGGAGAGGTCATAGTACTACTACTGCCCTACTTAAAGTATGCGACGATATACGTTTTAACATGGACAACAGACATGTTAGTATCCTGGCATTATTGGACTTCAGTAATGCGTTCAATACGGTTGATTTAGATCTCCTGCTGGCAGTGCTTCGGTCGATTAATATCTCTTCCGATGCATGTGAGTGGTTTCGTAGCTACCTGTTTGGTCGTCAGCAATGTGTACGGATTAATAATAAATTATCCAGCCTCCAATCTCTCTCATCTGGTGTTCCTCAAGGCAGTGTCCTCTCTCCACTTTTATTTTCCATTTTTATTAATACTGTATCCCATCTCCTCTCGTCTTCCTTTCATCTTTATGCTGACGACTTGCAGGTCTACGTTTCTGCTCCCTTAACAGGTATCGGAGGGGCTATTGAGAGGCTGAACCAGGAATTGCATAAAATTTGTACTTGGAGCAAGACGTGCGGGCTTCTTGTAAATCCAGATAAATCGCAGGTCATTATTATTGGCAGCACCAAACTACTTACTAAAGTTGATTACGCCAACCTACCTGCGATCATCTTTAACAATACGCCTTTGTCACTTAGCAGTTCCGTTAAAAACCTTGGTCTTCTTATCGATAATACATTATCCTGGACTGTGCAAGTTGCTGAAGTCAGTAGAAAAGTTTTCGCCACATTTCATTTGTTAAAACGTTGGAAACACTTTCTGCCCATTAAGACTAAAATCACGTTATGTCAAACTCTTCTACTTCCTATTTTGGACTACGCAGATTGTTGTTACACAAACATTACTGAGGACCAACTCAATAAGCTAGAAAGGTTACAGAACGTTTGCATCAAATTCATCTTTGGTCTACGGAAATTTGATCACGTCTCCGAATATCGGGCGCAACTTAAGTGGCTTACTATTCGACATCGTCGCAACTTGCACATGTTATCTCTTCTTTACTCTATCCTCTATAATCCTCTTCTTCCCGCGTATTTGAAGGAACGGTTCTGTTTTGTGGGTACTGACGTCAGCTATCCACGTGAACTGCGGTCACGCTCTGACAACAAACTGTCACTGCCGGTCGCTCATACCCACTTCTATAGCGAATCCTTTACGATGACAGCTGCAAAGCTATGGAATACGCTACCTACCGATATTCGTCAATCTGAGTCAATTTATATATTTAAAAATAGGTTACATAAGTATTATTTATCTATTCAATCTGCGTAAATACTATTTCCTATATTATCATACTATTAGTATTTATTCATTAAGTATTATATTTTATGTACGTAAGTTTTATTTTTATTCTATATGTTTAGTATAACTTTCTGCTATATATATAATTTTATTTATATAATTATTTGGTATATATAATACATATGTATTTATTAAACTTATATATATGTATTTTGTTATATATTATTTGTATTATTTAAAGATTAATTTTTAGTTGTTTAAGAATAAAACATGCTTGTTTGCACCATCCCGTTTCCCACAGACAAATTCTTACTCTAAAGGGTTGTCTGTAAGAGATTGCTTTAAGCAATAAGACCGCGTTTGCACGCTTCTCTTTTTTGTTATATGTTCTTGTAATGTTATGTACACTGTATCTTTTGTCTTTTGTGTGCAATAAAGTGTTTATAAATAAAAAAAAAATAAAAAAATCTAAGAAACTAGAAAGCAAAATGAATTCGAACTTTGTACAGATGGTTGCTAGTTCTCATTTGAAAACATTAACTGAGCACGATCTCTAAAAATTGCTAACTTCTCATCGATTATGCTTTTTTTACAGTTATTTTTTCATTTAAAGAAAATATTTAAGAAACTAGAAACCAAACTGAATTCTAACTTTGTACAGATGGTTGCTCGTTATCATTTAAAAACATTAACTCAGCCAGATCTCTAAAAATTGCTAACTTCTCATCGATTGTGCTATTTTTTACAGTTATTATTTCATTTAAAAAAAATATCTAAGAAACTAGAAAGCAAAATGAATTCGAACTTTGTACAGATGGTTGCTAGTTCTCATTTGAAAACATTAACTGAGCACGATCTCTAAAAATTGCTAACTTCTCATCGATTATGCTTTTTTTACAGTTATTTTTTCATTTAAAGAAAATATTTAAGAAACTAGAAACCAAACTGAATTCTAACTTTGTACAGATGGTTACTCGTTATCATTTGAAAACATTAACTCAGCCAGATCTCTAAAAATTGCTAACTTCTCATCGATTGTGCTATTTTTTACAGTTATTGTTTCATTAAAAAAATATATCTAAGAAACTAGAAAGCAAAATGAATTCGAACTTTGTACAGATGGTTGCTCGTTATCATTTGAAAACATTAACTCAGCCAGATCTCTAAAAATTGCTAACTTCTCATCGATTGTGCTATTTTTTACAGTTATTATTTCATTAAAAAAATATATCTAAGAAACTAGAAACCAAAATGAATTCGAACTTTGTACAGATGGTTGCTCGTTATCATTTGAAAACATTAACTCAGCCAGATCTCTAAAAATTGCTAACTTCTCATCGATTGTGCTATTTTTTACAGTTATTATTTCACTAAAAAAATATATCTAAGAAACTAGAAACCAAAATGAAATCGAACTTTGTACAGATGGTTGCTCGTTATCATTTGAAAACATTAACTCAGCCAGATCTCTAAAAATTGCTAACTTCTCATCGATTGTGCTATTTTTTACAGTTATTATTTCATTTAAAAAAAATATCTAAGAAACTAGAAAGCAAAATGAATTCGAACTTTGTACAGATGGTTGCTAGTTCTCATTTGAAAACATTAACTGAGCACGATCTCTAAAAATTGCTAACTTCTCATCGATTATGCTTTTTTTACAGTTATTTTTTCATTTAAAGAAAATATTTAAGAAACTAGAAACCAAACTGAATTCTAACTTTGTACAGATGGTTACTCGTTATCATTTGAAAACATTAACTCAGCCAGATCTCTAAAAATTGCTAACTTCTCATCGATTGTGCTATTTTTTACAGTTATTGTTTCATTAAAAAAATATATCTAAGAAACTAGAAAGCAAAATGAATTCGAACTTTGTACAGATGGTTGCTCGTTATCATTTGAAAACATTAACTCAGCCAGATCTCTAAAAATTGCTAACTTCTCATCGATTGTGCTATTTTTTACAGTTATTATTTCATTAAAAAAATATATCTAAGAAACTAGAAACCAAAATGAATTCGAACTTTGTACAGATGGTTGCTCGTTATCATTTGAAAACATTAACTCAGCCAGATCTCTAAAAATTGCTAACTTCTCATCGATTGTGCTATTTTTTACAGTTATTATTTCACTAAAAAAATATATCTAAGAAACTAGAAACCAAAATGAAATCGAACTTTGTACAGATGGTTGCTCGTTATCATTTGAAAACATTAACTCAGCCAGATCTCTAAAAATTGCTAACTTCTCATCGATTGTGCTATTTTTTACAGTTATTATTTCATTTAAAAAAAATATCTAAGAAACTAGAAAGCAAAATGAATTCGAACTTTGTACAGATGGTTGCTAGTTCTCATTTGAAAACATTAACTGAGCACGATCTCTAAAAATTGCTAACTTCTCATCGATTATGCTTTTTTTACAGTTATTTTTTCATTTAAAGAAAATATTTAAGAAACTAGAAACCAAACTGAATTCTAACTTTGTACAGATGGTTACTCGTTATCATTTGAAAACATTAACTCAGCCAGATCTCTAAAAATTGCTAACTTCTCATCGATTGTGCTATTTTTTACAGTTATTGTTTCATTAAAAAAATATATCTAAGAAACTAGAAAGCAAAATGAATTCGAACTTTGTACAGATGGTTGCTCGTTATTATTTGAAAACATTAACTCAGCCAGATCTCTAAAAATTGCTAACTTCTCATCGATTGTGCTATTTTTTACAGTTATTATTTCATTAAAAAAATATATCTAAGAAACTAGAAACCAAAATGAATTCGAACTTTGTACAGATGGTTGCTCGTTATCATTTGAAAACATTAACTCAGCCAGATCTCTAAAAATTGCTAACTTCTCATCGATTGTGCTATTTTTTACAGTTATTATTTCACTAAAAAAATATATCTAAGAAACTAGAAACCAAAATGAAATCGAACTTTGTACAGATGGTTGCTAGTTCTCATTTGAAAACATTAACTGAGCCAGATCTCTAAAAATTGCTAACTTCTCATCGATTGTGCTATTTTTTACAGTTATTATTTCATTAAAAAAATATATCTAAGAAACTAGAAACCAAAATGAATTCGAACTTTGTACAGATGGTTGCTCGTTATCATTTGAAAACATTAACTCAGCCAGATCTCTAAAAATTGCTAACTCCTCATCGATTGTGCTATTTTTTACAGTTATTATTTCACTAAAAAAATATATCTAAGAAACTAGAAACCAAAATGAATTTGAACTTTGTACAGATGGTTGCTCGTTATCATTTGAAAACATTAACTCAGCCAGATCTCTAAAAATTGCTAACTTCTCATCGATTGTGCTATTTTTTACAGTTATTATTTCATTCAAAAAATATATCTAGGCGGGTAGGTGTAAAATAAGTGAACTCATGTTTTTTAATGCTCTCGTTTTATTTAATTAAATTAATGAGAAATATGCTGTGAAAGTCTTGTCACTTACCAGTATTACATTCCTTTAATGACAACAATTATAGTCTACACTAAACGCCTATCGCATTCACAATAAAAATTTCCATAAAATTCTTCCAATTGTTCAAACAATACAACAGCAGCAGAACAATGGAGTCCTTGAAACACACAATATTTGAACTCAGAGATCACTTTGATAATAAAATGGCCGAGTTTCAAAAAAATCTTCAAAGTGCTTCCATCCCGGCCACAAGTCCTACTTCCAATATTGCGGCTCAATTCAGTGTCTTCAGAAGTTTTGTTATGGGTGCTCTAGAGGGGCTTCAGTTACAACTTGGGCTTTTGGCTGGCAAGTATGATGAGTTAGAAATGAAATCCCGTAGAAAAATTCTTCTTGTTCACGGCATTCAGGAAAGCAAATCAGAAAAATTGGTGTCAGGTACCGTTAAGATTCTTTCTGAACATCTAAAAATCCCCGAATTGAAAGTGGAAGATATAAGCCGTTGTCACCGTCTCGGCCGCTCCAGCTCTGACAAGCCACGTGCCGTTCTTATCAAATTCCGAGATATTGACCTTAGAAATAAGGTCTGGTTCAGTAAAACCAATTTGAGGAATACTGGTATTACTATATCTGAATTCCTCACTAAAGAACGTCATGAGGTTTCTGTTGCGGCTCGTCAGCGATTCGGGATCACAAAGTGCTGGACTAGGAACGGCACTGTGGTGGTTTTAGAGTCACATGGCACTAAGAAGAGGATTTCTACGATGGCTGAATTAAAGTCCTTAACTTCATCCACCGACATCACAGAGGTAAACACTACTCCTACTGCTTCTACTAGCTGCGGCACCCTGGCATCAAAAGACTTGAAAATCTCCAACATCAGGCCAAAAAGAACCGTCAAAAAGTAATACTTTCTTTTCTTTTGTTTTATGTTATTAATTATCCCTTATCTTTGTGTCATAGTTTTATATTAATTTTGCTTCTGCGGTGTTTGTTTATCTGTTTCATTACGGTTGCAATAATTCTATCCGCTTATCTCTTTATTTATTTATCTTAGTTACTTGTCACAATCACATTGTTCGGTGTGTGCATGTTGTGAGATCTCATTCGAATTATAGAGTAATAATAATTAAATCTCAGTACTTCGACTCGCGATATAATTTATCGAACACAATTCTTTTATTTATTTACCGATACCGACATTCATTATAATGATTGTCAAACTCAAAGGTCAAACTGACAAATGAGATTACAGAGTAAACAAATATTGAGCCATAAACAAAAGCGTTCCGCTTTAAACAGAAATATGGATACCATATATCTACTGTTATTTCTTGATAAAACATAGATATATATTTTGTAAATTAATGTAACTTAATTTATTTGTTTTTTATCAATACCTATTTGTTTTCATTTTAAGCACTTGTCATTGTGTTTAAATGTTTAAATGTCATATTGTTTAAATATTCGCTGAATATACCTAACTACTAAGCGAGGAGATTTCATTATTATCTATCCTTTGATTGATTTTTGTGCCTAAATGTTTTTTTTTTTTTTTTGATGTTTTTGCTATGCTTTGGTGTTGCTGTTTGCACTGTTTTTGTTCTATTTCATGCATTTAACTATGACCAACTTGTGTTAGTGCTGGTAAGTGTAAGTTTTTGTCTGATAAAATTAGCTTTTACGGGTTATATACATTTGTTTAAATATACATATATATTATTTTTAAATATATTTATTATATATATATATATATATTTATATTTATTTAGTATGAGTATTAATAATATCGATCTGAATATTGACTCAGACGATGATAACACTTTTGTATCACTTTCCTCTTCGGCTGACAGTTTTCATAGTACTTACATCCCGCTTTCCTCTTCTCTTGATTCAACCTTCTCTCTTTTCCCAAAAAATTTTAATGTTGTTCATTTGAATGCGCAGAGTATTCCAGCTCACTATCCTGATCTCTTATCTTCCTTTGGCAACTCTAATATTCACGCTATCCTTATCTCCGAAACATTCCTCGAGCCATCTCTTCCTTCTTCCTCCTTCTCATTACCTAACTTTCATCTTATCCGCAATGATCGAACTGGAAAAGGAGGCGGAGGAGTTGCTATTTATTTACGTAACCACATTCCTTTCACTATCCTGAATAAATCCGATTCCCAATACTCTGAATCCGCCGAGCACATACTCATTGAGGTTATATTTGGACACATTAAGGTACTACTCGGTGTTTTTTACAGTCCTTCGCTCCACATAGACTACTTCGACACGTTCGAAAGTCTATTGGAAAATTCCTTGCCTAATGTTAACCATGCTATTATTATGGGCGACTTCAATACCTGCCTTATCAAAAATGACGCTCGTGCCAAGCGCTTATTGAACATAATTAATAGCTCCAATTTAAATTTTCTCCCATCCAATGCCACTCATTACTTTCCCAACTGCATCCCAAGCCAACTTGACCTATCCTTTGTTTCATCCTTGGAGCATGTTGAAATTCACGGACAACTAAGCCTGAACTGAACTGAAGCCTTTTCGTACCATGACCTAATATATCTGTCGTACAAAGTACGTCCGCCGAAAGTTAAACCCACTGTGGTCATGCGTCGAAGCTTCAAACATTTTGACAACGAAAAATTTATGCAGGATCTTAGTGCTATCAATTGGGACTCAATTTTAAACGCTTCTACTATCGATGAGAAACTTGAACTTTTTAACTCCTCTCTAAATGATCTCTTCGATAAACATGCTCCTTTCCGTCCCATCAAGCTCAAACACCTACCTGCACCTTGGTTATCTCAGGACATTCGGAAGTTAATGAAGAAGCGTGACAGAGCTAAATCAAAATTTAAATTAAACCCAACTATTGACAACCTCGTGAAATATAAGAGTTTACGTAATCGGTGCCGTAAAGTATGTAGAGATGCTCAACGTAAATATATACAAGATAAGATTGAGAACAGCAATTCTTCTCAGACATGGAAATTCCTACAATCTCTAGGTATTGGACGACAAGCATCCAGGATCCCTCATACTGTTGATCTCAATGCTCTGAACGGATTTTTTGCTAGTACTGTCCTAATGAACAACAGTGATATAATTAGTACTTTAAATCATTTTAGATCCTTGCCTATTCCTAACAGACCCTCTTTTCACTTTTCCCCAATTACTGCTAGTGACGTTAAGGCCAACATCCTTGCAATAAGATCCGATGCCACGGGATGTGATGGAATCAAACGTAGAATGATACTTGCTGTGTTAGATTATGTTCTCCCTATATTATTTCACATTTTCAATTTCTCCCTTGACCATAATGAATTCCCTTCCACTTGGCGTTTAGCTTATATCCTTCCTATTCCCAAAAACAAAAATCCCATATCTTTCTTTCACTTTCGTCCAATATCTATCCTTCCATTTCTGTCTAAAGTGTTAGAACGTATTGTCCATCTTCAATTAACAAAGTATCTAGCAGAGTACAATGTACTCTCTGATTTCCAATCAGGATTTCGGAGAGGTCATAGTACTACTACTGCCCTACTTAAAGTATGCGACGATATACGTTTTAACATGGACAACAGACATGTTAGTATCCTGGCATTATTGGACTTCAGTAATGCGTTCAATACGGTTGATTTAGATCTCCTGCTGGCAGTGCTTCGGTCGATTAATATCTCTTCCGATGCATGTGAGTGGTTTCGTAGCTACCTGTTTGGTCGTCAGCAATGTGTACGGATTAATAATAAATTATCCAGCCTCCAATCTCTCTCATCTGGTGTTCCTCAAGGCAGTGTCCTCTCTCCACTTTTATTTTCCATTTTTATTAATACTGTATCCCATCTCCTCTCGTCTTCCTTTCATCTTTATGCTGACGACTTGCAGGTCTACGTTTCTGCTCCCTTAACAGGTATCGGAGGGGCTATTGAGAGGCTGAACCAGGAATTGCATAAAATTTGTACTTGGAGCAAGACGTGCGGGCTTCTTGTAAATCCAGATAAATCGCAGGTCATTATTATTGGCAGCTCCAAACTACTTACTAAAGTTGATTACGCCAACCTACCTGCGATCATCTTTAACAATACGCCTTTGTCACTTAGCAGTTCCGTTAAAAACCTTGGTCTTCTTATCGATAATACATTATCCTGGACTGTGCAAGTTGCTGAAGTCAGTAGAAAAGTTTTCGCCACATTTCATTTGTTAAAACGTTGGAAACACTTTCTGCCCATTAAGACTAAAATCACGTTATGTCAAACTCTTCTACTTCCTATTTTGGACTACGCAGATTGTTGTTACACAAACATTACTGAGGACCAACTCAATAAGCTAGAAAGGTTACAGAACGTTTGCATCAAATTCATCTTTGGTCTACGGAAATTTGATCACGTCTCCGAATATCGGGCGCAACTTAAGTGGCTTACTATTCGACATCGTCGCAACTTGCACATGTTATCTCTTCTTTACTCTATCCTCTATAATCCTCTTCTTCCCGCGTATTTGAAGGAACGGTTCTGTTTTGTGGGTACTGACGTCAGCTATCCACGTGAACTGCGGTCACGCTCTGACAACAAACTGTCACTGCCGGTCGCTCATACCCACTTCTATAGCGAATCCTTTACGATGACAGCTGCAAAGCTATGGAATACGCTACCTACCGATATTCGTCAATCTGAGTCAATTTATATATTTAAAAATAGGTTACATAAGTATTATTTATCTATTCAATCTGCGTAAATACTATTTCCTATATTATCATACTATTAGTATTTATTCATTAAGTATTATATTTTATGTACGTAAGTTTTATTTTTATTCTATATGTTTAGTATAACTTTCTGCTATATATATAATTTTATTTATATAATTATTTGGTATATATAATACATATGTATTTATTAAACTTATATATATGTATTTTGTTATATATTATTTGTATTATTTAAAGATTAATTTTTAGTTGTTTAAGAATAAAACATGCTTGTTTGCACCATCCCGTTTCCCACAGACAAATTCTTACTCTAAAGGGTTGTCTGTAAGAGATTGCTTTAAGCAATAAGACCGCGTTTGCACGCTTCTCTTTTTTGTTATATGTTCTTGTAATGTTATGTACACTGTATCTTTTGTCTTTTGTGTGCAATAAAGTGTTTATAAATAAAAAAAAAATAAAAAAATCTAAGAAACTAGAAAGCAAAATGAATTCGAACTTTGTACAGATGGTTGCTAGTTCTCATTTGAAAACATTAACTGAGCACGATCTCTAAAAATTGCTAACTTCTCATCGATTATGCTTTTTTTACAGTTATTTTTTCATTTAAAGAAAATATTTAAGAAACTAGAAACCAAACTGAATTCTAACTTTGTACAGATGGTTGCTCGTTATCATTTAAAAACATTAACTCAGCCAGATCTCTAAAAATTGCTAACTTCTCATCGATTGTGCTATTTTTTACAGTTATTATTTCATTTAAAAAAAATATCTAAGAAACTAGAAAGCAAAATGAATTCGAACTTTGTACAGATGGTTGCTAGTTCTCATTTGAAAACATTAACTGAGCACGATCTCTAAAAATTGCTAACTTCTCATCGATTATGCTTTTTTTACAGTTATTTTTTCATTTAAAGAAAATATTTAAGAAACTAGAAACCAAACTGAATTCTAACTTTGTACAGATGGTTACTCGTTATCATTTGAAAACATTAACTCAGCCAGATCTCTAAAAATTGCTAACTTCTCATCGATTGTGCTATTTTTTACAGTTATTGTTTCATTAAAAAAATATATCTAAGAAACTAGAAAGCAAAATGAATTCGAACTTTGTACAGATGGTTGCTCGTTATCATTTGAAAACATTAACTCAGCCAGATCTCTAAAAATTGCTAACTTCTCATCGATTGTGCTATTTTTTACAGTTATTATTTCATTAAAAAAATATATCTAAGAAACTAGAAACCAAAATGAATTCGAACTTTGTACAGATGGTTGCTCGTTATCATTTGAAAACATTAACTCAGCCAGATCTCTAAAAATTGCTAACTTCTCATCGATTGTGCTATTTTTTACAGTTATTATTTCACTAAAAAAATATATCTAAGAAACTAGAAACCAAAATGAAATCGAACTTTGTACAGATGGTTGCTCGTTATCATTTGAAAACATTAACTCAGCCAGATCTCTAAAAATTGCTAACTTCTCATCGATTGTGCTATTTTTTACAGTTATTATTTCATTTAAAAAAAATATCTAAGAAACTAGAAAGCAAAATGAATTCGAACTTTGTACAGATGGTTGCTAGTTCTCATTTGAAAACATTAACTGAGCACGATCTCTAAAAATTGCTAACTTCTCATCGATTATGCTTTTTTTACAGTTATTTTTTCATTTAAAGAAAATATTTAAGAAACTAGAAACCAAACTGAATTCTAACTTTGTACAGATGGTTGCTCGTTATCATTTGAAAACATTAACTCAGCCAGATCTCTAAAAATTGCTAACTTCTCATCGATTGTGCTATTTTTTACAGTTATTATTTCATTCAAAAAATATATCTAGGCGGGTAGGTGTAAAATAAGTGAACTCATGTTTTTTAATGCTCTCGTTTTATTTAATTAAATTAATGAGAAATATGCTGTGAAAGTCTTGTCACTTACCAGTATTACATTCCTTTAATGACAACAATTATAGTCTACACTAAACGCCTATCGCATTCACAATAAAAATTTCCATAAAATTCTTCCAATTGTTCAAACAATACAACAGCAGCAGAACAATGGAGTCCTTGAAACACACAATATTTGAACTCAGAGATCACTTTGATAATAAAATGGCCGAGTTTCAAAAAAATCTTCAAAGTGCTTCCATCCCGGCCACAAGTCCTACTTCCAATATTGCGGCTCAATTCAGTGTCTTCAGAAGTTTTGTTATGGGTGCTCTAGAGGGGCTTCAGTTACAACTTGGGCTTTTGGCTGGCAAGTATGATGAGTTAGAAATGAAATCCCGTAGAAAAATTCTTCTTGTTCACGGCATTCAGGAAAGCAAATCAGAAAAATTGGTGTCAGGTACCGTTAAGATTCTTTCTGAACATCTAAAAATCCCCGAATTGAAAGTGGAAGATATAAGCCGTTGTCACCGTCTCGGCCGCTCCAGCTCTGACAAGCCACGTGCCGTTCTTATCAAATTCCGAGATATTGACCTTAGAAATAAGGTCTGGTTCAGTAAAACCAATTTGAGGAATACTGGTATTACTATATCTGAATTCCTCACTAAAGAACGTCATGAGGTTTCTGTTGCGGCTCGTCAGCGATTCGGGATCACAAAGTGCTGGACTAGGAACGGCACTGTGGTGGTTTTAGAGTCACATGGCACTAAGAAGAGGATTTCTACGATGGCTGAATTAAAGTCCTTAACTTCATCCACCGACATCACAGAGGTAAACACTACTCCTACTGCTTCTACTAGCTGCGGCACCCTGGCATCAAAAGACTTGAAAATCTCCAACATCAGGCCAAAAAGAACCGTCAAAAAGTAATACTTTCTTTTCTTTTGTTTTATGTTATTAATTATCCCTTATCTTTGTGTCATAGTTTTATATTAATTTTGCTTCTGCGGTGTTTGTTTATCTGTTTCATTACGGTTGCAATAATTCTATCCGCTTATCTCTTTATTTATTTATCTTAGTTACTTGTCACAATCACATTGTTCGGTGTGTGCATGTTGTGAGATCTCATTCGAATTATAGAGTAATAATAATTAAATCTCAGTACTTCGACTCGCGATATAATTTATCGAACACAATTCTTTTATTTATTTACCGATACCGACATTCATTATAATGATTGTCAAACTCAAAGGTCAAACTGACAAATGAGATTACAGAGTAAACAAATATTGAGCCATAAACAAAAGCGTTCCGCTTTAAACAGAAATATGGATACCATATATCTACTGTTATTTCTTGATAAAACATAGATATATATTTTGTAAATTAATGTAACTTAATTTATTTGTTTTTTATCAATACCTATTTGTTTTCATTTTAAGCACTTGTCATTGTGTTTAAATGTTTAAATGTCATATTGTTTAAATATTCGCTGAATATACCTAACTACTAAGCGAGGAGATTTCATTATTATCTATCCTTTGATTGATTTTTGTGCCTAAATGTTTTTTTTTTTTTTTTGATGTTTTTGCTATGCTTTGGTGTTGCTGTTTGCACTGTTTTTGTTCTATTTCATGCATTTAACTATGACCAACTTGTGTTAGTGCTGGTAAGTGTAAGTTTTTGTCTGATAAAATTAGCTTTTACGGGTTATATACATTTGTTTAAATATACATATATATTATTTTTAAATATATTTATTATATATATATATATATATTTATATTTATTTAGTATGAGTATTAATAATATCGATCTGAATATTGACTCAGACGATGATAACACTTTTGTATCACTTTCCTCTTCGGCTGACAGTTTTCATAGTACTTACATCCCGCTTTCCTCTTCTCTTGATTCAACCTTCTCTCTTTTCCCAAAAAATTTTAATGTTGTTCATTTGAATGCGCAGAGTATTCCAGCTCACTATCCTGATCTCTTATCTTCCTTTGGCAACTCTAATATTCACGCTATCCTTATCTCCGAAACATTCCTCGAGCCATCTCTTCCTTCTTCCTCCTTCTCATTACCTAACTTTCATCTTATCCGCAATGATCGAACTGGAAAAGGAGGCGGAGGAGTTGCTATTTATTTACGTAACCACATTCCTTTCACTATCCTGAATAAATCCGATTCCCAATACTCTGAATCCGCCGAGCACATACTCATTGAGGTTATATTTGGACACATTAAGGTACTACTCGGTGTTTTTTACAGTCCTTCGCTCCACATAGACTACTTCGACACGTTCGAAAGTCTATTGGAAAATTCCTTGCCTAATGTTAACCATGCTATTATTATGGGCGACTTCAATACCTGCCTTATCAAAAATGACGCTCGTGCCAAGCGCTTATTGAACATAATTAATAGCTCCAATTTAAATTTTCTCCCATCCAATGCCACTCATTACTTTCCCAACTGCATCCCAAGCCAACTTGACCTATCCTTTGTTTCATCCTTGGAGCATGTTGAAATTCACGGACAACTAAGCCTGAACTGAACTGAAGCCTTTTCGTACCATGACCTAATATATCTGTCGTACAAAGTACGTCCGCCGAAAGTTAAACCCACTGTGGTCATGCGTCGAAGCTTCAAACATTTTGACAACGAAAAATTTATGCAGGATCTTAGTGCTATCAATTGGGACTCAATTTTAAACGCTTCTACTATCGATGAGAAACTTGAACTTTTTAACTCCTCTCTAAATGATCTCTTCGATAAACATGCTCCTTTCCGTCCCATCAAGCTCAAACACCTACCTGCACCTTGGTTATCTCAGGACATTCGGAAGTTAATGAAGAAGCGTGACAGAGCTAAATCAAAATTTAAATTAAACCCAACTATTGACAACCTCGTGAAATATAAGAGTTTACGTAATCGGTGCCGTAAAGTATGTAGAGATGCTCAACGTAAATATATACAAGATAAGATTGAGAACAGCAATTCTTCTCAGACATGGAAATTCCTACAATCTCTAGGTATTGGACGACAAGCATCCAGGATCCCTCATACTGTTGATCTCAATGCTCTGAACGGATTTTTTGCTAGTACTGTCCTAATGAACAACAGTGATATAATTAGTACTTTAAATCATTTTAGATCCTTGCCTATTCCTAACAGACCCTCTTTTCACTTTTCCCCAATTACTGCTAGTGACGTTAAGGCCAACATCCTTGCAATAAGATCCGATGCCACGGGATGTGATGGAATCAAACGTAGAATGATACTTGCTGTGTTAGATTATGTTCTCCCTATATTATTTCACATTTTCAATTTCTCCCTTGACCATAATGAATTCCCTTCCACTTGGCGTTTAGCTTATATCCTTCCTATTCCCAAAAACAAAAATCCCATATCTTTCTTTCACTTTCGTCCAATATCTATCCTTCCATTTCTGTCTAAAGTGTTAGAACGTATTGTCCATCTTCAATTAACAAAGTATCTAGCAGAGTACAATGTACTCTCTGATTTCCAATCAGGATTTCGGAGAGGTCATAGTACTACTACTGCCCTACTTAAAGTATGCGACGATATACGTTTTAACATGGACAACAGACATGTTAGTATCCTGGCATTATTGGACTTCAGTAATGCGTTCAATACGGTTGATTTAGATCTCCTGCTGGCAGTGCTTCGGTCGATTAATATCTCTTCCGATGCATGTGAGTGGTTTCGTAGCTACCTGTTTGGTCGTCAGCAATGTGTACGGATTAATAATAAATTATCCAGCCTCCAATCTCTCTCATCTGGTGTTCCTCAAGGCAGTGTCCTCTCTCCACTTTTATTTTCCATTTTTATTAATACTGTATCCCATCTCCTCTCGTCTTCCTTTCATCTTTATGCTGACGACTTGCAGGTCTACGTTTCTGCTCCCTTAACAGGTATCGGAGGGGCTATTGAGAGGCTGAACCAGGAATTGCATAAAATTTGTACTTGGAGCAAGACGTGCGGGCTTCTTGTAAATCCAGATAAATCGCAGGTCATTATTATTGGCAGCTCCAAACTACTTACTAAAGTTGATTACGCCAACCTACCTGCGATCATCTTTAACAATACGCCTTTGTCACTTAGCAGTTCCGTTAAAAACCTTGGTCTTCTTATCGATAATACATTATCCTGGACTGTGCAAGTTGCTGAAGTCAGTAGAAAAGTTTTCGCCACATTTCATTTGTTAAAACGTTGGAAACACTTTCTGCCCATTAAGACTAAAATCACGTTATGTCAAACTCTTCTACTTCCTATTTTGGACTACGCAGATTGTTGTTACACAAACATTACTGAGGACCAACTCAATAAGCTAGAAAGGTTACAGAACGTTTGCATCAAATTCATCTTTGGTCTACGGAAATTTGATCACGTCTCCGAATATCGGGCGCAACTTAAGTGGCTTACTATTCGACATCGTCGCAACTTGCACATGTTATCTCTTCTTTACTCTATCCTCTATAATCCTCTTCTTCCCGCGTATTTGAAGGAACGGTTCTGTTTTGTGGGTACTGACGTCAGCTATCCACGTGAACTGCGGTCACGCTCTGACAACAAACTGTCACTGCCGGTCGCTCATACCCACTTCTATAGCGAATCCTTTACGATGACAGCTGCAAAGCTATGGAATACGCTACCTACCGATATTCGTCAATCTGAGTCAATTTATATATTTAAAAATAGGTTACATAAGTATTATTTATCTATTCAATCTGCGTAAATACTATTTCCTATATTATCATACTATTAGTATTTATTCATTAAGTATTATATTTTATGTACGTAAGTTTTATTTTTATTCTATATGTTTAGTATAACTTTCTGCTATATATATAATTTTATTTATATAATTATTTGGTATATATAATACATATGTATTTATTAAACTTATATATATGTATTTTGTTATATATTATTTGTATTATTTAAAGATTAATTTTTAGTTGTTTAAGAATAAAACATGCTTGTTTGCACCATCCCGTTTCCCACAGACAAATTCTTACTCTAAAGGGTTGTCTGTAAGAGATTGCTTTAAGCAATAAGACCGCGTTTGCACGCTTCTCTTTTTTGTTATATGTTCTTGTAATGTTATGTACACTGTATCTTTTGTCTTTTGTGTGCAATAAAGTGTTTATAAATAAAAAAAAAATAAAAAAATCTAAGAAACTAGAAAGCAAAATGAATTCGAACTTTGTACAGATGGTTGCTAGTTCTCATTTGAAAACATTAACTGAGCACGATCTCTAAAAATTGCTAACTTCTCATCGATTATGCTTTTTTTACAGTTATTTTTTCATTTAAAGAAAATATTTAAGAAACTAGAAACCAAACTGAATTCTAACTTTGTACAGATGGTTGCTCGTTATCATTTAAAAACATTAACTCAGCCAGATCTCTAAAAATTGCTAACTTCTCATCGATTGTGCTATTTTTTACAGTTATTATTTCATTTAAAAAAAATATCTAAGAAACTAGAAAGCAAAATGAATTCGAACTTTGTACAGATGGTTGCTAGTTCTCATTTGAAAACATTAACTGAGCACGATCTCTAAAAATTGCTAACTTCTCATCGATTATGCTTTTTTTACAGTTATTTTTTCATTTAAAGAAAATATTTAAGAAACTAGAAACCAAACTGAATTCTAACTTTGTACAGATGGTTACTCGTTATCATTTGAAAACATTAACTCAGCCAGATCTCTAAAAATTGCTAACTTCTCATCGATTGTGCTATTTTTTACAGTTATTGTTTCATTAAAAAAATATATCTAAGAAACTAGAAAGCAAAATGAATTCGAACTTTGTACAGATGGTTGCTCGTTATCATTTGAAAACATTAACTCAGCCAGATCTCTAAAAATTGCTAACTTCTCATCGATTGTGCTATTTTTTACAGTTATTATTTCATTAAAAAAATATATCTAAGAAACTAGAAACCAAAATGAATTCGAACTTTGTACAGATGGTTGCTCGTTATCATTTGAAAACATTAACTCAGCCAGATCTCTAAAAATTGCTAACTTCTCATCGATTGTGCTATTTTTTACAGTTATTATTTCACTAAAAAAATATATCTAAGAAACTAGAAACCAAAATGAAATCGAACTTTGTACAGATGGTTGCTAGTTCTCATTTGAAAACATTAACTGAGCCAGATCTCTAAAAATTGCTAACTTCTCATCGATTGTGCTATTTTTTACAGTTATTATTTCATTAAAAAAATATATCTAAGAAACTAGAAACCAAAATGAATTCGAACTTTGTACAGATGGTTGCTCGTTATCATTTGAAAACATTAACTCAGCCAGATCTCTAAAAATTGCTAACTTCTCATCGATTGTGCTATTTTTTACAGTTATTATTTCACTAAAAAAATATATCTAAGAAACTAGAAACCAAAATGAATTCGAACTTTGTACAGATGGTTGCTCGTTATCATTTGAAAACATTAACTCAGCCAGATCTCTAAAAATTGCTAACTTCTCATCGATTGTGCTATTTTTTACAGTTATTATTTCATTCAAAAAATATATCTAGGCGGGTAGGTGTAAAATAAGTGAACTCATGTTTTTTAATGCTCTCGTTTTATTTAATTAAATTAATGAGAAATATGCTGTGAAAGTCTTGTCACTTACCAGTATTACATTCCTTTAATGACAACAATTATAGTCTACACTAAACGCCTATCGCATTCACAATAAAAATTTCCATAAAATTCTTCCAATTGTTCAAACAATACAACAGCAGCAGAACAATGGAGTCCTTGAAACACACAATATTTGAACTCAGAGATCACTTTGATAATAAAATGGCCGAGTTTCAAAAAAATCTTCAAAGTGCTTCCATCCCGGCCACAAGTCCTACTTCCAATATTGCGGCTCAATTCAGTGTCTTCAGAAGTTTTGTTATGGGTGCTCTAGAGGGGCTTCAGTTACAACTTGGGCTTTTGGCTGGCAAGTATGATGAGTTAGAAATGAAATCCCGTAGAAAAATTCTTCTTGTTCACGGCATTCAGGAAAGCAAATCAGAAAAATTGGTGTCAGGTACCGTTAAGATTCTTTCTGAACATCTAAAAATCCCCGAATTGAAAGTGGAAGATATAAGCCGTTGTCACCGTCTCGGCCGCTCCAGCTCTGACAAGCCACGTGCCGTTCTTATCAAATTCCGAGATATTGACCTTAGAAATAAGGTCTGGTTCAGTAAAACCAATTTGAGGAATACTGGTATTACTATATCTGAATTCCTCACTAAAGAACGTCATGAGGTTTCTGTTGCGGCTCGTCAGCGATTCGGGATCACAAAGTGCTGGACTAGGAACGGCACTGTGGTGGTTTTAGAGTCACATGGCACTAAGAAGAGGATTTCTACGATGGCTGAATTAAAGTCCTTAACTTCATCCACCGACATCACAGAGGTAAACACTACTCCTACTGCTTCTACTAGCTGCGGCACCCTGGCATCAAAAGACTTGAAAATCTCCAACATCAGGCCAAAAAGAACCGTCAAAAAGTAATACTTTCTTTTCTTTTGTTTTATGTTATTAATTATCCCTTATCTTTGTGTCATAGTTTTATATTAATTTTGCTTCTGCGGTGTTTGTTTATCTGTTTCATTACGGTTGCAATAATTCTATCCGCTTATCTCTTTATTTATTTATCTTAGTTACTTGTCACAATCACATTGTTCGGTGTGTGCATGTTGTGAGATCTCATTCGAATTATAGAGTAATAATAATTAAATCTCAGTACTTCGACTCGCGATATAATTTATCGAACACAATTCTTTTATTTATTTACCGATACCGACATTCATTATAATGATTGTCAAACTCAAAGGTCAAACTGACAAATGAGATTACAGAGTAAACAAATATTGAGCCATAAACAAAAGCGTTCCGCTTTAAACAGAAATATGGATACCATATATCTACTGTTATTTCTTGATAAAACATAGATATATATTTTGTAAATTAATGTAACTTAATTTATTTGTTTTTTATCAATACCTATTTGTTTTCATTTTAAGCACTTGTCATTGTGTTTAAATGTTTAAATGTCATATTGTTTAAATATTCGCTGAATATACCTAACTACTAAGCGAGGAGATTTCATTATTATCTATCCTTTGATTGATTTTTGTGCCTAAATGTTTTTTTTTTTTTTTTGATGTTTTTGCTATGCTTTGGTGTTGCTGTTTGCACTGTTTTTGTTCTATTTCATGCATTTAACTATGACCAACTTGTGTTAGTGCTGGTAAGTGTAAGTTTTTGTCTGATAAAATTAGCTTTTACGGGTTATATACATTTGTTTAAATATACATATATATTATTTTTAAATATATTTATTATATATATATATATATATATTTATATTTATTTAGTATGAGTATTAATAATATCGATCTGAATATTGACTCAGACGATGATAACACTTTTGTATCACTTTCCTCTTCGGCTGACAGTTTTCATAGTACTTACATCCCGCTTTCCTCTTCTCTTGATTCAACCTTCTCTCTTTTCCCAAAAAATTTTAATGTTGTTCATTTGAATGCGCAGAGTATTCCAGCTCACTATCCTGATCTCTTATCTTCCTTTGGCAACTCTAATATTCACGCTATCCTTATCTCCGAAACATTCCTCGAGCCATCTCTTCCTTCTTCCTCCTTCTCATTACCTAACTTTCATCTTATCCGCAATGATCGAACTGGAAAAGGAGGCGGAGGAGTTGCTATTTATTTACGTAACCACATTCCTTTCACTATCCTGAATAAATCCGATTCCCAATACTCTGAATCCGCCGAGCACATACTCATTGAGGTTATATTTGGACACATTAAGGTACTACTCGGTGTTTTTTACAGTCCTTCGCTCCACATAGACTACTTCGACACGTTCGAAAGTCTATTGGAAAATTCCTTGCCTAATGTTAACCATGCTATTATTATGGGCGACTTCAATACCTGCCTTATCAAAAATGACGCTCGTGCCAAGCGCTTATTGAACATAATTAATAGCTCCAATTTAAATTTTCTCCCATCCAATGCCACTCATTACTTTCCCAACTGCATCCCAAGCCAACTTGACCTATCCTTTGTTTCATCCTTGGAGCATGTTGAAATTCACGGACAACTAAGCCTGAACTGAACTGAAGCCTTTTCGTACCATGACCTAATATATCTGTCGTACAAAGTACGTCCGCCGAAAGTTAAACCCACTGTGGTCATGCGTCGAAGCTTCAAACATTTTGACAACGAAAAATTTATGCAGGATCTTAGTGCTATCAATTGGGACTCAATTTTAAACGCTTCTACTATCGATGAGAAACTTGAACTTTTTAACTCCTCTCTAAATGATCTCTTCGATAAACATGCTCCTTTCCGTCCCATCAAGCTCAAACACCTACCTGCACCTTGGTTATCTCAGGACATTCGGAAGTTAATGAAGAAGCGTGACAGAGCTAAATCAAAATTTAAATTAAACCCAACTATTGACAACCTCGTGAAATATAAGAGTTTACGTAATCGGTGCCGTAAAGTATGTAGAGATGCTCAACGTAAATATATACAAGATAAGATTGAGAACAGCAATTCTTCTCAGACATGGAAATTCCTACAATCTCTAGGTATTGGACGACAAGCATCCAGGATCCCTCATACTGTTGATCTCAATGCTCTGAACGGATTTTTTGCTAGTACTGTCCTAATGAACAACAGTGATATAATTAGTACTTTAAATCATTTTAGATCCTTGCCTATTCCTAACAGACCCTCTTTTCACTTTTCCCCAATTACTGCTAGTGACGTTAAGGCCAACATCCTTGCAATAAGATCCGATGCCACGGGATGTGATGGAATCAAACGTAGAATGATACTTGCTGTGTTAGATTATGTTCTCCCTATATTATTTCACATTTTCAATTTCTCCCTTGACCATAATGAATTCCCTTCCACTTGGCGTTTAGCTTATATCCTTCCTATTCCCAAAAACAAAAATCCCATATCTTTCTTTCACTTTCGTCCAATATCTATCCTTCCATTTCTGTCTAAAGTGTTAGAACGTATTGTCCATCTTCAATTAACAAAGTATCTAGCAGAGTACAATGTACTCTCTGATTTCCAATCAGGATTTCGGAGAGGTCATAGTACTACTACTGCCCTACTTAAAGTATGCGACGATATACGTTTTAACATGGACAACAGACATGTTAGTATCCTGGCATTATTGGACTTCAGTAATGCGTTCAATACGGTTGATTTAGATCTCCTGCTGGCAGTGCTTCGGTCGATTAATATCTCTTCCGATGCATGTGAGTGGTTTCGTAGCTACCTGTTTGGTCGTCAGCAATGTGTACGGATTAATAATAAATTATCCAGCCTCCAATCTCTCTCATCTGGTGTTCCTCAAGGCAGTGTCCTCTCTCCACTTTTATTTTCCATTTTTATTAATACTGTATCCCATCTCCTCTCGTCTTCCTTTCATCTTTATGCTGACGACTTGCAGGTCTACGTTTCTGCTCCCTTAACAGGTATCGGAGGGGCTATTGAGAGGCTGAACCAGGAATTGCATAAAATTTGTACTTGGAGCAAGACGTGCGGGCTTCTTGTAAATCCAGATAAATCGCAGGTCATTATTATTGGCAGCTCCAAACTACTTACTAAAGTTGATTACGCCAACCTACCTGCGATCATCTTTAACAATACGCCTTTGTCACTTAGCAGTTCCGTTAAAAACCTTGGTCTTCTTATCGATAATACATTATCCTGGACTGTGCAAGTTGCTGAAGTCAGTAGAAAAGTTTTCGCCACATTTCATTTGTTAAAACGTTGGAAACACTTTCTGCCCATTAAGACTAAAATCACGTTATGTCAAACTCTTCTACTTCCTATTTTGGACTACGCAGATTGTTGTTACACAAACATTACTGAGGACCAACTCAATAAGCTAGAAAGGTTACAGAACGTTTGCATCAAATTCATCTTTGGTCTACGGAAATTTGATCACGTCTCCGAATATCGGGCGCAACTTAAGTGGCTTACTATTCGACATCGTCGCAACTTGCACATGTTATCTCTTCTTTACTCTATCCTCTATAATCCTCTTCTTCCCGCGTATTTGAAGGAACGGTTCTGTTTTGTGGGTACTGACGTCAGCTATCCACGTGAACTGCGGTCACGCTCTGACAACAAACTGTCACTGCCGGTCGCTCATACCCACTTCTATAGCGAATCCTTTACGATGACAGCTGCAAAGCTATGGAATACGCTACCTACCGATATTCGTCAATCTGAGTCAATTTATATATTTAAAAATAGGTTACATAAGTATTATTTATCTATTCAATCTGCGTAAATACTATTTCCTATATTATCATACTATTAGTATTTATTCATTAAGTATTATATTTTATGTACGTAAGTTTTATTTTTATTCTATATGTTTAGTATAACTTTCTGCTATATATATAATTTTATTTATATAATTATTTGGTATATATAATACATATGTATTTATTAAACTTATATATATGTATTTTGTTATATATTATTTGTATTATTTAAAGATTAATTTTTAGTTGTTTAAGAATAAAACATGCTTGTTTGCACCATCCCGTTTCCCACAGACAAATTCTTACTCTAAAGGGTTGTCTGTAAGAGATTGCTTTAAGCAATAAGACCGCGTTTGCACGCTTCTCTTTTTTGTTATATGTTCTTGTAATGTTATGTACACTGTATCTTTTGTCTTTTGTGTGCAATAAAGTGTTTATAAATAAAAAAAAAATAAAAAAATCTAAGAAACTAGAAAGCAAAATGAATTCGAACTTTGTACAGATGGTTGCTAGTTCTCATTTGAAAACATTAACTGAGCACGATCTCTAAAAATTGCTAACTTCTCATCGATTATGCTTTTTTTACAGTTATTTTTTCATTTAAAGAAAATATTTAAGAAACTAGAAACCAAACTGAATTCTAACTTTGTACAGATGGTTGCTCGTTATCATTTAAAAACATTAACTCAGCCAGATCTCTAAAAATTGCTAACTTCTCATCGATTGTGCTATTTTTTACAGTTATTATTTCATTTAAAAAAAATATCTAAGAAACTAGAAAGCAAAATGAATTCGAACTTTGTACAGATGGTTGCTAGTTCTCATTTGAAAACATTAACTGAGCACGATCTCTAAAAATTGCTAACTTCTCATCGATTATGCTTTTTTTACAGTTATTTTTTCATTTAAAGAAAATATTTAAGAAACTAGAAACCAAACTGAATTCTAACTTTGTACAGATGGTTACTCGTTATCATTTGAAAACATTAACTCAGCCAGATCTCTAAAAATTGCTAACTTTCATCGATTGTGCTATTTTTTACAGTTATTGTTTCATTAAAAAAATATATCTAAGAAACTAGAAAGCAAAATGAATTCGAACTTTGTACAGATGGTTGCTCGTTATCATTTGAAAACATTAACTCAGCCAGATCTCTAAAAATTGCTAACTCCTCATCGATTGTGCTATTTTTTACAGTTATTATTTCACTAAAAAAATATATCTAAGAAACTAGAAACCAAAATGAATTTGAACTTTGTACAGATGGTTGCTCGTTATCATTTGAAAACATTAACTCAGCCAGATCTCTAAAAATTGCTAACTTCTCATCGATTGTGCTATTTTTTACAGTTATTATTTCATTCAAAAAATATATCTAGGCGGGTAGGTGTAAAATAAGTGAACTCATGTTTTTTAATGCTCTCGTTTTATTTAATTAAATTAATGAGAAATATGCTGTGAAAGTCTTGTCACTTACCAGTATTACATTCCTTTAATGACAACAATTATAGTCTACACTAAACGCCTATCGCATTCACAATAAAAATTTCCATAAAATTCTTCCAATTGTTCAAACAATACAACAGCAGCAGAACAATGGAGTCCTTGAAACACACAATATTTGAACTCAGAGATCACTTTGATAATAAAATGGCCGAGTTTCAAAAAAATCTTCAAAGTGCTTCCATCCCGGCCACAAGTCCTACTTCCAATATTGCGGCTCAATTCAGTGTCTTCAGAAGTTTTGTTATGGGTGCTCTAGAGGGGCTTCAGTTACAACTTGGGCTTTTGGCTGGCAAGTATGATGAGTTAGAAATGAAATCCCGTAGAAAAATTCTTCTTGTTCACGGCATTCAGGAAAGCAAATCAGAAAAATTGGTGTCAGGTACCGTTAAGATTCTTTCTGAACATCTAAAAATCCCCGAATTGAAAGTGGAAGATATAAGCCGTTGTCACCGTCTCGGCCGCTCCAGCTCTGACAAGCCACGTGCCGTTCTTATCAAATTCCGAGATATTGACCTTAGAAATAAGGTCTGGTTCAGTAAAACCAATTTGAGGAATACTGGTATTACTATATCTGAATTCCTCACTAAAGAACGTCATGAGGTTTCTGTTGCGGCTCGTCAGCGATTCGGGATCACAAAGTGCTGGACTAGGAACGGCACTGTGGTGGTTTTAGAGTCACATGGCACTAAGAAGAGGATTTCTACGATGGCTGAATTAAAGTCCTTAACTTCATCCACCGACATCACAGAGGTAAACACTACTCCTACTGCTTCTACTAGCTGCGGCACCCTGGCATCAAAAGACTTGAAAATCTCCAACATCAGGCCAAAAAGAACCGTCAAAAAGTAATACTTTCTTTTCTTTTGTTTTATGTTATTAATTATCCCTTATCTTTGTGTCATAGTTTTATATTAATTTTGCTTCTGCGGTGTTTGTTTATCTGTTTCATTACGGTTGCAATAATTCTATCCGCTTATCTCTTTATTTATTTATCTTAGTTACTTGTCACAATCACATTGTTCGGTGTGTGCATGTTGTGAGATCTCATTCGAATTATAGAGTAATAATAATTAAATCTCAGTACTTCGACTCGCGATATAATTTATCGAACACAATTCTTTTATTTATTTACCGATACCGACATTCATTATAATGATTGTCAAACTCAAAGGTCAAACTGACAAATGAGATTACAGAGTAAACAAATATTGAGCCATAAACAAAAGCGTTCCGCTTTAAACAGAAATATGGATACCATATATCTACTGTTATTTCTTGATAAAACATAGATATATATTTTGTAAATTAATGTAACTTAATTTATTTGTTTTTTATCAATACCTATTTGTTTTCATTTTAAGCACTTGTCATTGTGTTTAAATGTTTAAATGTCATATTGTTTAAATATTCGCTGAATATACCTAACTACTAAGCGAGGAGATTTCATTATTATCTATCCTTTGATTGATTTTTGTGCCTAAATGTTTTTTTTTTTTTTTTGATGTTTTTGCTATGCTTTGGTGTTGCTGTTTGCACTGTTTTTGTTCTATTTCATGCATTTAACTATGACCAACTTGTGTTAGTGCTGGTAAGTGTAAGTTTTTGTCTGATAAAATTAGCTTTTACGGGTTATATACATTTGTTTAAATATACATATATATTATTTTTAAATATATTTATTATATATATATATATATATTTATATTTATTTAGTATGAGTATTAATAATATCGATCTGAATATTGACTCAGACGATGATAACACTTTTGTATCACTTTCCTCTTCGGCTGACAGTTTTCATAGTACTTACATCCCGCTTTCCTCTTCTCTTGATTCAACCTTCTCTCTTTTCCCAAAAAATTTTAATGTTGTTCATTTGAATGCGCAGAGTATTCCAGCTCACTATCCTGATCTCTTATCTTCCTTTGGCAACTCTAATATTCACGCTATCCTTATCTCCGAAACATTCCTCGAGCCATCTCTTCCTTCTTCCTCCTTCTCATTACCTAACTTTCATCTTATCCGCAATGATCGAACTGGAAAAGGAGGCGGAGGAGTTGCTATTTATTTACGTAACCACATTCCTTTCACTATCCTGAATAAATCCGATTCCCAATACTCTGAATCCGCCGAGCACATACTCATTGAGGTTATATTTGGACACATTAAGGTACTACTCGGTGTTTTTTACAGTCCTTCGCTCCACATAGACTACTTCGACACGTTCGAAAGTCTATTGGAAAATTCCTTGCCTAATGTTAACCATGCTATTATTATGGGCGACTTCAATACCTGCCTTATCAAAAATGACGCTCGTGCCAAGCGCTTATTGAACATAATTAATAGCTCCAATTTAAATTTTCTCCCATCCAATGCCACTCATTACTTTCCCAACTGCATCCCAAGCCAACTTGACCTATCCTTTGTTTCATCCTTGGAGCATGTTGAAATTCACGGACAACTAAGCCTGAACTGAACTGAAGCCTTTTCGTACCATGACCTAATATATCTGTCGTACAAAGTACGTCCGCCGAAAGTTAAACCCACTGTGGTCATGCGTCGAAGCTTCAAACATTTTGACAACGAAAAATTTATGCAGGATCTTAGTGCTATCAATTGGGACTCAATTTTAAACGCTTCTACTATCGATGAGAAACTTGAACTTTTTAACTCCTCTCTAAATGATCTCTTCGATAAACATGCTCCTTTCCGTCCCATCAAGCTCAAACACCTACCTGCACCTTGGTTATCTCAGGACATTCGGAAGTTAATGAAGAAGCGTGACAGAGCTAAATCAAAATTTAAATTAAACCCAACTATTGACAACCTCGTGAAATATAAGAGTTTACGTAATCGGTGCCGTAAAGTATGTAGAGATGCTCAACGTAAATATATACAAGATAAGATTGAGAACAGCAATTCTTCTCAGACATGGAAATTCCTACAATCTCTAGGTATTGGACGACAAGCATCCAGGATCCCTCATACTGTTGATCTCAATGCTCTGAACGGATTTTTTGCTAGTACTGTCCTAATGAACAACAGTGATATAATTAGTACTTTAAATCATTTTAGATCCTTGCCTATTCCTAACAGACCCTCTTTTCACTTTTCCCCAATTACTGCTAGTGACGTTAAGGCCAACATCCTTGCAATAAGATCCGATGCCACGGGATGTGATGGAATCAAACGTAGAATGATACTTGCTGTGTTAGATTATGTTCTCCCTATATTATTTCACATTTTCAATTTCTCCCTTGACCATAATGAATTCCCTTCCACTTGGCGTTTAGCTTATATCCTTCCTATTCCCAAAAACAAAAATCCCATATCTTTCTTTCACTTTCGTCCAATATCTATCCTTCCATTTCTGTCTAAAGTGTTAGAACGTATTGTCCATCTTCAATTAACAAAGTATCTAGCAGAGTACAATGTACTCTCTGATTTCCAATCAGGATTTCGGAGAGGTCATAGTACTACTACTGCCCTACTTAAAGTATGCGACGATATACGTTTTAACATGGACAACAGACATGTTAGTATCCTGGCATTATTGGACTTCAGTAATGCGTTCAATACGGTTGATTTAGATCTCCTGCTGGCAGTGCTTCGGTCGATTAATATCTCTTCCGATGCATGTGAGTGGTTTCGTAGCTACCTGTTTGGTCGTCAGCAATGTGTACGGATTAATAATAAATTATCCAGCCTCCAATCTCTCTCATCTGGTGTTCCTCAAGGCAGTGTCCTCTCTCCACTTTTATTTTCCATTTTTATTAATACTGTATCCCATCTCCTCTCGTCTTCCTTTCATCTTTATGCTGACGACTTGCAGGTCTACGTTTCTGCTCCCTTAACAGGTATCGGAGGGGCTATTGAGAGGCTGAACCAGGAATTGCATAAAATTTGTACTTGGAGCAAGACGTGCGGGCTTCTTGTAAATCCAGATAAATCGCAGGTCATTATTATTGGCAGCTCCAAACTACTTACTAAAGTTGATTACGCCAACCTACCTGCGATCATCTTTAACAATACGCCTTTGTCACTTAGCAGTTCCGTTAAAAACCTTGGTCTTCTTATCGATAATACATTATCCTGGACTGTGCAAGTTGCTGAAGTCAGTAGAAAAGTTTTCGCCACATTTCATTTGTTAAAACGTTGGAAACACTTTCTGCCCATTAAGACTAAAATCACGTTATGTCAAACTCTTCTACTTCCTATTTTGGACTACGCAGATTGTTGTTACACAAACATTACTGAGGACCAACTCAATAAGCTAGAAAGGTTACAGAACGTTTGCATCAAATTCATCTTTGGTCTACGGAAATTTGATCACGTCTCCGAATATCGGGCGCAACTTAAGTGGCTTACTATTCGACATCGTCGCAACTTGCACATGTTATCTCTTCTTTACTCTATCCTCTATAATCCTCTTCTTCCCGCGTATTTGAAGGAACGGTTCTGTTTTGTGGGTACTGACGTCAGCTATCCACGTGAACTGCGGTCACGCTCTGACAACAAACTGTCACTGCCGGTCGCTCATACCCACTTCTATAGCGAATCCTTTACGATGACAGCTGCAAAGCTATGGAATACGCTACCTACCGATATTCGTCAATCTGAGTCAATTTATATATTTAAAAATAGGTTACATAAGTATTATTTATCTATTCAATCTGCGTAAATACTATTTCCTATATTATCATACTATTAGTATTTATTCATTAAGTATTATATTTTATGTACGTAAGTTTTATTTTTATTCTATATGTTTAGTATAACTTTCTGCTATATATATAATTTTATTTATATAATTATTTGGTATATATAATACATATGTATTTATTAAACTTATATATATGTATTTTGTTATATATTATTTGTATTATTTAAAGATTAATTTTTAGTTGTTTAAGAATAAAACATGCTTGTTTGCACCATCCCGTTTCCCACAGACAAATTCTTACTCTAAAGGGTTGTCTGTAAGAGATTGCTTTAAGCAATAAGACCGCGTTTGCACGCTTCTCTTTTTTGTTATATGTTCTTGTAATGTTATGTACACTGTATCTTTTGTCTTTTGTGTGCAATAAAGTGTTTATAAATAAAAAAAAAATAAAAAAATCTAAGAAACTAGAAAGCAAAATGAATTCGAACTTTGTACAGATGGTTGCTAGTTCTCATTTGAAAACATTAACTGAGCACGATCTCTAAAAATTGCTAACTTCTCATCGATTATGCTTTTTTTACAGTTATTTTTTCATTTAAAGAAAATATTTAAGAAACTAGAAACCAAACTGAATTCTAACTTTGTACAGATGGTTGCTCGTTATCATTTAAAAACATTAACTCAGCCAGATCTCTAAAAATTGCTAACTTCTCATCGATTGTGCTATTTTTTACAGTTATTATTTCATTTAAAAAAAATATCTAAGAAACTAGAAAGCAAAATGAATTCGAACTTTGTACAGATGGTTGCTAGTTCTCATTTGAAAACATTAACTGAGCACGATCTCTAAAAATTGCTAACTTCTCATCGATTATGCTTTTTTTACAGTTATTTTTTCATTTAAAGAAAATATTTAAGAAACTAGAAACCAAACTGAATTCTAACTTTGTACAGATGGTTACTCGTTATCATTTGAAAACATTAACTCAGCCAGATCTCTAAAAATTGCTAACTTCTCATCGATTGTGCTATTTTTTACAGTTATTGTTTCATTAAAAAAATATATCTAAGAAACTAGAAAGCAAAATGAATTCGAACTTTGTACAGATGGTTGCTCGTTATCATTTGAAAACATTAACTCAGCCAGATCTCTAAAAATTGCTAACTTCTCATCGATTGTGCTATTTTTTACAGTTATTATTTCATTAAAAAAATATATCTAAGAAACTAGAAACCAAAATGAATTCGAACTTTGTACAGATGGTTGCTCGTTATCATTTGAAAACATTAACTCAGCCAGATCTCTAAAAATTGCTAACTTCTCATCGATTGTGCTATTTTTTACAGTTATTATTTCACTAAAAAAATATATCTAAGAAACTAGAAACCAAAATGAAATCGAACTTTGTACAGATGGTTGCTAGTTCTCATTTGAAAACATTAACTGAGCCAGATCTCTAAAAATTGCTAACTTCTCATCGATTGTGCTATTTTTTACAGTTATTATTTCATTAAAAAAATATATCTAAGAAACTAGAAACCAAAATGAATTCGAACTTTGTACAGATGGTTGCTCGTTATCATTTGAAAACATTAACTCAGCCAGATCTCTAAAAATTGCTAACTTCTCATCGATTGTGCTATTTTTTACAGTTATTATTTCACTAAAAAAATATATCTAAGAAACTAGAAACCAAAATGAATTCGAACTTTGTACAGATGGTTGCTCGTTATCATTTGAAAACATTAACTCAGCCAGATCTCTAAAAATTGCTAACTTCTCATCGATTGTGCTATTTTTTACAGTTATTATTTCATTCAAAAAATATATCTAGGCGGGTAGGTGTAAAATAAGTGAACTCATGTTTTTTAATGCTCTCGTTTTATTTAATTAAATTAATGAGAAATATGCTGTGAAAGTCTTGTCACTTACCAGTATTACATTCCTTTAATGACAACAATTATAGTCTACACTAAACGCCTATCGCATTCACAATAAAAATTTCCATAAAATTCTTCCAATTGTTCAAACAATACAACAGCAGCAGAACAATGGAGTCCTTGAAACACACAATATTTGAACTCAGAGATCACTTTGATAATAAAATGGCCGAGTTTCAAAAAAATCTTCAAAGTGCTTCCATCCCGGCCACAAGTCCTACTTCCAATATTGCGGCTCAATTCAGTGTCTTCAGAAGTTTTGTTATGGGTGCTCTAGAGGGGCTTCAGTTACAACTTGGGCTTTTGGCTGGCAAGTATGATGAGTTAGAAATGAAATCCCGTAGAAAAATTCTTCTTGTTCACGGCATTCAGGAAAGCAAATCAGAAAAATTGGTGTCAGGTACCGTTAAGATTCTTTCTGAACATCTAAAAATCCCCGAATTGAAAGTGGAAGATATAAGCCGTTGTCACCGTCTCGGCCGCTCCAGCTCTGACAAGCCACGTGCCGTTCTTATCAAATTCCGAGATATTGACCTTAGAAATAAGGTCTGGTTCAGTAAAACCAATTTGAGGAATACTGGTATTACTATATCTGAATTCCTCACTAAAGAACGTCATGAGGTTTCTGTTGCGGCTCGTCAGCGATTCGGGATCACAAAGTGCTGGACTAGGAACGGCACTGTGGTGGTTTTAGAGTCACATGGCACTAAGAAGAGGATTTCTACGATGGCTGAATTAAAGTCCTTAACTTCATCCACCGACATCACAGAGGTAAACACTACTCCTACTGCTTCTACTAGCTGCGGCACCCTGGCATCAAAAGACTTGAAAATCTCCAACATCAGGCCAAAAAGAACCGTCAAAAAGTAATACTTTCTTTTCTTTTGTTTTATGTTATTAATTATCCCTTATCTTTGTGTCATAGTTTTATATTAATTTTGCTTCTGCGGTGTTTGTTTATCTGTTTCATTACGGTTGCAATAATTCTATCCGCTTATCTCTTTATTTATTTATCTTAGTTACTTGTCACAATCACATTGTTCGGTGTGTGCATGTTGTGAGATCTCATTCGAATTATAGAGTAATAATAATTAAATCTCAGTACTTCGACTCGCGATATAATTTATCGAACACAATTCTTTTATTTATTTACCGATACCGACATTCATTATAATGATTGTCAAACTCAAAGGTCAAACTGACAAATGAGATTACAGAGTAAACAAATATTGAGCCATAAACAAAAGCGTTCCGCTTTAAACAGAAATATGGATACCATATATCTACTGTTATTTCTTGATAAAACATAGATATATATTTTGTAAATTAATGTAACTTAATTTATTTGTTTTTTATCAATACCTATTTGTTTTCATTTTAAGCACTTGTCATTGTGTTTAAATGTTTAAATGTCATATTGTTTAAATATTCGCTGAATATACCTAACTACTAAGCGAGGAGATTTCATTATTATCTATCCTTTGATTGATTTTTGTGCCTAAATGTTTTTTTTTTTTTTTTGATGTTTTTGCTATGCTTTGGTGTTGCTGTTTGCACTGTTTTTGTTCTATTTCATGCATTTAACTATGACCAACTTGTGTTAGTGCTGGTAAGTGTAAGTTTTTGTCTGATAAAATTAGCTTTTACGGGTTATATACATTTGTTTAAATATACATATATATTATTTTTAAATATATTTATTATATATATATATATATATTTATATTTATTTAGTATGAGTATTAATAATATCGATCTGAATATTGACTCAGACGATGATAACACTTTTGTATCACTTTCCTCTTCGGCTGACAGTTTTCATAGTACTTACATCCCGCTTTCCTCTTCTCTTGATTCAACCTTCTCTCTTTTCCCAAAAAATTTTAATGTTGTTCATTTGAATGCGCAGAGTATTCCAGCTCACTATCCTGATCTCTTATCTTCCTTTGGCAACTCTAATATTCACGCTATCCTTATCTCCGAAACATTCCTCGAGCCATCTCTTCCTTCTTCCTCCTTCTCATTACCTAACTTTCATCTTATCCGCAATGATCGAACTGGAAAAGGAGGCGGAGGAGTTGCTATTTATTTACGTAACCACATTCCTTTCACTATCCTGAATAAATCCGATTCCCAATACTCTGAATCCGCCGAGCACATACTCATTGAGGTTATATTTGGACACATTAAGGTACTACTCGGTGTTTTTTACAGTCCTTCGCTCCACATAGACTACTTCGACACGTTCGAAAGTCTATTGGAAAATTCCTTGCCTAATGTTAACCATGCTATTATTATGGGCGACTTCAATACCTGCCTTATCAAAAATGACGCTCGTGCCAAGCGCTTATTGAACATAATTAATAGCTCCAATTTAAATTTTCTCCCATCCAATGCCACTCATTACTTTCCCAACTGCATCCCAAGCCAACTTGACCTATCCTTTGTTTCATCCTTGGAGCATGTTGAAATTCACGGACAACTAAGCCTGAACTGAACTGAAGCCTTTTCGTACCATGACCTAATATATCTGTCGTACAAAGTACGTCCGCCGAAAGTTAAACCCACTGTGGTCATGCGTCGAAGCTTCAAACATTTTGACAACGAAAAATTTATGCAGGATCTTAGTGCTATCAATTGGGACTCAATTTTAAACGCTTCTACTATCGATGAGAAACTTGAACTTTTTAACTCCTCTCTAAATGATCTCTTCGATAAACATGCTCCTTTCCGTCCCATCAAGCTCAAACACCTACCTGCACCTTGGTTATCTCAGGACATTCGGAAGTTAATGAAGAAGCGTGACAGAGCTAAATCAAAATTTAAATTAAACCCAACTATTGACAACCTCGTGAAATATAAGAGTTTACGTAATCGGTGCCGTAAAGTATGTAGAGATGCTCAACGTAAATATATACAAGATAAGATTGAGAACAGCAATTCTTCTCAGACATGGAAATTCCTACAATCTCTAGGTATTGGACGACAAGCATCCAGGATCCCTCATACTGTTGATCTCAATGCTCTGAACGGATTTTTTGCTAGTACTGTCCTAATGAACAACAGTGATATAATTAGTACTTTAAATCATTTTAGATCCTTGCCTATTCCTAACAGACCCTCTTTTCACTTTTCCCCAATTACTGCTAGTGACGTTAAGGCCAACATCCTTGCAATAAGATCCGATGCCACGGGATGTGATGGAATCAAACGTAGAATGATACTTGCTGTGTTAGATTATGTTCTCCCTATATTATTTCACATTTTCAATTTCTCCCTTGACCATAATGAATTCCCTTCCACTTGGCGTTTAGCTTATATCCTTCCTATTCCCAAAAACAAAAATCCCATATCTTTCTTTCACTTTCGTCCAATATCTATCCTTCCATTTCTGTCTAAAGTGTTAGAACGTATTGTCCATCTTCAATTAACAAAGTATCTAGCAGAGTACAATGTACTCTCTGATTTCCAATCAGGATTTCGGAGAGGTCATAGTACTACTACTGCCCTACTTAAAGTATGCGACGATATACGTTTTAACATGGACAACAGACATGTTAGTATCCTGGCATTATTGGACTTCAGTAATGCGTTCAATACGGTTGATTTAGATCTCCTGCTGGCAGTGCTTCGGTCGATTAATATCTCTTCCGATGCATGTGAGTGGTTTCGTAGCTACCTGTTTGGTCGTCAGCAATGTGTACGGATTAATAATAAATTATCCAGCCTCCAATCTCTCTCATCTGGTGTTCCTCAAGGCAGTGTCCTCTCTCCACTTTTATTTTCCATTTTTATTAATACTGTATCCCATCTCCTCTCGTCTTCCTTTCATCTTTATGCTGACGACTTGCAGGTCTACGTTTCTGCTCCCTTAACAGGTATCGGAGGGGCTATTGAGAGGCTGAACCAGGAATTGCATAAAATTTGTACTTGGAGCAAGACGTGCGGGCTTCTTGTAAATCCAGATAAATCGCAGGTCATTATTATTGGCAGCTCCAAACTACTTACTAAAGTTGATTACGCCAACCTACCTGCGATCATCTTTAACAATACGCCTTTGTCACTTAGCAGTTCCGTTAAAAACCTTGGTCTTCTTATCGATAATACATTATCCTGGACTGTGCAAGTTGCTGAAGTCAGTAGAAAAGTTTTCGCCACATTTCATTTGTTAAAACGTTGGAAACACTTTCTGCCCATTAAGACTAAAATCACGTTATGTCAAACTCTTCTACTTCCTATTTTGGACTACGCAGATTGTTGTTACACAAACATTACTGAGGACCAACTCAATAAGCTAGAAAGGTTACAGAACGTTTGCATCAAATTCATCTTTGGTCTACGGAAATTTGATCACGTCTCCGAATATCGGGCGCAACTTAAGTGGCTTACTATTCGACATCGTCGCAACTTGCACATGTTATCTCTTCTTTACTCTATCCTCTATAATCCTCTTCTTCCCGCGTATTTGAAGGAACGGTTCTGTTTTGTGGGTACTGACGTCAGCTATCCACGTGAACTGCGGTCACGCTCTGACAACAAACTGTCACTGCCGGTCGCTCATACCCACTTCTATAGCGAATCCTTTACGATGACAGCTGCAAAGCTATGGAATACGCTACCTACCGATATTCGTCAATCTGAGTCAATTTATATATTTAAAAATAGGTTACATAAGTATTATTTATCTATTCAATCTGCGTAAATACTATTTCCTATATTATCATACTATTAGTATTTATTCATTAAGTATTATATTTTATGTACGTAAGTTTTATTTTTATTCTATATGTTTAGTATAACTTTCTGCTATATATATAATTTTATTTATATAATTATTTGGTATATATAATACATATGTATTTATTAAACTTATATATATGTATTTTGTTATATATTATTTGTATTATTTAAAGATTAATTTTTAGTTGTTTAAGAATAAAACATGCTTGTTTGCACCATCCCGTTTCCCACAGACAAATTCTTACTCTAAAGGGTTGTCTGTAAGAGATTGCTTTAAGCAATAAGACCGCGTTTGCACGCTTCTCTTTTTTGTTATATGTTCTTGTAATGTTATGTACACTGTATCTTTTGTCTTTTGTGTGCAATAAAGTGTTTATAAATAAAAAAAAAATAAAAAAATCTAAGAAACTAGAAAGCAAAATGAATTCGAACTTTGTACAGATGGTTGCTAGTTCTCATTTGAAAACATTAACTGAGCACGATCTCTAAAAATTGCTAACTTCTCATCGATTATGCTTTTTTTACAGTTATTTTTTCATTTAAAGAAAATATTTAAGAAACTAGAAACCAAACTGAATTCTAACTTTGTACAGATGGTTGCTCGTTATCATTTAAAAACATTAACTCAGCCAGATCTCTAAAAATTGCTAACTTCTCATCGATTGTGCTATTTTTTACAGTTATTATTTCATTTAAAAAAAATATCTAAGAAACTAGAAAGCAAAATGAATTCGAACTTTGTACAGATGGTTGCTAGTTCTCATTTGAAAACATTAACTGAGCACGATCTCTAAAAATTGCTAACTTCTCATCGATTATGCTTTTTTTACAGTTATTTTTTCATTTAAAGAAAATATTTAAGAAACTAGAAACCAAACTGAATTCTAACTTTGTACAGATGGTTACTCGTTATCATTTGAAAACATTAACTCAGCCAGATCTCTAAAAATTGCTAACTTCTCATCGATTGTGCTATTTTTTACAGTTATTGTTTCATTAAAAAAATATATCTAAGAAACTAGAAAGCAAAATGAATTCGAACTTTGTACAGATGGTTGCTCGTTATCATTTGAAAACATTAACTCAGCCAGATCTCTAAAAATTGCTAACTTCTCATCGATTGTGCTATTTTTTACAGTTATTATTTCATTAAAAAAATATATCTAAGAAACTAGAAACCAAAATGAATTCGAACTTTGTACAGATGGTTGCTCGTTATCATTTGAAAACATTAACTCAGCCAGATCTCTAAAAATTGCTAACTTCTCATCGATTGTGCTATTTTTTACAGTTATTATTTCACTAAAAAAATATATCTAAGAAACTAGAAACCAAAATGAAATCGAACTTTGTACAGATGGTTGCTAGTTCTCATTTGAAAACATTAACTGAGCACGATCTCTAAAAATTGCTAACTTTCATCGATTGTGCTATTTTTTACAGTTATTGTTTCATTAAAAAAATATATCTAAGAAACTAGAAAGCAAAATGAATTCGAACTTTGTACAGATGGTTGCTCGTTATCATTTGAAAACATTAACTCAGCCAGATCTCTAAAAATTGCTAACTCCTCATCGATTGTGCTATTTTTTACAGTTATTATTTCACTAAAAAAATATATCTAAGAAACTAGAAACCAAAATGAATTTGAACTTTGTACAGATGGTTGCTCGTTATCATTTGAAAACATTAACTCAGCCAGATCTCTAAAAATTGCTAACTTCTCATCGATTGTGCTATTTTTTACAGTTATTATTTCATTCAAAAAATATATCTAGGCGGGTAGGTGTAAAATAAGTGAACTCATGTTTTTTAATGCTCTCGTTTTATTTAATTAAATTAATGAGAAATATGCTGTGAAAGTCTTGTCACTTACCAGTATTACATTCCTTTAATGACAACAATTATAGTCTACACTAAACGCCTATCGCATTCACAATAAAAATTTCCATAAAATTCTTCCAATTGTTCAAACAATACAACAGCAGCAGAACAATGGAGTCCTTGAAACACACAATATTTGAACTCAGAGATCACTTTGATAATAAAATGGCCGAGTTTCAAAAAAATCTTCAAAGTGCTTCCATCCCGGCCACAAGTCCTACTTCCAATATTGTGGCTCAATTCAGTGTCTTCAGAAGTTTTGTTATGGGTGCTCTAGAGGGGCTTCAGTTACAACTTGGGCTTTTGGCTGGCAAGTATGATGAGTTAGAAATGAAATCCCGTAGAAAAATTCTTCTTGTTCACGGCATTCAGGAAAGCAAATCAGAAAAATTGGTGTCAGGTACCGTTAAGATTCTTTCTGAACATCTAAAAATCCCCGAATTGAAAGTGGAAGATATAAGCCGTTGTCACCGTCTCGGCCGCTCCAGCTCTGACAAGCCACGTGCCGTTCTTATCAAATTCCGAGATATTGACCTTAGAAATAAGGTCTGGTTCAGTAAAACCAATTTGAGGAATACTGGTATTACTATATCTGAATTCCTCACTAAAGAACGTCATGAGGTTTCTGTTGCGGCTCGTCAGCGATTCGGGATCACAAAGTGCTGGACTAGGAACGGCACTGTGGTGGTTTTAGAGTCACATGGCACTAAGAAGAGGATTTCTACGATGGCTGAATTAAAGTCCTTAACTTCATCCACCGACATCACAGAGGTAAACACTACTCCTACTGCTTCTACTAGCTGCGGCACCCTGGCATCAAAAGACTTGAAAATCTCCAACATCAGGCCAAAAAGAACCGTCAAAAAGTAATACTTTCTTTTCTTTTGTTTTATGTTATTAATTATCCCTTATCTTTGTGTCATAGTTTTATATTAATTTTGCTTCTGCGGTGTTTGTTTATCTGTTTCATTACGGTTGCAATAATTCTATCCGCTTATCTCTTTATTTATTTATCTTAGTTACTTGTCACAATCACATTGTTCGGTGTGTGCATGTTGTGAGATCTCATTCGAATTATAGAGTAATAATAATTAAATCTCAGTACTTCGACTCGCGATATAATTTATCGAACACAATTCTTTTATTTATTTACCGATACCGACATTCATTATAATGATTGTCAAACTCAAAGGTCAAACTGACAAATGAGATTACAGAGTAAACAAATATTGAGCCATAAACAAAAGCGTTCCGCTTTAAACAGAAATATGGATACCATATATCTACTGTTATTTCTTGATAAAACATAGATATATATTTTGTAAATTAATGTAACTTAATTTATTTGTTTTTTATCAATACCTATTTGTTTTCATTTTAAGCACTTGTCATTGTGTTTAAATGTTTAAATGTCATATTGTTTAAATATTCGCTGAATATACCTAACTACTAAGCGAGGAGATTTCATTATTATCTATCCTTTGATTGATTTTTGTGCCTAAATGTTTTTTTTTTTTTTTGATGTTTTTGCTATGCTTTGGTGTTGCTGTTTGCACTGTTTTTGTTCTATTTCATGCATTTAACTATGACCAACTTGTGTTAGTGCTGGTAAGTGTAAGTTTTTGTCTGATAAAATTAGCTTTTACGGGTTATATACATTTGTTTAAATATACATATATATTATTTTTAAATATATTTATTATATATATATATATATATTTATATTTATTTAGTATGAGTATTAATAATATCGATCTGAATATTGACTCAGACGATGATAACACTTTTGTATCACTTTCCTCTTCGGCTGACAGTTTTCATAGTACTTACATCCCGCTTTCCTCTTCTCTTGATTCAACCTTCTCTCTTTTCCCAAAAAATTTTAATGTTGTTCATTTGAATGCGCAGAGTATTCCAGCTCACTATCCTGATCTCTTATCTTCCTTTGGCAACTCTAATATTCACGCTATCCTTATCTCCGAAACATTCCTCGAGCCATCTCTTCCTTCTTCCTCCTTCTCATTACCTAACTTTCATCTTATCCGCAATGATCGAACTGGAAAAGGAGGCGGAGGAGTTGCTATTTATTTACGTAACCACATTCCTTTCACTATCCTGAATAAATCCGATTCCCAATACTCTGAATCCGCCGAGCACATACTCATTGAGGTTATATTTGGACACATTAAGGTACTACTCGGTGTTTTTTACAGTCCTTCGCTCCACATAGACTACTTCGACACGTTCGAAAGTCTATTGGAAAATTCCTTGCCTAATGTTAACCATGCTATTATTATGGGCGACTTCAATACCTGCCTTATCAAAAATGACGCTCGTGCCAAGCGCTTATTGAACATAATTAATAGCTCCAATTTAAATTTTCTCCCATCCAATGCCACTCATTACTTTCCCAACTGCATCCCAAGCCAACTTGACCTATCCTTTGTTTCATCCTTGGAGCATGTTGAAATTCACGGACAACTAAGCCTGAACTGAACTGAAGCCTTTTCGTACCATGACCTAATATATCTGTCGTACAAAGTACGTCCGCCGAAAGTTAAACCCACTGTGGTCATGCGTCGAAGCTTCAAACATTTTGACAACGAAAAATTTATGCAGGATCTTAGTGCTATCAATTGGGACTCAATTTTAAACGCTTCTACTATCGATGAGAAACTTGAACTTTTTAACTCCTCTCTAAATGATCTCTTCGATAAACATGCTCCTTTCCGTCCCATCAAGCTCAAACACCTACCTGCACCTTGGTTATCTCAGGACATTCGGAAGTTAATGAAGAAGCGTGACAGAGCTAAATCAAAATTTAAATTAAACCCAACTATTGACAACCTCGTGAAATATAAGAGTTTACGTAATCGGTGCCGTAAAGTATGTAGAGATGCTCAACGTAAATATATACAAGATAAGATTGAGAACAGCAATTCTTCTCAGACATGGAAATTCCTACAATCTCTAGGTATTGGACGACAAGCATCCAGGATCCCTCATACTGTTGATCTCAATGCTCTGAACGGATTTTTTGCTAGTACTGTCCTAATGAACAACAGTGATATAATTAGTACTTTAAATCATTTTAGATCCTTGCCTATTCCTAACAGACCCTCTTTTCACTTTTCCCCAATTACTGCTAGTGACGTTAAGGCCAACATCCTTGCAATAAGATCCGATGCCACGGGATGTGATGGAATCAAACGTAGAATGATACTTGCTGTGTTAGATTATGTTCTCCCTATATTATTTCACATTTTCAATTTCTCCCTTGACCATAATGAATTCCCTTCCACTTGGCGTTTAGCTTATATCCTTCCTATTCCCAAAAACAAAAATCCCATATCTTTCTTTCACTTTCGTCCAATATCTATCCTTCCATTTCTGTCTAAAGTGTTAGAACGTATTGTCCATCTTCAATTAACAAAGTATCTAGCAGAGTACAATGTACTCTCTGATTTCCAATCAGGATTTCGGAGAGGTCATAGTACTACTACTGCCCTACTTAAAGTATGCGACGATATACGTTTTAACATGGACAACAGACATGTTAGTATCCTGGCATTATTGGACTTCAGTAATGCGTTCAATACGGTTGATTTAGATCTCCTGCTGGCAGTGCTTCGGTCGATTAATATCTCTTCCGATGCATGTGAGTGGTTTCGTAGCTACCTGTTTGGTCGTCAGCAATGTGTACGGATTAATAATAAATTATCCAGCCTCCAATCTCTCTCATCTGGTGTTCCTCAAGGCAGTGTCCTCTCTCCACTTTTATTTTCCATTTTTATTAATACTGTATCCCATCTCCTCTCGTCTTCCTTTCATCTTTATGCTGACGACTTGCAGGTCTACGTTTCTGCTCCCTTAACAGGTATCGGAGGGGCTATTGAGAGGCTGAACCAGGAATTGCATAAAATTTGTACTTGGAGCAAGACGTGCGGGCTTCTTGTAAATCCAGATAAATCGCAGGTCATTATTATTGGCAGCACCAAACTACTTACTAAAGTTGATTACGCCAACCTACCTGCGATCATCTTTAACAATACGCCTTTGTCACTTAGCAGTTCCGTTAAAAACCTTGGTCTTCTTATCGATAATACATTATCCTGGACTGTGCAAGTTGCTGAAGTCAGTAGAAAAGTTTTCGCCACATTTCATTTGTTAAAACGTTGGAAACACTTTCTGCCCATTAAGACTAAAATCACGTTATGTCAAACTCTTCTACTTCCTATTTTGGACTACGCAGATTGTTGTTACACAAACATTACTGAGGACCAACTCAATAAGCTAGAAAGGTTACAGAACGTTTGCATCAAATTCATCTTTGGTCTACGGAAATTTGATCACGTCTCCGAATATCGGGCGCAACTTAAGTGGCTTACTATTCGACATCGTCGCAACTTGCACATGTTATCTCTTCTTTACTCTATCCTCTATAATCCTCTTCTTCCCGCGTATTTGAAGGAACGGTTCTGTTTTGTGGGTACTGACGTCAGCTATCCACGTGAACTGCGGTCACGCTCTGACAACAAACTGTCACTGCCGGTCGCTCATACCCACTTCTATAGCGAATCCTTTACGATGACAGCTGCAAAGCTATGGAATACGCTACCTACCGATATTCGTCAATCTGAGTCAATTTATATATTTAAAAATAGGTTACATAAGTATTATTTATCTATTCAATCTGCGTAAATACTATTTCCTATATTATCATACTATTAGTATTTATTCATTAAGTATTATATTTTATGTACGTAAGTTTTATTTTTATTCTATATGTTTAGTATAACTTTCTGCTATATATATAATTTTATTTATATAATTATTTGGTATATATAATACATATGTATTTATTAAACTTATATATATGTATTTTGTTATATATTATTTGTATTATTTAAAGATTAATTTTTAGTTGTTTAAGAATAAAACATGCTTGTTTGCACCATCCCGTTTCCCACAGACAAATTCTTACTCTAAAGGGTTGTCTGTAAGAGATTGCTTTAAGCAATAAGACCGCGTTTGCACGCTTCTCTTTTTTGTTATATGTTCTTGTAATGTTATGTACACTGTATCTTTTGTCTTTTGTGTGCAATAAAGTGTTTATAAATAAAAAAAAAATAAAAAAATCTAAGAAACTAGAAAGCAAAATGAATTCGAACTTTGTACAGATGGTTGCTAGTTCTCATTTGAAAACATTAACTGAGCACGATCTCTAAAAATTGCTAACTTCTCATCGATTATGCTTTTTTTACAGTTATTTTTTCATTTAAAGAAAATATTTAAGAAACTAGAAACCAAACTGAATTCTAACTTTGTACAGATGGTTGCTCGTTATCATTTAAAAACATTAACTCAGCCAGATCTCTAAAAATTGCTAACTTCTCATCGATTGTGCTATTTTTTACAGTTATTATTTCATTTAAAAAAAATATCTAAGAAACTAGAAAGCAAAATGAATTCGAACTTTGTACAGATGGTTGCTAGTTCTCATTTGAAAACATTAACTGAGCACGATCTCTAAAAATTGCTAACTTCTCATCGATTATGCTTTTTTTACAGTTATTTTTTCATTTAAAGAAAATATTTAAGAAACTAGAAACCAAACTGAATTCTAACTTTGTACAGATGGTTACTCGTTATCATTTGAAAACATTAACTCAGCCAGATCTCTAAAAATTGCTAACTTCTCATCGATTGTGCTATTTTTTACAGTTATTGTTTCATTAAAAAAATATATCTAAGAAACTAGAAAGCAAAATGAATTCGAACTTTGTACAGATGGTTGCTCGTTATCATTTGAAAACATTAACTCAGCCAGATCTCTAAAAATTGCTAACTTCTCATCGATTGTGCTATTTTTTACAGTTATTATTTCATTAAAAAAATATATCTAAGAAACTAGAAACCAAAATGAATTCGAACTTTGTACAGATGGTTGCTCGTTATCATTTGAAAACATTAACTCAGCCAGATCTCTAAAAATTGCTAACTTCTCATCGATTGTGCTATTTTTTACAGTTATTATTTCACTAAAAAAATATATCTAAGAAACTAGAAACCAAAATGAAATCGAACTTTGTACAGATGGTTGCTCGTTATCATTTGAAAACATTAACTCAGCCAGATCTCTAAAAATTGCTAACTTCTCATCGATTGTGCTATTTTTTACAGTTATTATTTCATTTAAAAAAAATATCTAAGAAACTAGAAAGCAAAATGAATTCGAACTTTGTACAGATGGTTGCTAGTTCTCATTTGAAAACATTAACTGAGCACGATCTCTAAAAATTGCTAACTTCTCATCGATTATGCTTTTTTTACAGTTATTTTTTCATTTAAAGAAAATATTTAAGAAACTAGAAACCAAACTGAATTCTAACTTTGTACAGATGGTTACTCGTTATCATTTGAAAACATTAACTCAGCCAGATCTCTAAAAATTGCTAACTTCTCATCGATTGTGCTATTTTTTACAGTTATTGTTTCATTAAAAAAATATATCTAAGAAACTAGAAAGCAAAATGAATTCGAACTTTGTACAGATGGTTGCTCGTTATCATTTGAAAACATTAACTCAGCCAGATCTCTAAAAATTGCTAACTTCTCATCGATTGTGCTATTTTTTACAGTTATTATTTCATTAAAAAAATATATCTAAGAAACTAGAAACCAAAATGAATTCGAACTTTGTACAGATGGTTGCTCGTTATCATTTGAAAACATTAACTCAGCCAGATCTCTAAAAATTGCTAACTTCTCATCGATTGTGCTATTTTTTACAGTTATTATTTCACTAAAAAAATATATCTAAGAAACTAGAAACCAAAATGAAATCGAACTTTGTACAGATGGTTGCTCGTTATCATTTGAAAACATTAACTCAGCCAGATCTCTAAAAATTGCTAACTTCTCATCGATTGTGCTATTTTTTACAGTTATTATTTCATTTAAAAAAAATATCTAAGAAACTAGAAAGCAAAATGAATTCGAACTTTGTACAGATGGTTGCTAGTTCTCATTTGAAAACATTAACTGAGCACGATCTCTAAAAATTGCTAACTTCTCATCGATTATGCTTTTTTTACAGTTATTTTTTCATTTAAAGAAAATATTTAAGAAACTAGAAACCAAACTGAATTCTAACTTTGTACAGATGGTTACTCGTTATCATTTGAAAACATTAACTCAGCCAGATCTCTAAAAATTGCTAACTTCTCATCGATTGTGCTATTTTTTACAGTTATTGTTTCATTAAAAAAATATATCTAAGAAACTAGAAAGCAAAATGAATTCGAACTTTGTACAGATGGTTGCTCGTTATTATTTGAAAACATTAACTCAGCCAGATCTCTAAAAATTGCTAACTTCTCATCGATTGTGCTATTTTTTACAGTTATTATTTCATTAAAAAAATATATCTAAGAAACTAGAAACCAAAATGAATTCGAACTTTGTACAGATGGTTGCTCGTTATCATTTGAAAACATTAACTCAGCCAGATCTCTAAAAATTGCTAACTTCTCATCGATTGTGCTATTTTTTACAGTTATTATTTCACTAAAAAAATATATCTAAGAAACTAGAAACCAAAATGAAATCGAACTTTGTACAGATGGTTGCTAGTTCTCATTTGAAAACATTAACTGAGCCAGATCTCTAAAAATTGCTAACTTCTCATCGATTGTGCTATTTTTTACAGTTATTATTTCATTAAAAAAATATATCTAAGAAACTAGAAACCAAAATGAATTCGAACTTTGTACAGATGGTTGCTCGTTATCATTTGAAAACATTAACTCAGCCAGATCTCTAAAAATTGCTAACTTCTCATCGATTGTGCTATTTTTTACAGTTATTATTTCACTAAAAAAATATATCTAAGAAACTAGAAACCAAAATGAATTCGAACTTTGTACAGATGGTTGCTCGTTATCATTTGAAAACATTAACTCAGCCAGATCTCTAAAAATTGCTAACTTCTCATCGATTGTGCTATTTTTTACAGTTATTATTTCATTCAAAAAATATATCTAGGCGGGTAGGTGTAAAATAAGTGAACTCATGTTTTTTAATGCTCTCGTTTTATTTAATTAAATTAATGAGAAATATGCTGTGAAAGTCTTGTCACTTACCAGTATTACATTCCTTTAATGACAACAATTATAGTCTACACTAAACGCCTATCGCATTCACAATAAAAATTTCCATAAAATTCTTCCAATTGTTCAAACAATACAACAGCAGCAGAACAATGGAGTCCTTGAAACACACAATATTTGAACTCAGAGATCACTTTGATAATAAAATGGCCGAGTTTCAAAAAAATCTTCAAAGTGCTTCCATCCCGGCTACAAGTCCTACTTCCAATATTGTGGCTCAATTCAGTGTCTTCAGAAGTTTTGTTATGGGTGCTCTAGAGGGGCTTCAGTTACAACTTGGGCTTTTGGCTGGCAAGTATGATGAGTTAGAAATGAAATCCCGTAGAAAAATTCTTCTTGTTCACGGCATTCAGGAAAGCAAATCAGAAAAATTGGTGTCAGGTACCGTTAAGATTCTTTCTGAACATCTAAAAATCCCCGAATTGAAAGTGGAAGATATAAGCCGTTGTCACCGTCTCGGCCGCTCCAGCTCTGACAAGCCACGTGCCGTTCTTATCAAATTCCGAGATATTGACCTTAGAAATAAGGTCTGGTTCAGTAAAACCAATTTGAGGAATACTGGTATTACTATATCTGAATTCCTCACTAAAGAACGTCATGAGGTTTCTGTTGCGGCTCGTCAGCGATTCGGGATCACAAAGTGCTGGACTAGGAACGGCACTGTGGTGGTTTTAGAGTCACATGGCACTAAGAAGAGGATTTCTACGATGGCTGAATTAAAGTCCTTAACTTCATCCACCGACATCACAGAGGTAAACACTACTCCTACTGCTTCTACTAGCTGCGGCACCCTGGCATCAAAAGACTTGAAAATCTCCAACATCAGGCCAAAAAGAACCGTCAAAAAGTAATACTTTCTTTTCTTTTGTTTTATGTTATTAATTATCCCTTATCTTTGTGTCATAGTTTTATATTAATTTTGCTTCTGCGGTGTTTGTTTATCTGTTTCATTACGGTTGCAATAATTCTATCCGCTTATCTCTTTATTTATTTATCTTAGTTACTTGTCACAATCACATTGTTCGGTGTGTGCATGTTGTGAGATCTCATTCGAATTATAGAGTAATAATAATTAAATCTCAGTACTTCGACTCGCGATATAATTTATCGAACACAATTCTTTTATTTATTTACCGATACCGACATTCATTATAATGATTGTCAAACTCAAAGGTCAAACTGACAAATGAGATTACAGAGTAAACAAATATTGAGCCATAAACAAAAGCGTTCCGCTTTAAACAGAAATATGGATACCATATATCTACTGTTATTTCTTGATAAAACATAGATATATATTTTGTAAATTAATGTAACTTAATTTATTTGTTTTTTATCAATACCTATTTGTTTTCATTTTAAGCACTTGTCATTGTGTTTAAATGTTTAAATGTCATATTGTTTAAATATTCGCTGAATATACCTAACTACTAAGCGAGGAGATTTCATTATTATCTATCCTTTGATTGATTTTTGTGCCTAAATGTTTTTTTTTTTTTTTTGATGTTTTTGCTATGCTTTGGTGTTGCTGTTTGCACTGTTTTTGTTCTATTTCATGCATTTAACTATGACCAACTTGTGTTAGTGCTGGTAAGTGTAAGTTTTTGTCTGATAAAATTAGCTTTTACGGGTTATATACATTTGTTTAAATATACATATATATTATTTTTAAATATATTTATTATATATATATATATATATTTATATTTATTTAGTATGAGTATTAATAATATCGATCTGAATATTGACTCAGACGATGATAACACTTTTGTATCACTTTCCTCTTCGGCTGACAGTTTTCATAGTACTTACATCCCGCTTTCCTCTTCTCTTGATTCAACCTTCTCTCTTTTCCCAAAAAATTTTAATGTTGTTCATTTGAATGCGCAGAGTATTCCAGCTCACTATCCTGATCTCTTATCTTCCTTTGGCAACTCTAATATTCACGCTATCCTTATCTCCGAAACATTCCTCGAGCCATCTCTTCCTTCTTCCTCCTTCTCATTACCTAACTTTCATCTTATCCGCAATGATCGAACTGGAAAAGGAGGCGGAGGAGTTGCTATTTATTTACGTAACCACATTCCTTTCACTATCCTGAATAAATCCGATTCCCAATACTCTGAATCCGCCGAGCACATACTCATTGAGGTTATATTTGGACACATTAAGGTACTACTCGGTGTTTTTTACAGTCCTTCGCTCCACATAGACTACTTCGACACGTTCGAAAGTCTATTGGAAAATTCCTTGCCTAATGTTAACCATGCTATTATTATGGGCGACTTCAATACCTGCCTTATCAAAAATGACGCTCGTGCCAAGCGCTTATTGAACATAATTAATAGCTCCAATTTAAATTTTCTCCCATCCAATGCCACTCATTACTTTCCCAACTGCATCCCAAGCCAACTTGACCTATCCTTTGTTTCATCCTTGGAGCATGTTGAAATTCACGGACAACTAAGCCTGAACTGAACTGAAGCCTTTTCGTACCATGACCTAATATATCTGTCGTACAAAGTACGTCCGCCGAAAGTTAAACCCACTGTGGTCATGCGTCGAAGCTTCAAACATTTTGACAACGAAAAATTTATGCAGGATCTTAGTGCTATCAATTGGGACTCAATTTTAAACGCTTCTACTATCGATGAGAAACTTGAACTTTTTAACTCCTCTCTAAATGATCTCTTCGATAAACATGCTCCTTTCCGTCCCATCAAGCTCAAACACCTACCTGCACCTTGGTTATCTCAGGACATTCGGAAGTTAATGAAGAAGCGTGACAGAGCTAAATCAAAATTTAAATTAAACCCAACTATTGACAACCTCGTGAAATATAAGAGTTTACGTAATCGGTGCCGTAAAGTATGTAGAGATGCTCAACGTAAATATATACAAGATAAGATTGAGAACAGCAATTCTTCTCAGACATGGAAATTCCTACAATCTCTAGGTATTGGACGACAAGCATCCAGGATCCCTCATACTGTTGATCTCAATGCTCTGAACGGATTTTTTGCTAGTACTGTCCTAATGAACAACAGTGATATAATTAGTACTTTAAATCATTTTAGATCCTTGCCTATTCCTAACAGACCCTCTTTTCACTTTTCCCCAATTACTGCTAGTGACGTTAAGGCCAACATCCTTGCAATAAGATCCGATGCCACGGGATGTGATGGAATCAAACGTAGAATGATACTTGCTGTGTTAGATTATGTTCTCCCTATATTATTTCACATTTTCAATTTCTCCCTTGACCATAATGAATTCCCTTCCACTTGGCGTTTAGCTTATATCCTTCCTATTCCCAAAAACAAAAATCCCATATCTTTCTTTCACTTTCGTCCAATATCTATCCTTCCATTTCTGTCTAAAGTGTTAGAACGTATTGTCCATCTTCAATTAACAAAGTATCTAGCAGAGTACAATGTACTCTCTGATTTCCAATCAGGATTTCGGAGAGGTCATAGTACTACTACTGCCCTACTTAAAGTATGCGACGATATACGTTTTAACATGGACAACAGACATGTTAGTATCCTGGCATTATTGGACTTCAGTAATGCGTTCAATACGGTTGATTTAGATCTCCTGCTGGCAGTGCTTCGGTCGATTAATATCTCTTCCGATGCATGTGAGTGGTTTCGTAGCTACCTGTTTGGTCGTCAGCAATGTGTACGGATTAATAATAAATTATCCAGCCTCCAATCTCTCTCATCTGGTGTTCCTCAAGGCAGTGTCCTCTCTCCACTTTTATTTTCCATTTTTATTAATACTGTATCCCATCTCCTCTCGTCTTCCTTTCATCTTTATGCTGACGACTTGCAGGTCTACGTTTCTGCTCCCTTAACAGGTATCGGAGGGGCTATTGAGAGGCTGAACCAGGAATTGCATAAAATTTGTACTTGGAGCAAGACGTGCGGGCTTCTTGTAAATCCAGATAAATCGCAGGTCATTATTATTGGCAGCTCCAAACTACTTACTAAAGTTGATTACGCCAACCTACCTGCGATCATCTTTAACAATACGCCTTTGTCACTTAGCAGTTCCGTTAAAAACCTTGGTCTTCTTATCGATAATACATTATCCTGGACTGTGCAAGTTGCTGAAGTCAGTAGAAAAGTTTTCGCCACATTTCATTTGTTAAAACGTTGGAAACACTTTCTGCCCATTAAGACTAAAATCACGTTATGTCAAACTCTTCTACTTCCTATTTTGGACTACGCAGATTGTTGTTACACAAACATTACTGAGGACCAACTCAATAAGCTAGAAAGGTTACAGAACGTTTGCATCAAATTCATCTTTGGTTTACGGAAATTTGATCACGTCTCCGAATATCGGGCGCAACTTAAGTGGCTTACTATTCGACATCGTCGCAACTTGCACATGTTATCTCTTCTTTACTCTATCCTCTATAATCCTCTTCTTCCCGCGTATTTGAAGGAACGGTTCTGTTTTGTGGGTACTGACGTCAGCTATCCACGTGAACTGCGGTCACGCTCTGACAACAAACTGTCACTGCCGGTCGCTCATACCCACTTCTATAGCGAATCCTTTACGATGACAGCTGCAAAGCTATGGAATACGCTACCTACCGATATTCGTCAATCTGAGTCAATTTATATATTTAAAAATAGGTGACATAAGTATTATTTATCTATTCAATCTGCGTAAATACTATTTCCTATATTATCATACTATTAGTATTTATTTATTAAGTATTATATTTTATGTACGTAAGTTTTATTTTTATTCTATATGTTTAGTATAACTTTCTGCTATATATATAATTTTATTTATATAATTATTTGGTATATATAATACATATGTATTTATTAAACTTATATATATGTATTTTGTTATATCTTATTTGTATTATTTAAAGATTAATTTTTAGTTGTTTAAGAATAAAACATGCTTGTTTGCACCATCCCGTTTCCCACAGACAAATTCTTACTCTAAAGGGTTGTCTGTAAGAGATTGCTTTAAGCAATAAGACCGCGTTTGCACGCTTCTCTTTTTTGTTATATGTTCTTGTAATGTTATGTACACTGTATCTTTTGTCTTTTGTGTGCAATAAAGTGTTTATAAATAAAAAAAAATAAAAAAATCTAAGAAACTAGAAAGCAAAATGAATTCGAACTTTGTACAGATGGTTGCTCGTTATCATTTGAAAACATTAACTCAGCCAGATCTCTAAAAATTGCTAACTTCTCATCGATTGTGCTATTTTTTACAGTTATTATTTCACTAAAAAAATATATCTAAGAAACTAGAAACCAAACTGAATTCTAACTTTGTACAGATGGTTGCTCGTTATCATTTGAAAACATTAACTCAGCCAGATCTCTAAAAATTGCTAACTTCTCATCGATTGTGCTATTTTTTATAGTTATTATTTCATTAAAAAAATATATCTAAGAAACTAGAAACCAAAATGAATTCGAACTTTGTACAGATGGTTGCTCGTTATCATTTGAAAACAATAACTGAGCCAGATCTCTCAAAATATGATAACTTCTCATCGATTATGCTATTTTTTACAGTTATTATTTCATTTAAAAAAAATATCTAAGAAACTAGAAAGCAAAATGAATTCGAACTTTGTACAGATGGTTGCTAGTTCTCATTTGAAAACATTAACTGAGCACGATCTCTAAAAATTGCTAACTTTCATCGATTGTGCTATTTTTTACAGTTATTGTTTCATTAAAAAAATATATCTAAGAAACTAGAAAGCAAAATGAATTCGAACTTTGTACAGATGGTTGCTCGTTATCATTTGAAAACATTAACTCAGCCAGATCTCTAAAAATTGCTAACTCCTCATCGATTGTGCTATTTTTTACAGTTATTATTTCACTAAAAAAATATATCTAAGAAACTAGAAACCAAAATGAATTTGAACTTTGTACAGATGGTTGCTCGTTATCATTTGAAAACATTAACTCAGCCAGATCTCTAAAAATTGCTAACTTCTCATCGATTGTGCTATTTTTTACAGTTATTATTTCATTCAAAAAATATATCTAGGCGGGTAGGTGTAAAATAAGTGAACTCATGTTTTTTAATGCTCTCGTTTTATTTAATTAAATTAATGAGAAATATGCTGTGAAAGTCTTGTCACTTACCAGTATTACATTCCTTTAATGACAACAATTATAGTCTACACTAAACGCCTATCGCATTCACAATAAAAATTTCCATAAAATTCTTCCAATTGTTCAAACAATACAACAGCAGCAGAACAATGGAGTCCTTGAAACACACAATATTTGAACTCAGAGATCACTTTGATAATAAAATGGCCGAGTTTCAAAAAAATCTTCAAAGTGCTTCCATCCCGGCCACAAGTCCTACTTCCAATATTGCGGCTCAATTCAGTGTCTTCAGAAGTTTTGTTATGGGTGCTCTAGAGGGGCTTCAGTTACAACTTGGGCTTTTGGCTGGCAAGTATGATGAGTTAGAAATGAAATCCCGTAGAAAAATTCTTCTTGTTCACGGCATTCAGGAAAGCAAATCAGAAAAATTGGTGTCAGGTACCGTTAAGATTCTTTCTGAACATCTAAAAATCCCCGAATTGAAAGTGGAAGATATAAGCCGTTGTCACCGTCTCGGCCGCTCCAGCTCTGACAAGCCACGTGCCGTTCTTATCAAATTCCGAGATATTGACCTTAGAAATAAGGTCTGGTTCAGTAAAACCAATTTGAGGAATACTGGTATTACTATATCTGAATTCCTCACTAAAGAACGTCATGAGGTTTCTGTTGCGGCTCGTCAGCGATTCGGGATCACAAAGTGCTGGACTAGGAACGGCACTGTGGTGGTTTTAGAGTCACATGGCACTAAGAAGAGGATTTCTACGATGGCTGAATTAAAGTCCTTAACTTCATCCACCGACATCACAGAGGTAAACACTACTCCTACTGCTTCTACTAGCTGCGGCACCCTGGCATCAAAAGACTTGAAAATCTCCAACATCAGGCCAAAAAGAACCGTCAAAAAGTAATACTTTCTTTTCTTTTGTTTTATGTTATTAATTATCCCTTATCTTTGTGTCATAGTTTTATATTAATTTTGCTTCTGCGGTGTTTGTTTATCTGTTTCATTACGGTTGCAATAATTCTATCCGATTATCTCTTTATTTATTTATCTTAGTTACTTGTCACAATCACATTGTTCGGTGTGTGCATGTTGTGAGATCTCATTCGAATTATAGAGTAATAATAATTAAATCTCAGTACTTCGACTCGCGATATAATTTATCGAACACAATTCTTTTATTTATTTACCGATACCGACATTCATTATAATGATTGTCAAACTCAAAGGTCAAACTGACAAATGAGATTACAGAGTAAACAAATATTGAGCCATAAACAAAAGCGTTCCGCTTTAAACAGAAATATGGATACCATATATCTACTGTTATTTCTTGATAAAACATAGATATATATTTTGTAAATTAATGTAACTTAATTTATTTGTTTTTTATCAATACCTATTTGTTTTCATTTTAAGCACTTGTCATTGTGTTTAAATGTTTAAATGTCATATTGTTTAAATATTCGCTGAATATACCTAACTACTAAGCGAGGAGATTTCATTATTATCTATCCTTTGATTGATTTTTGTGCCTAAATGTTTTTTTTTTTTTTTTGATGTTTTTGCTATGCTTTGGTGTTGCTGTTTGCACTGTTTTTGTTCTATTTCATGCATTTAACTATGACCAACTTGTGTTAGTGCTGGTAAGTGTAAGTTTTTGTCTGATAAAATTAGCTTTTACGGGTTATATACATTTGTTTAAATATACATATATATTATTTTTAAATATATTTATTATATATATATATATATATTTATATTTATTTAGTATGAGTATTAATAATATCGATCTGAATATTGACTCAGACGATGATAACACTTTTGTATCACTTTCCTCTTCGGCTGACAGTTTTCATAGTACTTACATCCCGCTTTCCTCTTCTCTTGATTCAACCTTCTCTCTTTTCCCAAAAAATTTTAATGTTGTTCATTTGAATGCGCAGAGTATTCCAGCTCACTATCCTGATCTCTTATCTTCCTTTGGCAACTCTAATATTCACGCTATCCTTATCTCCGAAACATTCCTCGAGCCATCTCTTCCTTCTTCCTCCTTCTCATTACCTAACTTTCATCTTATCCGCAATGATCGAACTGGAAAAGGAGGCGGAGGAGTTGCTATTTATTTACGTAACCACATTCCTTTCACTATCCTGAATAAATCCGATTCCCAATACTCTGAATCCGCCGAGCACATACTCATTGAGGTTATATTTGGACACATTAAGGTACTACTCGGTGTTTTTTACAGTCCTTCGCTCCACATAGACTACTTCGACACGTTCGAAAGTCTATTGGAAAATTCCTTGCCTAATGTTAACCATGCTATTATTATGGGCGACTTCAATACCTGCCTTATCAAAAATGACGCTCGTGCCAAGCGCTTATTGAACATAATTAATAGCTCCAATTTAAATTTTCTCCCATCCAATGCCACTCATTACTTTCCCAACTGCATCCCAAGCCAACTTGACCTATCCTTTGTTTCATCCTTGGAGCATGTTGAAATTCACGGACAACTAAGCCTGAACTGAACTGAAGCCTTTTCGTACCATGACCTAATATATCTGTCGTACAAAGTACGTCCGCCGAAAGTTAAACCCACTGTGGTCATGCGTCGAAGCTTCAAACATTTTGACAACGAAAAATTTATGCAGGATCTTAGTGCTATCAATTGGGACTCAATTTTAAACGCTTCTACTATCGATGAGAAACTTGAACTTTTTAACTCCTCTCTAAATGATCTCTTCGATAAACATGCTCCTTTCCGTCCCATCAAGCTCAAACACCTACCTGCACCTTGGTTATCTCAGGACATTCGGAAGTTAATGAAGAAGCGTGACAGAGCTAAATCAAAATTTAAATTAAACCCAACTATTGACAACCTCGTGAAATATAAGAGTTTACGTAATCGGTGCCGTAAAGTATGTAGAGATGCTCAACGTAAATATATACAAGATAAGATTGAGAACAGCAATTCTTCTCAGACATGGAAATTCCTACAATCTCTAGGTATTGGACGACAAGCATCCAGGATCCCTCATACTGTTGATCTCAATGCTCTGAACGGATTTTTTGCTAGTACTGTCCTAATGAACAACAGTGATATAATTAGTACTTTAAATCATTTTAGATCCTTGCCTATTCCTAACAGACCCTCTTTTCACTTTTCCCCAATTACTGCTAGTGACGTTAAGGCCAACATCCTTGCAATAAGATCCGATGCCACGGGATGTGATGGAATCAAACGTAGAATGATACTTGCTGTGTTAGATTATGTTCTCCCTATATTATTTCACATTTTCAATTTCTCCCTTGACCATAATGAATTCCCTTCCACTTGGCGTTTAGCTTATATCCTTCCTATTCCCAAAAACAAAAATCCCATATCTTTCTTTCACTTTCGTCCAATATCTATCCTTCCATTTCTGTCTAAAGTGTTAGAACGTATTGTCCATCTTCAATTAACAAAGTATCTAGCAGAGTACAATGTACTCTCTGATTTCCAATCAGGATTTCGGAGAGGTCATAGTACTACTACTGCCCTACTTAAAGTATGCGACGATATACGTTTTAACATGGACAACAGACATGTTAGTATCCTGGCATTATTGGACTTCAGTAATGCGTTCAATACGGTTGATTTAGATCTCCTGCTGGCAGTGCTTCGGTCGATTAATATCTCTTCCGATGCATGTGAGTGGTTTCGTAGCTACCTGTTTGGTCGTCAGCAATGTGTACGGATTAATAATAAATTATCCAGCCTCCAATCTCTCTCATCTGGTGTTCCTCAAGGCAGTGTCCTCTCTCCACTTTTATTTTCCATTTTTATTAATACTGTATCCCATCTCCTCTCGTCTTCCTTTCATCTTTATGCTGACGACTTGCAGGTCTACGTTTCTGCTCCCTTAACAGGTATCGGAGGGGCTATTGAGAGGCTGAACCAGGAATTGCATAAAATTTGTACTTGGAGCAAGACGTGCGGGCTTCTTGTAAATCCAGATAAATCGCAGGTCATTATTATTGGCAGCTCCAAACTACTTACTAAAGTTGATTACGCCAACCTACCTGCGATCATCTTTAACAATACGCCTTTGTCACTTAGCAGTTCCGTTAAAAACCTTGGTCTTCTTATCGATAATACATTATCCTGGACTGTGCAAGTTGCTGAAGTCAGTAGAAAAGTTTTCGCCACATTTCATTTGTTAAAACGTTGGAAACACTTTCTGCCCATTAAGACTAAAATCACGTTATGTCAAACTCTTCTACTTCCTATTTTGGACTACGCAGATTGTTGTTACACAAACATTACTGAGGACCAACTCAATAAGCTAGAAAGGTTACAGAACGTTTGCATCAAATTCATCTTTGGTCTACGGAAATTTGATCACGTCTCCGAATATCGGGCGCAACTTAAGTGGCTTACTATTCGACATCGTCGCAACTTGCACATGTTATCTCTTCTTTACTCTATCCTCTATAATCCTCTTCTTCCCGCGTATTTGAAGGAACGGTTCTGTTTTGTGGGTACTGACGTCAGCTATCCACGTGAACTGCGGTCACGCTCTGACAACAAACTGTCACTGCCGGTCGCTCATACCCACTTCTATAGCGAATCCTTTACGATGACAGCTGCAAAGCTATGGAATACGCTACCTACCGATATTCGTCAATCTGAGTCAATTTATATATTTAAAAATAGGTTACATAAGTATTATTTATCTATTCAATCTGCGTAAATACTATTTCCTATATTATCATACTATTAGTATTTATTCATTAAGTATTATATTTTATGTACGTAAGTTTTATTTTTATTCTATATGTTTAGTATAACTTTCTGCTATATATATAATTTTATTTATATAATTATTTGGTATATATAATACATATGTATTTATTAAACTTATATATATGTATTTTGTTATATATTATTTGTATTATTTAAAGATTAATTTTTAGTTGTTTAAGAATAAAACATGCTTGTTTGCACCATCCCGTTTCCCACAGACAAATTCTTACTCTAAAGGGTTGTCTGTAAGAGATTGCTTTAAGCAATAAGACCGCGTTTGCACGCTTCTCTTTTTTGTTATATGTTCTTGTAATGTTATGTACACTGTATCTTTTGTCTTTTGTGTGCAATAAAGTGTTTATAAATAAAAAAAAAATAAAAAAATCTAAGAAACTTGAAAGCAAAATGAATTCGAACTTTGTACAGATGGTTGCTAGTTCTCATTTGAAAACATTAACTGAGCACGATCTCTAAAAATTGCTAACTTCTCATCGATTATGCTTTTTTTACAGTTATTTTTTCATTTAAAGAAAATATTTAAGAAACTAGAAACCAAACTGAATTCTAACTTTGTACAGATGGTTGCTCGTTATCATTTAAAAACATTAACTCAGCCAGATCTCTAAAAATTGCTAACTTCTCATCGATTGTGCTATTTTTTACAGTTATTATTTCATTTAAAAAAAATATCTAAGAAACTAGAAAGCAAAATGAATTCGAACTTTGTACAGATGGTTGCTAGTTCTCATTTGAAAACATTAACTGAGCACGATCTCTAAAAATTGCTAACTTCTCATCGATTATGCTTTTTTTACAGTTATTTTTTCATTTAAAGAAAATATTTAAGAAACTAGAAACCAAACTGAATTCTAACTTTGTACAGATGGTTACTCGTTATCATTTGAAAACATTAACTCAGCCAGATCTCTAAAAATTGCTAACTTCTCATCGATTGTGCTATTTTTTACAGTTATTGTTTCATTAAAAAAATATATCTAAGAAACTAGAAAGCAAAATGAATTCGAACTTTGTACAGATGGTTGCTCGTTATCATTTGAAAACATTAACTCAGCCAGATCTCTAAAAATTGCTAACTTCTCATCGATTGTGCTATTTTTTACAGTTATTATTTCATTAAAAAAATATATCTAAGAAACTAGAAACCAAAATGAATTCGAACTTTGTACAGATGGTTGCTCGTTATCATTTGAAAACATTAACTCAGCCAGATCTCTAAAAATTGCTAACTTCTCATCGATTGTGCTATTTTTTACAGTTATTATTTCACTAAAAAAATATATCTAAGAAACTAGAAACCAAAATGAAATCGAACTTTGTACAGATGGTTGCTCGTTATCATTTGAAAACATTAACTCAGCCAGATCTCTAAAAATTGCTAACTTCTCATCGATTGTGCTATTTTTTACAGTTATTATTTCATTTAAAAAAAATATCTAAGAAACTAGAAAGCAAAATGAATTCGAACTTTGTACAGATGGTTGCTAGTTCTCATTTGAAAACATTAACTGAGCACGATCTCTAAAAATTGCTAACTTCTCATCGATTATGCTTTTTTTACAGTTATTTTTTCATTTAAAGAAAATATTTAAGAAACTAGAAACCAAACTGAATTCTAACTTTGTACAGATGGTTACTCGTTATCATTTGAAAACATTAACTCAGCCAGATCTCTAAAAATTGCTAACTTCTCATCGATTGTGCTATTTTTTACAGTTATTGTTTCATTAAAAAAATATATCTAAGAAACTAGAAAGCAAAATGAATTCGAACTTTGTACAGATGGTTGCTCGTTATTATTTGAAAACATTAACTCAGCCAGATCTCTAAAAATTGCTAACTTCTCATCGATTGTGCTATTTTTTACAGTTATTATTTCATTAAAAAAATATATCTAAGAAACTAGAAACCAAAATGAATTCGAACTTTGTACAGATGGTTGCTCGTTATCATTTGAAAACATTAACTCAGCCAGATCTCTAAAAATTGCTAACTTCTCATCGATTGTGCTATTTTTTACAGTTATTATTTCACTAAAAAAATATATCTAAGAAACTAGAAACCAAAATGAAATCGAACTTTGTACAGATGGTTGCTAGTTCTCATTTGAAAACATTAACTGAGCCAGATCTCTAAAAATTGCTAACTTCTCATCGATTGTGCTATTTTTTACAGTTATTATTTCATTAAAAAAATATATCTAAGAAACTAGAAACCAAAATGAATTCGAACTTTGTACAGATGGTTGCTCGTTATCATTTGAAAACATTAACTCAGCCAGATCTCTAAAAATTGCTAACTTCTCATCGATTGTGCTATTTTTTACAGTTATTATTTCACTAAAAAAATATATCTAAGAAACTAGAAACCAAAATGAATTCGAACTTTGTACAGATGGTTGCTCGTTATCATTTGAAAACATTAACTCAGCCAGATCTCTAAAAATTGCTAACTTCTCATCGATTGTGCTATTTTTTACAGTTATTATTTCATTCAAAAAATATATCTAGGCGGGTAGGTGTAAAATAAGTGAACTCATGTTTTTTAATGCTCTCGTTTTATTTAATTAAATTAATGAGAAATATGCTGTGAAAGTCTTGTCACTTACCAGTATTACATTCCTTTAATGACAACAATTATAGTCTACACTAAACGCCTATCGCATTCACAATAAAAATTTCCATAAAATTCTTCCAATTGTTCAAACAATACAACAGCAGCAGAACAATGGAGTCCTTGAAACACACAATATTTGAACTCAGAGATCACTTTGATAATAAAATGGCCGAGTTTCAAAAAAATCTTCAAAGTGCTTCCATCCCGGCCACAAGTCCTACTTCCAATATTGCGGCTCAATTCAGTGTCTTCAGAAGTTTTGTTATGGGTGCTCTAGAGGGGCTTCAGTTACAACTTGGGCTTTTGGCTGGCAAGTATGATGAGTTAGAAATGAAATCCCGTAGAAAAATTCTTCTTGTTCACGGCATTCAGGAAAGCAAATCAGAAAAATTGGTGTCAGGTACCGTTAAGATTCTTTCTGAACATCTAAAAATCCCCGAATTGAAAGTGGAAGATATAAGCCGTTGTCACCGTCTCGGCCGCTCCAGCTCTGACAAGCCACGTGCCGTTCTTATCAAATTCCGAGATATTGACCTTAGAAATAAGGTCTGGTTCAGTAAAACCAATTTGAGGAATACTGGTATTACTATATCTGAATTCCTCACTAAAGAACGTCATGAGGTTTCTGTTGCGGCTCGTCAGCGATTCGGGATCACAAAGTGCTGGACTAGGAACGGCACTGTGGTGGTTTTAGAGTCACATGGCACTAAGAAGAGGATTTCTACGATGGCTGAATTAAAGTCCTTAACTTCATCCACCGACATCACAGAGGTAAACACTACTCCTACTGCTTCTACTAGCTGCGGCACCCTGGCATCAAAAGACTTGAAAATCTCCAACATCAGGCCAAAAAGAACCGTCAAAAAGTAATACTTTCTTTTCTTTTGTTTTATGTTATTAATTATCCCTTATCTTTGTGTCATAGTTTTATATTAATTTTGCTTCTGCGGTGTTTGTTTATCTGTTTCATTACGGTTGCAATAATTCTATCCGCTTATCTCTTTATTTATTTATCTTAGTTACTTGTCACAATCACATTGTTCGGTGTGTGCATGTTGTGAGATCTCATTCGAATTATAGAGTAATAATAATTAAATCTCAGTACTTCGACTCGCGATATAATTTATCGAACACAATTCTTTTATTTATTTACCGATACCGACATTCATTATAATGATTGTCAAACTCAAAGGTCAAACTGACAAATGAGATTACAGAGTAAACAAATATTGAGCCATAAACAAAAGCGTTCCGCTTTAAACAGAAATATGGATACCATATATCTACTGTTATTTCTTGATAAAACATAGATATATATTTTGTAAATTAATGTAACTTAATTTATTTGTTTTTTATCAATACCTATTTGTTTTCATTTTAAGCACTTGTCATTGTGTTTAAATGTTTAAATGTCATATTGTTTAAATATTCGCTGAATATACCTAACTACTAAGCGAGGAGATTTCATTATTATCTATCCTTTGATTGATTTTTGTGCCTAAATGTTTTTTTTTTTTTTTTGATGTTTTTGCTATGCTTTGGTGTTGCTGTTTGCACTGTTTTTGTTCTATTTCATGCATTTAACTATGACCAACTTGTGTTAGTGCTGGTAAGTGTAAGTTTTTGTCTGATAAAATTAGCTTTTACGGGTTATATACATTTGTTTAAATATACATATATATTATTTTTAAATATATTTATTATATATATATATATATATTTATATTTATTTAGTATGAGTATTAATAATATCGATCTGAATATTGACTCAGACGATGATAACACTTTTGTATCACTTTCCTCTTCGGCTGACAGTTTTCATAGTACTTACATCCCGCTTTCCTCTTCTCTTGATTCAACCTTCTCTCTTTTCCCAAAAAATTTTAATGTTGTTCATTTGAATGCGCAGAGTATTCCAGCTCACTATCCTGATCTCTTATCTTCCTTTGGCAACTCTAATATTCACGCTATCCTTATCTCCGAAACATTCCTCGAGCCATCTCTTCCTTCTTCCTCCTTCTCATTACCTAACTTTCATCTTATCCGCAATGATCGAACTGGAAAAGGAGGCGGAGGAGTTGCTATTTATTTACGTAACCACATTCCTTTCACTATCCTGAATAAATCCGATTCCCAATACTCTGAATCCGCCGAGCACATACTCATTGAGGTTATATTTGGACACATTAAGGTACTACTCGGTGTTTTTTACAGTCCTTCGCTCCACATAGACTACTTCGACACGTTCGAAAGTCTATTGGAAAATTCCTTGCCTAATGTTAACCATGCTATTATTATGGGCGACTTCAATACCTGCCTTATCAAAAATGACGCTCGTGCCAAGCGCTTATTGAACATAATTAATAGCTCCAATTTAAATTTTCTCCCATCCAATGCCACTCATTACTTTCCCAACTGCATCCCAAGCCAACTTGACCTATCCTTTGTTTCATCCTTGGAGCATGTTGAAATTCACGGACAACTAAGCCTGAACTGAACTGAAGCCTTTTCGTACCATGACCTAATATATCTGTCGTACAAAGTACGTCCGCCGAAAGTTAAACCCACTGTGGTCATGCGTCGAAGCTTCAAACATTTTGACAACGAAAAATTTATGCAGGATCTTAGTGCTATCAATTGGGACTCAATTTTAAACGCTTCTACTATCGATGAGAAACTTGAACTTTTTAACTCCTCTCTAAATGATCTCTTCGATAAACATGCTCCTTTCCGTCCCATCAAGCTCAAACACCTACCTGCACCTTGGTTATCTCAGGACATTCGGAAGTTAATGAAGAAGCGTGACAGAGCTAAATCAAAATTTAAATTAAACCCAACTATTGACAACCTCGTGAAATATAAGAGTTTACGTAATCGGTGCCGTAAAGTATGTAGAGATGCTCAACGTAAATATATACAAGATAAGATTGAGAACAGCAATTCTTCTCAGACATGGAAATTCCTACAATCTCTAGGTATTGGACGACAAGCATCCAGGATCCCTCATACTGTTGATCTCAATGCTCTGAACGGATTTTTTGCTAGTACTGTCCTAATGAACAACAGTGATATAATTAGTACTTTAAATCATTTTAGATCCTTGCCTATTCCTAACAGACCCTCTTTTCACTTTTCCCCAATTACTGCTAGTGACGTTAAGGCCAACATCCTTGCAATAAGATCCGATGCCACGGGATGTGATGGAATCAAACGTAGAATGATACTTGCTGTGTTAGATTATGTTCTCCCTATATTATTTCACATTTTCAATTTCTCCCTTGACCATAATGAATTCCCTTCCACTTGGCGTTTAGCTTATATCCTTCCTATTCCCAAAAACAAAAATCCCATATCTTTCTTTCACTTTCGTCCAATATCTATCCTTCCATTTCTGTCTAAAGTGTTAGAACGTATTGTCCATCTTCAATTAACAAAGTATCTAGCAGAGTACAATGTACTCTCTGATTTCCAATCAGGATTTCGGAGAGGTCATAGTACTACTACTGCCCTACTTAAAGTATGCGACGATATACGTTTTAACATGGACAACAGACATGTTAGTATCCTGGCATTATTGGACTTCAGTAATGCGTTCAATACGGTTGATTTAGATCTCCTGCTGGCAGTGCTTCGGTCGATTAATATCTCTTCCGATGCATGTGAGTGGTTTCGTAGCTACCTGTTTGGTCGTCAGCAATGTGTACGGATTAATAATAAATTATCCAGCCTCCAATCTCTCTCATCTGGTGTTCCTCAAGGCAGTGTCCTCTCTCCACTTTTATTTTCCATTTTTATTAATACTGTATCCCATCTCCTCTCGTCTTCCTTTCATCTTTATGCTGACGACTTGCAGGTCTACGTTTCTGCTCCCTTAACAGGTATCGGAGGGGCTATTGAGAGGCTGAACCAGGAATTGCATAAAATTTGTACTTGGAGCAAGACGTGCGGGCTTCTTGTAAATCCAGATAAATCGCAGGTCATTATTATTGGCAGCTCCAAACTACTTACTAAAGTTGATTACGCCAACCTACCTGCGATCATCTTTAACAATACGCCTTTGTCACTTAGCAGTTCCGTTAAAAACCTTGGTCTTCTTATCGATAATACATTATCCTGGACTGTGCAAGTTGCTGAAGTCAGTAGAAAAGTTTTCGCCACATTTCATTTGTTAAAACGTTGGAAACACTTTCTGCCCATTAAGACTAAAATCACGTTATGTCAAACTCTTCTACTTCCTATTTTGGACTACGCAGATTGTTGTTACACAAACATTACTGAGGACCAACTCAATAAGCTAGAAAGGTTACAGAACGTTTGCATCAAATTCATCTTTGGTCTACGGAAATTTGATCACGTCTCCGAATATCGGGCGCAACTTAAGTGGCTTACTATTCGACATCGTCGCAACTTGCACATGTTATCTCTTCTTTACTCTATCCTCTATAATCCTCTTCTTCCCGCGTATTTGAAGGAACGGTTCTGTTTTGTGGGTACTGACGTCAGCTATCCACGTGAACTGCGGTCACGCTCTGACAACAAACTGTCACTGCCGGTCGCTCATACCCACTTCTATAGCGAATCCTTTACGATGACAGCTGCAAAGCTATGGAATACGCTACCTACCGATATTCGTCAATCTGAGTCAATTTATATATTTAAAAATAGGTTACATAAGTATTATTTATCTATTCAATCTGCGTAAATACTATTTCCTATATTATCATACTATTAGTATTTATTCATTAAGTATTATATTTTATGTACGTAAGTTTTATTTTTATTCTATATGTTTAGTATAACTTTCTGCTATATATATAATTTTATTTATATAATTATTTGGTATATATAATACATATGTATTTATTAAACTTATATATATGTATTTTGTTATATATTATTTGTATTATTTAAAGATTAATTTTTAGTTGTTTAAGAATAAAACATGCTTGTTTGCACCATCCCGTTTCCCACAGACAAATTCTTACTCTAAAGGGTTGTCTGTAAGAGATTGCTTTAAGCAATAAGACCGCGTTTGCACGCTTCTCTTTTTTGTTATATGTTCTTGTAATGTTATGTACACTGTATCTTTTGTCTTTTGTGTGCAATAAAGTGTTTATAAATAAAAAAAAAATAAAAAAATCTAAGAAACTTGAAAGCAAAATGAATTCGAACTTTGTACAGATGGTTGCTAGTTCTCATTTGAAAACATTAACTGAGCACGATCTCTAAAAATTGCTAACTTCTCATCGATTATGCTTTTTTTACAGTTATTTTTTCATTTAAAGAAAATATTTAAGAAACTAGAAACCAAACTGAATTCTAACTTTGTACAGATGGTTGCTCGTTATCATTTAAAAACATTAACTCAGCCAGATCTCTAAAAATTGCTAACTTCTCATCGATTGTGCTATTTTTTACAGTTATTATTTCATTTAAAAAAAATATCTAAGAAACTAGAAAGCAAAATGAATTCGAACTTTGTACAGATGGTTGCTAGTTCTCATTTGAAAACATTAACTGAGCACGATCTCTAAAAATTGCTAACTTCTCATCGATTATGCTTTTTTTACAGTTATTTTTTCATTTAAAGAAAATATTTAAGAAACTAGAAACCAAACTGAATTCTAACTTTGTACAGATGGTTACTCGTTATCATTTGAAAACATTAACTCAGCCAGATCTCTAAAAATTGCTAACTTCTCATCGATTGTGCTATTTTTTACAGTTATTGTTTCATTAAAAAAATATATCTAAGAAACTAGAAAGCAAAATGAATTCGAACTTTGTACAGATGGTTGCTCGTTATCATTTGAAAACATTAACTCAGCCAGATCTCTAAAAATTGCTAACTTCTCATCGATTGTGCTATTTTTTACAGTTATTATTTCATTAAAAAAATATATCTAAGAAACTAGAAACCAAAATGAATTCGAACTTTGTACAGATGGTTGCTCGTTATCATTTGAAAACATTAACTCAGCCAGATCTCTAAAAATTGCTAACTTCTCATCGATTGTGCTATTTTTTACAGTTATTATTTCACTAAAAAAATATATCTAAGAAACTAGAAACCAAAATGAAATCGAACTTTGTACAGATGGTTGCTCGTTATCATTTGAAAACATTAACTCAGCCAGATCTCTAAAAATTGCTAACTTCTCATCGATTGTGCTATTTTTTACAGTTATTATTTCATTTAAAAAAAATATCTAAGAAACTAGAAAGCAAAATGAATTCGAACTTTGTACAGATGGTTGCTAGTTCTCATTTGAAAACATTAACTGAGCACGATCTCTAAAAATTGCTAACTTCTCATCGATTATGCTTTTTTTACAGTTATTTTTTCATTTAAAGAAAATATTTAAGAAACTAGAAACCAAACTGAATTCTAACTTTGTACAGATGGTTACTCGTTATCATTTGAAAACATTAACTCAGCCAGATCTCTAAAAATTGCTAACTTCTCATCGATTGTGCTATTTTTTACAGTTATTGTTTCATTAAAAAAATATATCTAAGAAACTAGAAAGCAAAATGAATTCGAACTTTGTACAGATGGTTGCTCGTTATTATTTGAAAACATTAACTCAGCCAGATCTCTAAAAATTGCTAACTTCTCATCGATTGTGCTATTTTTTACAGTTATTATTTCATTAAAAAAATATATCTAAGAAACTAGAAACCAAAATGAATTCGAACTTTGTACAGATGGTTGCTCGTTATCATTTGAAAACATTAACTCAGCCAGATCTCTAAAAATTGCTAACTTCTCATCGATTGTGCTATTTTTTACAGTTATTATTTCACTAAAAAAATATATCTAAGAAACTAGAAACCAAAATGAAATCGAACTTTGTACAGATGGTTGCTAGTTCTCATTTGAAAACATTAACTGAGCCAGATCTCTAAAAATTGCTAACTTCTCATCGATTGTGCTATTTTTTACAGTTATTATTTCATTAAAAAAATATATCTAAGAAACTAGAAACCAAAATGAATTCGAACTTTGTACAGATGGTTGCTCGTTATCATTTGAAAACATTAACTCAGCCAGATCTCTAAAAATTGCTAACTTCTCATCGATTGTGCTATTTTTTACAGTTATTATTTCACTAAAAAAATATATCTAAGAAACTAGAAACCAAAATGAATTCGAACTTTGTACAGATGGTTGCTCGTTATCATTTGAAAACATTAACTCAGCCAGATCTCTAAAAATTGCTAACTTCTCATCGATTGTGCTATTTTTTACAGTTATTATTTCATTCAAAAAATATATCTAGGCGGGTAGGTGTAAAATAAGTGAACTCATGTTTTTTAATGCTCTCGTTTTATTTAATTAAATTAATGAGAAATATGCTGTGAAAGTCTTGTCACTTACCAGTATTACATTCCTTTAATGACAACAATTATAGTCTACACTAAACGCCTATCGCATTCACAATAAAAATTTCCATAAAATTCTTCCAATTGTTCAAACAATACAACAGCAGCAGAACAATGGAGTCCTTGAAACACACAATATTTGAACTCAGAGATCACTTTGATAATAAAATGGCCGAGTTTCAAAAAAATCTTCAAAGTGCTTCCATCCCGGCCACAAGTCCTACTTCCAATATTGCGGCTCAATTCAGTGTCTTCAGAAGTTTTGTTATGGGTGCTCTAGAGGGGCTTCAGTTACAACTTGGGCTTTTGGCTGGCAAGTATGATGAGTTAGAAATGAAATCCCGTAGAAAAATTCTTCTTGTTCACGGCATTCAGGAAAGCAAATCAGAAAAATTGGTGTCAGGTACCGTTAAGATTCTTTCTGAACATCTAAAAATCCCCGAATTGAAAGTGGAAGATATAAGCCGTTGTCACCGTCTCGGCCGCTCCAGCTCTGACAAGCCACGTGCCGTTCTTATCAAATTCCGAGATATTGACCTTAGAAATAAGGTCTGGTTCAGTAAAACCAATTTGAGGAATACTGGTATTACTATATCTGAATTCCTCACTAAAGAACGTCATGAGGTTTCTGTTGCGGCTCGTCAGCGATTCGGGATCACAAAGTGCTGGACTAGGAACGGCACTGTGGTGGTTTTAGAGTCACATGGCACTAAGAAGAGGATTTCTACGATGGCTGAATTAAAGTCCTTAACTTCATCCACCGACATCACAGAGGTAAACACTACTCCTACTGCTTCTACTAGCTGCGGCACCCTGGCATCAAAAGACTTGAAAATCTCCAACATCAGGCCAAAAAGAACCGTCAAAAAGTAATACTTTCTTTTCTTTTGTTTTATGTTATTAATTATCCCTTATCTTTGTGTCATAGTTTTATATTAATTTTGCTTCTGCGGTGTTTGTTTATCTGTTTCATTACGGTTGCAATAATTCTATCCGCTTATCTCTTTATTTATTTATCTTAGTTACTTGTCACAATCACATTGTTCGGTGTGTGCATGTTGTGAGATCTCATTCGAATTATAGAGTAATAATAATTAAATCTCAGTACTTCGACTCGCGATATAATTTATCGAACACAATTCTTTTATTTATTTACCGATACCGACATTCATTATAATGATTGTCAAACTCAAAGGTCAAACTGACAAATGAGATTACAGAGTAAACAAATATTGAGCCATAAACAAAAGCGTTCCGCTTTAAACAGAAATATGGATACCATATATCTACTGTTATTTCTTGATAAAACATAGATATATATTTTGTAAATTAATGTAACTTAATTTATTTGTTTTTTATCAATACCTATTTGTTTTCATTTTAAGCACTTGTCATTGTGTTTAAATGTTTAAATGTCATATTGTTTAAATATTCGCTGAATATACCTAACTACTAAGCGAGGAGATTTCATTATTATCTATCCTTTGATTGATTTTTGTGCCTAAATGTTTTTTTTTTTTTTTTGATGTTTTTGCTATGCTTTGGTGTTGCTGTTTGCACTGTTTTTGTTCTATTTCATGCATTTAACTATGACCAACTTGTGTTAGTGCTGGTAAGTGTAAGTTTTTGTCTGATAAAATTAGCTTTTACGGGTTATATACATTTGTTTAAATATACATATATATTATTTTTAAATATATTTATTATATATATATATATATATTTATATTTATTTAGTATGAGTATTAATAATATCGATCTGAATATTGACTCAGACGATGATAACACTTTTGTATCACTTTCCTCTTCGGCTGACAGTTTTCATAGTACTTACATCCCGCTTTCCTCTTCTCTTGATTCAACCTTCTCTCTTTTCCCAAAAAATTTTAATGTTGTTCATTTGAATGCGCAGAGTATTCCAGCTCACTATCCTGATCTCTTATCTTCCTTTGGCAACTCTAATATTCACGCTATCCTTATCTCCGAAACATTCCTCGAGCCATCTCTTCCTTCTTCCTCCTTCTCATTACCTAACTTTCATCTTATCCGCAATGATCGAACTGGAAAAGGAGGCGGAGGAGTTGCTATTTATTTACGTAACCACATTCCTTTCACTATCCTGAATAAATCCGATTCCCAATACTCTGAATCCGCCGAGCACATACTCATTGAGGTTATATTTGGACACATTAAGGTACTACTCGGTGTTTTTTACAGTCCTTCGCTCCACATAGACTACTTCGACACGTTCGAAAGTCTATTGGAAAATTCCTTGCCTAATGTTAACCATGCTATTATTATGGGCGACTTCAATACCTGCCTTATCAAAAATGACGCTCGTGCCAAGCGCTTATTGAACATAATTAATAGCTCCAATTTAAATTTTCTCCCATCCAATGCCACTCATTACTTTCCCAACTGCATCCCAAGCCAACTTGACCTATCCTTTGTTTCATCCTTGGAGCATGTTGAAATTCACGGACAACTAAGCCTGAACTGAACTGAAGCCTTTTCGTACCATGACCTAATATATCTGTCGTACAAAGTACGTCCGCCGAAAGTTAAACCCACTGTGGTCATGCGTCGAAGCTTCAAACATTTTGACAACGAAAAATTTATGCAGGATCTTAGTGCTATCAATTGGGACTCAATTTTAAACGCTTCTACTATCGATGAGAAACTTGAACTTTTTAACTCCTCTCTAAATGATCTCTTCGATAAACATGCTCCTTTCCGTCCCATCAAGCTCAAACACCTACCTGCACCTTGGTTATCTCAGGACATTCGGAAGTTAATGAAGAAGCGTGACAGAGCTAAATCAAAATTTAAATTAAACCCAACTATTGACAACCTCGTGAAATATAAGAGTTTACGTAATCGGTGCCGTAAAGTATGTAGAGATGCTCAACGTAAATATATACAAGATAAGATTGAGAACAGCAATTCTTCTCAGACATGGAAATTCCTACAATCTCTAGGTATTGGACGACAAGCATCCAGGATCCCTCATACTGTTGATCTCAATGCTCTGAACGGATTTTTTGCTAGTACTGTCCTAATGAACAACAGTGATATAATTAGTACTTTAAATCATTTTAGATCCTTGCCTATTCCTAACAGACCCTCTTTTCACTTTTCCCCAATTACTGCTAGTGACGTTAAGGCCAACATCCTTGCAATAAGATCCGATGCCACGGGATGTGATGGAATCAAACGTAGAATGATACTTGCTGTGTTAGATTATGTTCTCCCTATATTATTTCACATTTTCAATTTCTCCCTTGACCATAATGAATTCCCTTCCACTTGGCGTTTAGCTTATATCCTTCCTATTCCCAAAAACAAAAATCCCATATCTTTCTTTCACTTTCGTCCAATATCTATCCTTCCATTTCTGTCTAAAGTGTTAGAACGTATTGTCCATCTTCAATTAACAAAGTATCTAGCAGAGTACAATGTACTCTCTGATTTCCAATCAGGATTTCGGAGAGGTCATAGTACTACTACTGCCCTACTTAAAGTATGCGACGATATACGTTTTAACATGGACAACAGACATGTTAGTATCCTGGCATTATTGGACTTCAGTAATGCGTTCAATACGGTTGATTTAGATCTCCTGCTGGCAGTGCTTCGGTCGATTAATATCTCTTCCGATGCATGTGAGTGGTTTCGTAGCTACCTGTTTGGTCGTCAGCAATGTGTACGGATTAATAATAAATTATCCAGCCTCCAATCTCTCTCATCTGGTGTTCCTCAAGGCAGTGTCCTCTCTCCACTTTTATTTTCCATTTTTATTAATACTGTATCCCATCTCCTCTCGTCTTCCTTTCATCTTTATGCTGACGACTTGCAGGTCTACGTTTCTGCTCCCTTAACAGGTATCGGAGGGGCTATTGAGAGGCTGAACCAGGAATTGCATAAAATTTGTACTTGGAGCAAGACGTGCGGGCTTCTTGTAAATCCAGATAAATCGCAGGTCATTATTATTGGCAGCTCCAAACTACTTACTAAAGTTGATTACGCCAACCTACCTGCGATCATCTTTAACAATACGCCTTTGTCACTTAGCAGTTCCGTTAAAAACCTTGGTCTTCTTATCGATAATACATTATCCTGGACTGTGCAAGTTGCTGAAGTCAGTAGAAAAGTTTTCGCCACATTTCATTTGTTAAAACGTTGGAAACACTTTCTGCCCATTAAGACTAAAATCACGTTATGTCAAACTCTTCTACTTCCTATTTTGGACTACGCAGATTGTTGTTACACAAACATTACTGAGGACCAACTCAATAAGCTAGAAAGGTTACAGAACGTTTGCATCAAATTCATCTTTGGTTTACGGAAATTTGATCACGTCTCCGAATATCGGGCGCAACTTAAGTGGCTTACTATTCGACATCGTCGCAACTTGCACATGTTATCTCTTCTTTACTCTATCCTCTATAATCCTCTTCTTCCCGCGTATTTGAAGGAACGGTTCTGTTTTGTGGGTACTGACGTCAGCTATCCACGTGAACTGCGGTCACGCTCTGACAACAAACTGTCACTGCCGGTCGCTCATACCCACTTCTATAGCGAATCCTTTACGATGACAGCTGCAAAGCTATGGAATACGCTACCTACCGATATTCGTCAATCTGAGTCAATTTATATATTTAAAAATAGGTGACATAAGTATTATTTATCTATTCAATCTGCGTAAATACTATTTCCTATATTATCATACTATTAGTATTTATTTATTAAGTATTATATTTTATGTACGTAAGTTTTATTTTTATTCTATATGTTTAGTATAACTTTCTGCTATATCTATAATTTTATTTATATAATTATTTGGTATATATAATACATATGTATTTATTAAACTTATATATATGTATTTTGTTATATCTTATTTGTATTATTTAAAGATTAATTTTTAGTTGTTTAAGAATAAAACATGCTTGTTTGCACCATCCCGTTTCCCACAGACAAATTCTTACTCTAAAGGGTTGTCTGTAAGAGATTGCTTTAAGCAATAAGACCGCGTTTGCACGCTTCTCTTTTTTGTTATATGTTCTTGTAATGTTATGTACACTGTATCTTTTGTCTTTTGTGTGCAATAAAGTGTTTATAAATAAAAAAAAATAAAAAAATCTAAGAAACTAGAAAGCAAAATGAATTCGAACTTTGTACAGATGGTTGCTCGTTATCATTTGAAAACATTAACTCAGCCAGATCTCTAAAAATTGCTAACTTCTCATCGATTGTGCTATTTTTTACAGTTATTATTTCACTAAAAAAATATATCTAAGAAACTAGAAACCAAACTGAATTCTAACTTTGTACAGATGGTTGCTCGTTATCATTTGAAAACATTAACTCAGCCAGATCTCTAAAAATTGCTAACTTCTCATCGATTGTGCTATTTTTTATAGTTATTATTTCATTAAAAAAAATATATCTAAGAAACTAGAAATCAAAATGAATTCGAACTTTGTACAGATGGTTGCTCGTTATCATTTGAAAACATTAACTGAGCCAGATCTCTCAAAATATGATAACTTCTCATCGATTATGCTATTTTTTACAGTTATTATTTCATTTAAAAAAAATATCTAAGAAACTAGAAAGCAAAATGAATTCGAACTTTGTACAGATGGTTGCTAGTTCTCATTTGAAAACATTAACTGAGCACGATCTCTAAAAATTGCTAACTTCTCATCGATTGTGCTATTTTTTACAGTTATTGTTTCATTAAAAAAATATATCTAAGAAACTAGAAAGCAAAATGAATTCGAACTTTGTACAGATGGTTGCTCGTTATCATTTGAAAACATTAACTCAGCCAGATCTCTAAAAATTGCTAACTCCTCATCGATTGTGCTATTTTTTACAGTTATTATTTCACTAAAAAAATATATCTAAGAAACTAGAAACCAAAATGAATTCGAACTTTGTACAGATGGTTGCTCGTTATCATTTGAAAACATTAACTCAGCCAGATCTCTAAAAATTGCTAACTTCTCATCGATTGTGCTATTTTTTACAGTTATTATTTCACTAAAAAAATATATCTAAGAAACTAGAAACCAAAATGAATTCGAACTTTGTACAGATGGTTGCTCGTTATCATTTGAAAACATTAACTCAGCCAGATCTCTAAAAATTGCTAACTTCTCATCGATTGTGCTATTTTTTACAGTTATTATTTCACTAAAAAAATATATCTAAGAAACTAGAAACCAAAATGAAATCGAACTTTGTACAGATGGTTGCTAGTTCTCATTTGAAAACATTAACTGAGCCAGATCTCTAAAAATTGCTAACTTCTCATCGATTGTGCTATTTTTTACAGTTATTATTTCATTAAAAAAATATATCTAAGAAACTAGAAACCAAAATGAATTCGAACTTTGTACAGATGGTTGCTCGTTATCATTTGAAAACATTAACTCAGCCAGATCTCTAAAAATTGCTAACTTCTCATCGATTGTGCTATTTTTTACAGTTATTATTTCACTAAAAAAATATATCTAAGAAACTAGAAACCAAAATGAATTCGAACTTTGTACAGATGGTTGCTCGTTATCATTTGAAAACATTAACTCGGCCAGATCTCTAAAAATTGCTAACTTCTCATCGATTGTGCTATTTTTTACAGTTATTATTTCATTCAAAAAATATATCTAGGCGGGTAGGTGTAAAATAAGTGAACTCATGTTTTTTAATGCTCTCGTTTTATTTAATTAAATTAATGAGAAATATGCTGTGAAAGTCTTGTCACTTACCAGTATTACATTCCTTTAATGACAACAATTATAGTCTACACTAAACGCCTATCGCATTCACAATAAAAATTTCCATAAAATTCTTCCAATTGTTCAAACAATACAACAGCAGCAGAACAATGGAGTCCTTGAAACACACAATATTTGAACTCAGAGATCACTTTGATAATAAAATGGCCGAGTTTCAAAAAAATCTTCAAAGTGCTTCCATCCCGGCCACAAGTCCTACTTCCAATATTGCGGCTCAATTCAGTGTCTTCAGAAGTTTTGTTATGGGTGCTCTAGAGGGGCTTCAGTTACAACTTGGGCTTTTGGCTGGCAAGTATGATGAGTTAGAAATGAAATCCCGTAGAAAAATTCTTCTTGTTCACGGCATTCAGGAAAGCAAATCAGAAAAATTGGTGTCAGGTACCGTTAAGATTCTTTCTGAACATCTAAAAATCCCCGAATTGAAAGTGGAAGATATAAGCCGTTGTCACCGTCTCGGCCGCTCCAGCTCTGACAAGCCACGTGCCGTTCTTATCAAATTCCGAGATATTGACCTTAGAAATAAGGTCTGGTTCAGTAAAACCAATTTGAGGAATACTGGTATTACTATATCTGAATTCCTCACTAAAGAACGTCATGAGGTTTCTGTTGCGGCTCGTCAGCGATTCGGGATCACAAAGTGCTGGACTAGGAACGGCACTGTGGTGGTTTTAGAGTCACATGGCACTAAGAAGAGGATTTCTACGATGGCTGAATTAAAGTCCTTAACTTCATCCACCGACATCACAGAGGTAAACACTACTCCTACTGCTTCTACTAGCTGCGGCACCCTGGCATCAAAAGACTTGAAAATCTCCAACATCAGGCCAAAAAGAACCGTCAAAAAGTAATACTTTCTTTTCTTTTGTTTTATGTTATTAATTATCCCTTATCTTTGTGTCATAGTTTTATATTAATTTTGCTTCTGCGGTGTTTGTTTATCTGTTTCATTACGGTTGCAATAATTCTATCCGCTTATCTCTTTATTTATTTATCTTAGTTACTTGTCACAATCACATTGTTCGGTGTGTGCATGTTGTGAGATCTCATTCGAATTATAGAGTAATAATAATTAAATCTCAGTACTTCGACTCGCGATATAATTTATCGAACACAATTCTTTTATTTATTTACCGATACCGACATTCATTATAATGATTGTCAAACTCAAAGGTCAAACTGACAAATGAGATTACAGAGTAAACAAATATTGAGCCATAAACAAAAGCGTTCCGCTTTAAACAGAAATATGGATACCATATATCTACTGTTATTTCTTGATAAAACATAGATATATATTTTGTAAATTAATGTAACTTAATTTATTTGTTTTTTATCAATACCTATTTGTTTTCATTTTAAGCACTTGTCATTGTGTTTAAATGTTTAAATGTCATATTGTTTAAATATTCGCTGAATATACCTAACTACTAAGCGAGGAGATTTCATTATTATCTATCCTTTGATTGATTTTTGTGCCTAAATGTTTTTTTTTTTTTTTTGATGTTTTTGCTATGCTTTGGTGTTGCTGTTTGCACTGTTTTTGTTCTATTTCATGCATTTAACTATGACCAACTTGTGTTAGTGCTGGTAAGTGTAAGTTTTTGTCTGATAAAATTAGCTTTTACGGGTTATATACATTTGTTTAAATATACATATATATTATTTTTAAATATATTTATTATATATATATATATATATTTATATTTATTTAGTATGAGTATTAATAATATCGATCTGAATATTGACTCAGACGATGATAACACTTTTGTATCACTTTCCTCTTCGGCTGACAGTTTTCATAGTACTTACATCCCGCTTTCCTCTTCTCTTGATTCAACCTTCTCTCTTTTCCCAAAAAATTTTAATGTTGTTCATTTGAATGCGCAGAGTATTCCAGCTCACTATCCTGATCTCTTATCTTCCTTTGGCAACTCTAATATTCACGCTATCCTTATCTCCGAAACATTCCTCGAGCCATCTCTTCCTTCTTCCTCCTTCTCATTACCTAACTTTCATCTTATCCGCAATGATCGAACTGGAAAAGGAGGCGGAGGAGTTGCTATTTATTTACGTAACCACATTCCTTTCACTATCCTGAATAAATCCGATTCCCAATACTCTGAATCCGCCGAGCACATACTCATTGAGGTTATATTTGGACACATTAAGGTACTACTCGGTGTTTTTTACAGTCCTTCGCTCCACATAGACTACTTCGACACGTTCGAAAGTCTATTGGAAAATTCCTTGCCTAATGTTAACCATGCTATTATTATGGGCGACTTCAATACCTGCCTTATCAAAAATGACGCTCGTGCCAAGCGCTTATTGAACATAATTAATAGCTCCAATTTAAATTTTCTCCCATCCAATGCCACTCATTACTTTCCCAACTGCATCCCAAGCCAACTTGACCTATCCTTTGTTTCATCCTTGGAGCATGTTGAAATTCACGGACAACTAAGCCTGAACTGAACTGAAGCCTTTTCGTACCATGACCTAATATATCTGTCGTACAAAGTACGTCCGCCGAAAGTTAAACCCACTGTGGTCATGCGTCGAAGCTTCAAACATTTTGACAACGAAAAATTTATGCAGGATCTTAGTGCTATCAATTGGGACTCAATTTTAAACGCTTCTACTATCGATGAGAAACTTGAACTTTTTAACTCCTCTCTAAATGATCTCTTCGATAAACATGCTCCTTTCCGTCCCATCAAGCTCAAACACCTACCTGCACCTTGGTTATCTCAGGACATTCGGAAGTTAATGAAGAAGCGTGACAGAGCTAAATCAAAATTTAAATTAAACCCAACTATTGACAACCTCGTGAAATATAAGAGTTTACGTAATCGGTGCCGTAAAGTATGTAGAGATGCTCAACGTAAATATATACAAGATAAGATTGAGAACAGCAATTCTTCTCAGACATGGAAATTCCTACAATCTCTAGGTATTGGACGACAAGCATCCAGGATCCCTCATACTGTTGATCTCAATGCTCTGAACGGATTTTTTGCTAGTACTGTCCTAATGAACAACAGTGATATAATTAGTACTTTAAATCATTTTAGATCCTTGCCTATTCCTAACAGACCCTCTTTTCACTTTTCCCCAATTACTGCTAGTGACGTTAAGGCCAACATCCTTGCAATAAGATCCGATGCCACGGGATGTGATGGAATCAAACGTAGAATGATACTTGCTGTGTTAGATTATGTTCTCCCTATATTATTTCACATTTTCAATTTCTCCCTTGACCATAATGAATTCCCTTCCACTTGGCGTTTAGCTTATATCCTTCCTATTCCCAAAAACAAAAATCCCATATCTTTCTTTCACTTTCGTCCAATATCTATCCTTCCATTTCTGTCTAAAGTGTTAGAACGTATTGTCCATCTTCAATTAACAAAGTATCTAGCAGAGTACAATGTACTCTCTGATTTCCAATCAGGATTTCGGAGAGGTCATAGTACTACTACTGCCCTACTTAAAGTATGCGACGATATACGTTTTAACATGGACAACAGACATGTTAGTATCCTGGCATTATTGGACTTCAGTAATGCGTTCAATACGGTTGATTTAGATCTCCTGCTGGCAGTGCTTCGGTCGATTAATATCTCTTCCGATGCATGTGAGTGGTTTCGTAGCTACCTGTTTGGTCGTCAGCAATGTGTACGGATTAATAATAAATTATCCAGCCTCCAATCTCTCTCATCTGGTGTTCCTCAAGGCAGTGTCCTCTCTCCACTTTTATTTTCCATTTTTATTAATACTGTATCCCATCTCCTCTCGTCTTCCTTTCATCTTTATGCTGACGACTTGCAGGTCTACGTTTCTGCTCCCTTAACAGGTATCGGAGGGGCTATTGAGAGGCTGAACCAGGAATTGCATAAAATTTGTACTTGGAGCAAGACGTGCGGGCTTCTTGTAAATCCAGATAAATCGCAGGTCATTATTATTGGCAGCTCCAAACTACTTACTAAAGTTGATTACGCCAACCTACCTGCGATCATCTTTAACAATACGCCTTTGTCACTTAGCAGTTCCGTTAAAAACCTTGGTCTTCTTATCGATAATACATTATCCTGGACTGTGCAAGTTGCTGAAGTCAGTAGAAAAGTTTTCGCCACATTTCATTTGTTAAAACGTTGGAAACACTTTCTGCCCATTAAGACTAAAATCACGTTATGTCAAACTCTTCTACTTCCTATTTTGGACTACGCAGATTGTTGTTACACAAACATTACTGAGGACCAACTCAATAAGCTAGAAAGGTTACAGAACGTTTGCATCAAATTCATCTTTGGTTTACGGAAATTTGATCACGTCTCCGAATATCGGGCGCAACTTAAGTGGCTTACTATTCGACATCGTCGCAACTTGCACATGTTATCTCTTCTTTACTCTATCCTCTATAATCCTCTTCTTCCCGCGTATTTGAAGGAACGGTTCTGTTTTGTGGGTACTGACGTCAGCTATCCACGTGAACTGCGGTCACGCTCTGACAACAAACTGTCACTGCCGGTCGCTCATACCCACTTCTATAGCGAATCCTTTACGATGACAGCTGCAAAGCTATGGAATACGCTACCTACCGATATTCGTCAATCTGAGTCAATTTATATATTTAAAAATAGGTGACATAAGTATTATTTATCTATTCAATCTGCGTAAATACTATTTCCTATATTATCATACTATTAGTATTTATTTATTAAGTATTATATTTTATGTACGTAAGTTTTATTTTTATTCTATATGTTTAGTATAACTTTCTGCTATATCTATAATTTTATTTATATAATTATTTGGTATATATAATACATATGTATTTATTAAACTTATATATATGTATTTTGTTATATCTTATTTGTATTATTTAAAGATTAATTTTTAGTTGTTTAAGAATAAAACATGCTTGTTTGCACCATCCCGTTTCCCACAGACAAATTCTTACTCTAAAGGGTTGTCTGTAAGAGATTGCTTTAAGCAATAAGACCGCGTTTGCACGCTTCTCTTTTTTGTTATATGTTCTTGTAATGTTATGTACACTGTATCTTTTGTCTTTTGTGTGCAATAAAGTGTTTATAAATAAAAAAAAATAAAAAAATCTAAGAAACTAGAAAGCAAAATGAATTCGAACTTTGTACAGATGGTTGCTCGTTATCATTTGAAAACATTAACTCAGCCAGATCTCTAAAAATTGCTAACTTCTCATCGATTGTGCTATTTTTTACAGTTATTATTTCACTAAAAAAATATATCTAAGAAACTAGAAACCAAACTGAATTCTAACTTTGTACAGATGGTTGCTCGTTATCATTTGAAAACATTAACTCAGCCAGATCTCTAAAAATTGCTAACTTCTCATCGATTGTGCTATTTTTTATAGTTATTATTTCATTAAAAAAAATATATCTAAGAAACTAGAAATCAAAATGAATTCGAACTTTGTACAGATGGTTGCTCGTTATCATTTGAAAACATTAACTGAGCCAGATCTCTCAAAATATGATAACTTCTCATCGATTATGCTATTTTTTACAGTTATTATTTCATTTAAAAAAAATATCTAAGAAACTAGAAAGCAAAATGAATTCGAACTTTGTACAGATGGTTGCTAGTTCTCATTTGAAAACATTAACTGAGCACGATCTCTAAAAATTGCTAACTTCTCATCGATTGTGCTATTTTTTACAGTTATTGTTTCATTAAAAAAATATATCTAAGAAACTAGAAAGCAAAATGAATTCGAACTTTGTACAGATGGTTGCTCGTTATCATTTGAAAACATTAACTCAGCCAGATCTCTAAAAATTGCTAACTCCTCATCGATTGTGCTATTTTTTACAGTTATTATTTCACTAAAAAAATATATCTAAGAAACTAGAAACCAAAATGAATTCGAACTTTGTACAGATGGTTGCTCGTTATCATTTGAAAACATTAACTCAGCCAGATCTCTAAAAATTGCTAACTTCTCATCGATTGTGCTATTTTTTACAGTTATTATTTCACTAAAAAAATATATCTAAGAAACTAGAAACCAAAATGAATTCGAACTTTGTACAGATGGTTGCTCGTTATCATTTGAAAACATTAACTCAGCCAGATCTCTAAAAATTGCTAACTTCTCATCGATTGTGCTATTTTTTACAGTTATTATTTCACTAAAAAAATATATCTAAGAAACTAGAAACCAAAATGAAATCGAACTTTGTACAGATGGTTGCTAGTTCTCATTTGAAAACATTAACTGAGCCAGATCTCTAAAAATTGCTAACTTCTCATCGATTGTGCTATTTTTTACAGTTATTATTTCATTAAAAAAATATATCTAAGAAACTAGAAACCAAAATGAATTCGAACTTTGTACAGATGGTTGCTCGTTATCATTTGAAAACATTAACTCAGCCAGATCTCTAAAAATTGCTAACTTCTCATCGATTGTGCTATTTTTTACAGTTATTATTTCACTAAAAAAATATATCTAAGAAACTAGAAACCAAAATGAATTCGAACTTTGTACAGATGGTTGCTCGTTATCATTTGAAAACATTAACTCGGCCAGATCTCTAAAAATTGCTAACTTCTCATCGATTGTGCTATTTTTTACAGTTATTATTTCATTCAAAAAATATATCTAGGCGGGTAGGTGTAAAATAAGTGAACTCATGTTTTTTAATGCTCTCGTTTTATTTAATTAAATTAATGAGAAATATGCTGTGAAAGTCTTGTCACTTACCAGTATTACATTCCTTTAATGACAACAATTATAGTCTACACTAAACGCCTATCGCATTCACAATAAAAATTTCCATAAAATTCTTCCAATTGTTCAAACAATACAACAGCAGCAGAACAATGGAGTCCTTGAAACACACAATATTTGAACTCAGAGATCACTTTGATAATAAAATGGCCGAGTTTCAAAAAAATCTTCAAAGTGCTTCCATCCCGGCCACAAGTCCTACTTCCAATATTGCGGCTCAATTCAGTGTCTTCAGAAGTTTTGTTATGGGTGCTCTAGAGGGGCTTCAGTTACAACTTGGGCTTTTGGCTGGCAAGTATGATGAGTTAGAAATGAAATCCCGTAGAAAAATTCTTCTTGTTCACGGCATTCAGGAAAGCAAATCAGAAAAATTGGTGTCAGGTACCGTTAAGATTCTTTCTGAACATCTAAAAATCCCCGAATTGAAAGTGGAAGATATAAGCCGTTGTCACCGTCTCGGCCGCTCCAGCTCTGACAAGCCACGTGCCGTTCTTATCAAATTCCGAGATATTGACCTTAGAAATAAGGTCTGGTTCAGTAAAACCAATTTGAGGAATACTGGTATTACTATATCTGAATTCCTCACTAAAGAACGTCATGAGGTTTCTGTTGCGGCTCGTCAGCGATTCGGGATCACAAAGTGCTGGACTAGGAACGGCACTGTGGTGGTTTTAGAGTCACATGGCACTAAGAAGAGGATTTCTACGATGGCTGAATTAAAGTCCTTAACTTCATCCACCGACATCACAGAGGTAAACACTACTCCTACTGCTTCTACTAGCTGCGGCACCCTGGCATCAAAAGACTTGAAAATCTCCAACATCAGGCCAAAAAGAACCGTCAAAAAGTAATACTTTCTTTTCTTTTGTTTTATGTTATTAATTATCCCTTATCTTTGTGTCATAGTTTTATATTAATTTTGCTTCTGCGGTGTTTGTTTATCTGTTTCATTACGGTTGCAATAATTCTATCCGCTTATCTCTTTATTTATTTATCTTAGTTACTTGTCACAATCACATTGTTCGGTGTGTGCATGTTGTGAGATCTCATTCGAATTATAGAGTAATAATAATTAAATCTCAGTACTTCGACTCGCGATATAATTTATCGAACACAATTCTTTTATTTATTTACCGATACCGACATTCATTATAATGATTGTCAAACTCAAAGGTCAAACTGACAAATGAGATTACAGAGTAAACAAATATTGAGCCATAAACAAAAGCGTTCCGCTTTAAACAGAAATATGGATACCATATATCTACTGTTATTTCTTGATAAAACATAGATATATATTTTGTAAATTAATGTAACTTAATTTATTTGTTTTTTATCAATACCTATTTGTTTTCATTTTAAGCACTTGTCATTGTGTTTAAATGTTTAAATGTCATATTGTTTAAATATTCGCTGAATATACCTAACTACTAAGCGAGGAGATTTCATTATTATCTATCCTTTGATTGATTTTTGTGCCTAAATGTTTTTTTTTTTTTTTTGATGTTTTTGCTATGCTTTGGTGTTGCTGTTTGCACAGTTTTTGTTCTATTTCATGCATTTAACTATGACCAACTTGTGTTAGTGCTGGTAAGTGTAAGTTTTTGTCTGATAAAATTAGCTTTTACGGGTTATATACATTTGTTTAAATATACATATATATTATTTTTAAATATATTTATTATATATATATATATATATTTATATTTATTTAGTATGAGTATTAATAATATCGATCTGAATATTGACTCAGACGATGATAACACTTTTGTATCACTTTCCTCTTCGGCTGACAGTTTTCATAGTACTTACATCCCGCTTTCCTCTTCTCTTGATTCAACCTTCTCTCTTTTCCCAAAAAATTTTAATGTTGTTCATTTGAATGCGCAGAGTATTCCAGCTCACTATCCTGATCTCTTATCTTCCTTTGGCAACTCTAATATTCACGCTATCCTTATCTCCGAAACATTCCTCGAGCCATCTCTTCCTTCTTCCTCCTTCTCATTACCTAACTTTCATCTTATCCGCAATGATCGAACTGGAAAAGGAGGCGGAGGAGTTGCTATTTATTTACGTAACCACATTCCTTTCACTATCCTGAATAAATCCGATTCCCAATACTCTGAATCCGCCGAGCACATACTCATTGAGGTTATATTTGGACACATTAAGGTACTACTCGGTGTTTTTTACAGTCCTTCGCTCCACATAGACTACTTCGACACGTTCGAAAGTCTATTGGAAAATTCCTTGCCTAATGTTAACCATGCTATTATTATGGGCGACTTCAATACCTGCCTTATCAAAAATGACGCTCGTGCCAAGCGCTTATTGAACATAATTAATAGCTCCAATTTAAATTTTCTCCCATCCAATGCCACTCATTACTTTCCCAACTGCATCCCAAGCCAACTTGACCTATCCTTTGTTTCATCCTTGGAGCATGTTGAAATTCACGGACAACTAAGCCTGAACTGAACTGAAGCCTTTTCGTACCATGACCTAATATATCTGTCGTACAAAGTACGTCCGCCGAAAGTTAAACCCACTGTGGTCATGCGTCGAAGCTTCAAACATTTTGACAACGAAAAATTTATGCAGGATCTTAGTGCTATCAATTGGGACTCAATTTTAAACGCTTCTACTATCGATGAGAAACTTGAACTTTTTAACTCCTCTCTAAATGATCTCTTCGATAAACATGCTCCTTTCCGTCCCATCAAGCTCAAACACCTACCTGCACCTTGGTTATCTCAGGACATTCGGAAGTTAATGAAGAAGCGTGACAGAGCTAAATCAAAATTTAAATTAAACCCAACTATTGACAACCTCGTGAAATATAAGAGTTTACGTAATCGGTGCCGTAAAGTATGTAGAGATGCTCAACGTAAATATATACAAGATAAGATTGAGAACAGCAATTCTTCTCAGACATGGAAATTCCTACAATCTCTAGGTATTGGACGACAAGCATCCAGGATCCCTCATACTGTTGATCTCAATGCTCTGAACGGATTTTTTGCTAGTACTGTCCTAATGAACAACAGTGATATAATTAGTACTTTAAATCATTTTAGATCCTTGCCTATTCCTAACAGACCCTCTTTTCACTTTTCCCCAATTACTGCTAGTGACGTTAAGGCCAACATCCTTGCAATAAGATCCGATGCCACGGGATGTGATGGAATCAAACGTAGAATGATACTTGCTGTGTTAGATTATGTTCTCCCTATATTATTTCACATTTTCAATTTCTCCCTTGACCATAATGAATTCCCTTCCACTTGGCGTTTAGCTTATATCCTTCCTATTCCCAAAAACAAAAATCCCATATCTTTCTTTCACTTTCGTCCAATATCTATCCTTCCATTTCTGTCTAAAGTGTTAGAACGTATTGTCCATCTTCAATTAACAAAGTATCTAGCAGAGTACAATGTACTCTCTGATTTCCAATCAGGATTTCGGAGAGGTCATAGTACTACTACTGCCCTACTTAAAGTATGCGACGATATACGTTTTAACATGGACAACAGACATGTTAGTATCCTGGCATTATTGGACTTCAGTAATGCGTTCAATACGGTTGATTTAGATCTCCTGCTGGCAGTGCTTCGGTCGATTAATATCTCTTCCGATGCATGTGAGTGGTTTCGTAGCTACCTGTTTGGTCGTCAGCAATGTGTACGGATTAATAATAAATTATCCAGCCTCCAATCTCTCTCATCTGGTGTTCCTCAAGGCAGTGTCCTCTCTCCACTTTTATTTTCCATTTTTATTAATACTGTATCCCATCTCCTCTCGTCTTCCTTTCATCTTTATGCTGACGACTTGCAGGTCTACGTTTCTGCTCCCTTAACAGGTATCGGAGGGGCTATTGAGAGGCTGAACCAGGAATTGCATAAAATTTGTACTTGGAGCAAGACGTGCGGGCTTCTTGTAAATCCAGATAAATCGCAGGTCATTATTATTGGCAGCTCCAAACTACTTACTAAAGTTGATTACGCCAACCTACCTGCGATCATCTTTAACAATACGCCTTTGTCACTTAGCAGTTCCGTTAAAAACCTTGGTCTTCTTATCGATAATACATTATCCTGGACTGTGCAAGTTGCTGAAGTCAGTAGAAAAGTTTTCGCCACATTTCATTTGTTAAAACGTTGGAAACACTTTCTGCCCATTAAGACTAAAATCACGTTATGTCAAACTCTTCTACTTCCTATTTTGGACTACGCAGATTGTTGTTACACAAACATTACTGAGGACCAACTCAATAAGCTAGAAAGGTTACAGAACGTTTGCATCAAATTCATCTTTGGTTTACGGAAATTTGATCACGTCTCCGAATATCGGGCGCAACTTAAGTGGCTTACTATTCGACATCGTCGCAACTTGCACATGTTATCTCTTCTTTACTCTATCCTCTATAATCCTCTTCTTCCCGCGTATTTGAAGGAACGGTTCTGTTTTGTGGGTACTGACGTCAGCTATCCACGTGAACTGCGGTCACGCTCTGACAACAAACTGTCACTGCCGGTCGCTCATACCCACTTCTATAGCGAATCCTTTACGATGACAGCTGCAAAGCTATGGAATACGCTACCTACCGATATTCGTCAATCTGAGTCAATTTATATATTTAAAAATAGGTGACATAAGTATTATTTATCTATTCAATCTGCGTAAATACTATTTCCTATATTATCATACTATTAGTATTTATTTATTAAGTATTATATTTTATGTACGTAAGTTTTATTTTTATTCTATATGTTTAGTATAACTTTCTGCTATATCTATAATTTTATTTATATAATTATTTGGTATATATAATACATATGTATTTATTAAACTTATATATATGTATTTTGTTATATCTTATTTGTATTATTTAAAGATTAATTTTTAGTTGTTTAAGAATAAAACATGCTTGTTTGCACCATCCCGTTTCCCACAGACAAATTCTTACTCTAAAGGGTTGTCTGTAAGAGATTGCTTTAAGCAATAAGACCGCGTTTGCACGCTTCTCTTTTTTGTTATATGTTCTTGTAATGTTATGTACACTGTATCTTTTGTCTTTTGTGTGCAATAAAGTGTTTATAAATAAAAAAAAATAAAAAAATCTAAGAAACTAGAAAGCAAAATGAATTCGAACTTTGTACAGATGGTTGCTCGTTATCATTTGAAAACATTAACTCAGCCAGATCTCTAAAAATTGCTAACTTCTCATCGATTGTGCTATTTTTTACAGTTATTATTTCACTAAAAAAATATATCTAAGAAACTAGAAACCAAACTGAATTCTAACTTTGTACAGATGGTTGCTCGTTATCATTTGAAAACATTAACTCAGCCAGATCTCTAAAAATTGCTAACTTCTCATCGATTGTGCTATTTTTTATAGTTATTATTTCATTAAAAAAAATATATCTAAGAAACTAGAAATCAAAATGAATTCGAACTTTGTACAGATGGTTGCTCGTTATCATTTGAAAACATTAACTGAGCCAGATCTCTCAAAATATGATAACTTCTCATCGATTATGCTATTTTTTACAGTTATTATTTCATTTAAAAAAAATATCTAAGAAACTAGAAAGCAAAATGAATTCGAACTTTGTACAGATGGTTGCTAGTTCTCATTTGAAAACATTAACTGAGCACGATCTCTAAAAATTGCTAACTTCTCATCGATTGTGCTATTTTTTACAGTTATTGTTTCATTAAAAAAATATATCTAAGAAACTAGAAAGCAAAATGAATTCGAACTTTGTACAGATGGTTGCTCGTTATCATTTGAAAACATTAACTCAGCCAGATCTCTAAAAATTGCTAACTCCTCATCGATTGTGCTATTTTTTACAGTTATTATTTCACTAAAAAAATATATCTAAGAAACTAGAAACCAAAATGAATTCGAACTTTGTACAGATGGTTGCTCGTTATCATTTGAAAACATTAACTCAGCCAGATCTCTAAAAATTGCTAACTTCTCATCGATTGTGCTATTTTTTACAGTTATTATTTCACTAAAAAAATATATCTAAGAAACTAGAAACCAAAATGAATTCGAACTTTGTACAGATGGTTGCTCGTTATCATTTGAAAACATTAACTCAGCCAGATCTCTAAAAATTGCTAACTTCTCATCGATTGTGCTATTTTTTACAGTTATTATTTCACTAAAAAAATATATCTAAGAAACTAGAAACCAAAATGAAATCGAACTTTGTACAGATGGTTGCTAGTTCTCATTTGAAAACATTAACTGAGCCAGATCTCTAAAAATTGCTAACTTCTCATCGATTGTGCTATTTTTTACAGTTATTATTTCATTAAAAAAATATATCTAAGAAACTAGAAACCAAAATGAATTCGAACTTTGTACAGATGGTTGCTCGTTATCATTTGAAAACATTAACTCAGCCAGATCTCTAAAAATTGCTAACTTCTCATCGATTGTGCTATTTTTTACAGTTATTATTTCACTAAAAAAATATATCTAAGAAACTAGAAACCAAAATGAATTCGAACTTTGTACAGATGGTTGCTCGTTATCATTTGAAAACATTAACTCGGCCAGATCTCTAAAAATTGCTAACTTCTCATCGATTGTGCTATTTTTTACAGTTATTATTTCATTCAAAAAATATATCTAGGCGGGTAGGTGTAAAATAAGTGAACTCATGTTTTTTAATGCTCTCGTTTTATTTAATTAAATTAATGAGAAATATGCTGTGAAAGTCTTGTCACTTACCAGTATTACATTCCTTTAATGACAACAATTATAGTCTACACTAAACGCCTATCGCATTCACAATAAAAATTTCCATAAAATTCTTCCAATTGTTCAAACAATACAACAGCAGCAGAACAATGGAGTCCTTGAAACACACAATATTTGAACTCAGAGATCACTTTGATAATAAAATGGCCGAGTTTCAAAAAAATCTTCAAAGTGCTTCCATCCCGGCCACAAGTCCTACTTCCAATATTGCGGCTCAATTCAGTGTCTTCAGAAGTTTTGTTATGGGTGCTCTAGAGGGGCTTCAGTTACAACTTGGGCTTTTGGCTGGCAAGTATGATGAGTTAGAAATGAAATCCCGTAGAAAAATTCTTCTTGTTCACGGCATTCAGGAAAGCAAATCAGAAAAATTGGTGTCAGGTACCGTTAAGATTCTTTCTGAACATCTAAAAATCCCCGAATTGAAAGTGGAAGATATAAGCCGTTGTCACCGTCTCGGCCGCTCCAGCTCTGACAAGCCACGTGCCGTTCTTATCAAATTCCGAGATATTGACCTTAGAAATAAGGTCTGGTTCAGTAAAACCAATTTGAGGAATACTGGTATTACTATATCTGAATTCCTCACTAAAGAACGTCATGAGGTTTCTGTTGCGGCTCGTCAGCGATTCGGGATCACAAAGTGCTGGACTAGGAACGGCACTGTGGTGGTTTTAGAGTCACATGGCACTAAGAAGAGGATTTCTACGATGGCTGAATTAAAGTCCTTAACTTCATCCACCGACATCACAGAGGTAAACACTACTCCTACTGCTTCTACTAGCTGCGGCACCCTGGCATCAAAAGACTTGAAAATCTCCAACATCAGGCCAAAAAGAACCGTCAAAAAGTAATACTTTCTTTTCTTTTGTTTTATGTTATTAATTATCCCTTATCTTTGTGTCATAGTTTTATATTAATTTTGCTTCTGCGGTGTTTGTTTATCTGTTTCATTACGGTTGCAATAATTCTATCCGCTTATCTCTTTATTTATTTATCTTAGTTACTTGTCACAATCACATTGTTCGGTGTGTGCATGTTGTGAGATCTCATTCGAATTATAGAGTAATAATAATTAAATCTCAGTACTTCGACTCGCGATATAATTTATCGAACACAATTCTTTTATTTATTTACCGATACCGACATTCATTATAATGATTGTCAAACTCAAAGGTCAAACTGACAAATGAGATTACAGAGTAAACAAATATTGAGCCATAAACAAAAGCGTTCCGCTTTAAACAGAAATATGGATACCATATATCTACTGTTATTTCTTGATAAAACATAGATATATATTTTGTAAATTAATGTAACTTAATTTATTTGTTTTTTATCAATACCTATTTGTTTTCATTTTAAGCACTTGTCATTGTGTTTAAATGTTTAAATGTCATATTGTTTAAATATTCGCTGAATATACCTAACTACTAAGCGAGGAGATTTCATTATTATCTATCCTTTGATTGATTTTTGTGCCTAAATGTTTTTTTTTTTTTTTTGATGTTTTTGCTATGCTTTGGTGTTGCTGTTTGCACAGTTTTTGTTCTATTTCATGCATTTAACTATGACCAACTTGTGTTAGTGCTGGTAAGTGTAAGTTTTTGTCTGATAAAATTAGCTTTTACGGGTTATATACATTTGTTTAAATATACATATATATTATTTTTAAATATATTTATTATATATATATATATATATTTATATTTATTTAGTATGAGTATTAATAATATCGATCTGAATATTGACTCAGACGATGATAACACTTTTGTATCACTTTCCTCTTCGGCTGACAGTTTTCATAGTACTTACATCCCGCTTTCCTCTTCTCTTGATTCAACCTTCTCTCTTTTCCCAAAAAATTTTAATGTTGTTCATTTGAATGCGCAGAGTATTCCAGCTCACTATCCTGATCTCTTATCTTCCTTTGGCAACTCTAATATTCACGCTATCCTTATCTCCGAAACATTCCTCGAGCCATCTCTTCCTTCTTCCTCCTTCTCATTACCTAACTTTCATCTTATCCGCAATGATCGAACTGGAAAAGGAGGCGGAGGAGTTGCTATTTATTTACGTAACCACATTCCTTTCACTATCCTGAATAAATCCGATTCCCAATACTCTGAATCCGCCGAGCACATACTCATTGAGGTTATATTTGGACACATTAAGGTACTACTCGGTGTTTTTTACAGTCCTTCGCTCCACATAGACTACTTCGACACGTTCGAAAGTCTATTGGAAAATTCCTTGCCTAATGTTAACCATGCTATTATTATGGGCGACTTCAATACCTGCCTTATCAAAAATGACGCTCGTGCCAAGCGCTTATTGAACATAATTAATAGCTCCAATTTAAATTTTCTCCCATCCAATGCCACTCATTACTTTCCCAACTGCATCCCAAGCCAACTTGACCTATCCTTTGTTTCATCCTTGGAGCATGTTGAAATTCACGGACAACTAAGCCTGAACTGAACTGAAGCCTTTTCGTACCATGACCTAATATATCTGTCGTACAAAGTACGTCCGCCGAAAGTTAAACCCACTGTGGTCATGCGTCGAAGCTTCAAACATTTTGACAACGAAAAATTTATGCAGGATCTTAGTGCTATCAATTGGGACTCAATTTTAAACGCTTCTACTATCGATGAGAAACTTGAACTTTTTAACTCCTCTCTAAATGATCTCTTCGATAAACATGCTCCTTTCCGTCCCATCAAGCTCAAACACCTACCTGCACCTTGGTTATCTCAGGACATTCGGAAGTTAATGAAGAAGCGTGACAGAGCTAAATCAAAATTTAAATTAAACCCAACTATTGACAACCTCGTGAAATATAAGAGTTTACGTAATCGGTGCCGTAAAGTATGTAGAGATGCTCAACGTAAATATATACAAGATAAGATTGAGAACAGCAATTCTTCTCAGACATGGAAATTCCTACAATCTCTAGGTATTGGACGACAAGCATCCAGGATCCCTCATACTGTTGATCTCAATGCTCTGAACGGATTTTTTGCTAGTACTGTCCTAATGAACAACAGTGATATAATTAGTACTTTAAATCATTTTAGATCCTTGCCTATTCCTAACAGACCCTCTTTTCACTTTTCCCCAATTACTGCTAGTGACGTTAAGGCCAACATCCTTGCAATAAGATCCGATGCCACGGGATGTGATGGAATCAAACGTAGAATGATACTTGCTGTGTTAGATTATGTTCTCCCTATATTATTTCACATTTTCAATTTCTCCCTTGACCATAATGAATTCCCTTCCACTTGGCGTTTAGCTTATATCCTTCCTATTCCCAAAAACAAAAATCCCATATCTTTCTTTCACTTTCGTCCAATATCTATCCTTCCATTTCTGTCTAAAGTGTTAGAACGTATTGTCCATCTTCAATTAACAAAGTATCTAGCAGAGTACAATGTACTCTCTGATTTCCAATCAGGATTTCGGAGAGGTCATAGTACTACTACTGCCCTACTTAAAGTATGCGACGATATACGTTTTAACATGGACAACAGACATGTTAGTATCCTGGCATTATTGGACTTCAGTAATGCGTTCAATACGGTTGATTTAGATCTCCTGCTGGCAGTGCTTCGGTCGATTAATATCTCTTCCGATGCATGTGAGTGGTTTCGTAGCTACCTGTTTGGTCGTCAGCAATGTGTACGGATTAATAATAAATTATCCAGCCTCCAATCTCTCTCATCTGGTGTTCCTCAAGGCAGTGTCCTCTCTCCACTTTTATTTTCCATTTTTATTAATACTGTATCCCATCTCCTCTCGTCTTCCTTTCATCTTTATGCTGACGACTTGCAGGTCTACGTTTCTGCTCCCTTAACAGGTATCGGAGGGGCTATTGAGAGGCTGAACCAGGAATTGCATAAAATTTGTACTTGGAGCAAGACGTGCGGGCTTCTTGTAAATCCAGATAAATCGCAGGTCATTATTATTGGCAGCTCCAAACTACTTACTAAAGTTGATTACGCCAACCTACCTGCGATCATCTTTAACAATACGCCTTTGTCACTTAGCAGTTCCGTTAAAAACCTTGGTCTTCTTATCGATAATACATTATCCTGGACTGTGCAAGTTGCTGAAGTCAGTAGAAAAGTTTTCGCCACATTTCATTTGTTAAAACGTTGGAAACACTTTCTGCCCATTAAGACTAAAATCACGTTATGTCAAACTCTTCTACTTCCTATTTTGGACTACGCAGATTGTTGTTACACAAACATTACTGAGGACCAACTCAATAAGCTAGAAAGGTTACAGAACGTTTGCATCAAATTCATCTTTGGTCTACGGAAATTTGATCACGTCTCCGAATATCGGGCGCAACTTAAGTGGCTTACTATTCGACATCGTCGCAACTTGCACATGTTATCTCTTCTTTACTCTATCCTCTATAATCCTCTTCTTCCCGCGTATTTGAAGGAACGGTTCTGTTTTGTGGGTACTGACGTCAGCTATCCACGTGAACTGCGGTCACGCTCTGACAACAAACTGTCACTGCCGGTCGCTCATACCCACTTCTATAGCGAATCCTTTACGATGACAGCTGCAAAGCTATGGAATACGCTACCTACCGATATTCGTCAATCTGAGTCAATTTATATATTTAAAAATAGGTTACATAAGTATTATTTATCTATTCAATCTGCGTAAATACTATTTCCTATATTATCATACTATTAGTATTTATTCATTAAGTATTATATTTTATGTACGTAAGTTTTATTTTTATTCTATATGTTTAGTATAACTTTCTGCTATATATATAATTTTATTTATATAATTATTTGGTATATATAATACATATGTATTTATTAAACTTATATATATGTATTTTGTTATATATTATTTGTATTATTTAAAGATTAATTTTTAGTTGTTTAAGAATAAAACATGCTTGTTTGCACCATCCCGTTTCCCACAGACAAATTCTTACTCTAAAGGGTTGTCTGTAAGAGATTGCTTTAAGCAATAAGACCGCGTTTGCACGCTTCTCTTTTTTGTTATATGTTCTTGTAATGTTATGTACACTGTATCTTTTGTCTTTTGTGTGCAATAAAGTGTTTATAAATAAAAAAAAAATAAAAAAATCTAAGAAACTAGAAAGCAAAATGAATTCGAACTTTGTACAGATGGTTGCTAGTTCTCATTTGAAAACATTAACTGAGCACGATCTCTAAAAATTGCTAACTTCTCATCGATTATGCTTTTTTTACAGTTATTTTTTCATTTAAAGAAAATATTTAAGAAACTAGAAACCAAACTGAATTCTAACTTTGTACAGATGGTTGCTCGTTATCATTTGAAAACATTAACTCAGCCAGATCTCTAAAAATTGCTAACTTCTCATCGATTGTGCTATTTTTTACAGTTATTATTTCATTTAAAAAAAATATCTAAGAAACTAGAAAGCAAAATGAATTCGAACTTTGTACAGATGGTTGCTAGTTCTCATTTGAAAACATTAACTGAGCACGATCTCTAAAAATTGCTAACTTCTCATCGATTATGCTTTTTTTACAGTTATTTTTTCATTTAAAGAAAATATTTAAGAAACTAGAAACCAAACTGAATTCTAACTTTGTACAGATGGTTACTCGTTATCATTTGAAAACATTAACTCAGCCAGATCTCTAAAAATTGCTAACTTCTCATCGATTGTGCTATTTTTTACAGTTATTGTTTCATTAAAAAAATATATCTAAGAAACTAGAAAGCAAAATGAATTCGAACTTTGTACAGATGGTTGCTCGTTATCATTTGAAAACATTAACTCAGCCAGATCTCTAAAAATTGCTAACTTCTCATCGATTGTGCTATTTTTTACAGTTATTATTTCATTAAAAAAATATATCTAAGAAACTAGAAACCAAAATGAATTCGAACTTTGTACAGATGGTTGCTCGTTATCATTTGAAAACATTAACTCAGCCAGATCTCTAAAAATTGCTAACTTCTCATCGATTGTGCTATTTTTTACAGTTATTATTTCACTAAAAAAATATATCTAAGAAACTAGAAACCAAAATGAAATCGAACTTTGTACAGATGGTTGCTAGTTCTCATTTGAAAACATTAACTGAGCCAGATCTCTAAAAATTGCTAACTTCTCATCGATTGTGCTATTTTTTACAGTTATTATTTCATTAAAAAAATATATCTAAGAAACTAGAAACCAAAATGAATTCGAACTTTGTACAGATGGTTGCTCGTTATCATTTGAAAACATTAACTCAGCCAGATCTCTAAAAATTGCTAACTTCTCATCGATTGTGCTATTTTTTACAGTTATTATTTCACTAAAAAAATATATCTAAGAAACTAGAAACCGAAATGAATTCGAACTTTGTACAGATGGTTGCTCGTTATCATTTGAAAACATTAACTCAGCCAGATCTCTAAAAATTGCTAACTTCTCATCGATTGTGCTATTTTTTACAGTTATTATTTCATTCAAAAAATATATCTAGGCGGGTAGGTGTAAAATAAGTGAACTCATGTTTTTTAATGCTCTCGTTTTATTTAATTAAATTAATGAGAAATATGCTGTGAAAGTCTTGTCACTTACCAGTATTACATTCCTTTAATGACAACAATTATAGTCTACACTAAACGCCTATCGCATTCACAATAAAAATTTCCATAAAATTCTTCCAATTGTTCAAACAATACAACAGCAGCAGAACAATGGAGTCCTTGAAACACACAATATTTGAACTCAGAGATCACTTTGATAATAAAATGGCCGAGTTTCAAAAAAATCTTCAAAGTGCTTCCATCCCGGCCACAAGTCCTACTTCCAATATTGCGGCTCAATTCAGTGTCTTCAGAAGTTTTGTTATGGGTGCTCTAGAGGGGCTTCAGTTACAACTTGGGCTTTTGGCTGGCAAGTATGATGAGTTAGAAATGAAATCCCGTAGAAAAATTCTTCTTGTTCACGGCATTCAGGAAAGCAAATCAGAAAAATTGGTGTCAGGTACCGTTAAGATTCTTTCTGAACATCTAAAAATCCCCGAATTGAAAGTGGAAGATATAAGCCGTTGTCACCGTCTCGGCCGCTCCAGCTCTGACAAGCCACGTGCCGTTCTTATCAAATTCCGAGATATTGACCTTAGAAATAAGGTCTGGTTCAGTAAAACCAATTTGAGGAATACTGGTATTACTATATCTGAATTCCTCACTAAAGAACGTCATGAGGTTTCTGTTGCGGCTCGTCAGCGATTCGGGATCACAAAGTGCTGGACTAGGAACGGCACTGTGGTGGTTTTAGAGTCACATGGCACTAAGAAGAGGATTTCTACGATGGCTGAATTAAAGTCCTTAACTTCATCCACCGACATCACAGAGGTAAACACTACTCCTACTGCTTCTACTAGCTGCGGCACCCTGGCATCAAAAGACTTGAAAATCTCCAACATCAGGCCAAAAAGAACCGTCAAAAAGTAATACTTTCTTTTCTTTTGTTTTATGTTATTAATTATCCCTTATCTTTGTGTCATAATTTTATATTAATTTTGCTTCTGCGGTGTTTGTTTATCTGTTTCATTACGGTTGCAATAATTCTATCCGCTTATCTCTTTATTTATTTATCTTAGTTACTTGTCACAATCACATTGTTCGGTGTGTGCATGTTGTGAGATCTCATTCGAATTATAGAGTAATAATAATTAAATCTCAGTACTTCGACTCGCGATATAATTTATCGAACACAATTCTTTTATTTATTTACCGATACCGACATTCATTATAATGATTGTCAAACTCAAAGGTCAAACTGACAAATGAGATTACAGAGTAAACAAATATTGAGCCATAAACAAAAGCGTTCCGCTTTAAACAGAAATATGGATACCATATATCTACTGTTATTTCTTGATAAAACATAGATATATATTTTGTAAATTAATGTAACTTAATTTATTTGTTTTTTATCAATACCTATTTGTTTTCATTTTAAGCACTTGTCATTGTGTTTAAATGTTTAAATGTCATATTGTTTAAATATTCGCTGAATATACCTAACTACTAAGCGAGGAGATTTCATTATTATCTATCCTTTGATTGATTTTTGTGCCTAAATGTTTTTTTTTTTTTTTTGATGTTTTTGCTATGCTTTGGTGTTGCTGTTTGCACTGTTTTTGTTCTATTTCATGCATTTAACTATGACCAACTTGTGTTAGTGCTGGTAAGTGTAAGTTTTTGTCTGATAAAATTAGCTTTTACGGGTTATATACATTTGTTTAAATATACATATATATTATTTTTAAATATATTTATTATATATATATATATATATTTATATTTATTTAGTATGAGTATTAATAATATCGATCTGAATATTGACTCAGACGATGATAACACTTTTGTATCACTTTCCTCTTCGGCTGACAGTTTTCATAGTACTTACATCCCGCTTTCCTCTTCTCTTGATTCAACCTTCTCTCTTTTCCCAAAAAATTTTAATGTTGTTCATTTGAATGCGCAGAGTATTCCAGCTCACTATCCTGATCTCTTATCTTCCTTTGGCAACTCTAATATTCACGCTATCCTTATCTCCGAAACATTCCTCGAGCCATCTCTTCCTTCTTCCTCCTTCTCATTACCTAACTTTCATCTTATCCGCAATGATCGAACTGGAAAAGGAGGCGGAGGAGTTGCTATTTATTTACGTAACCACATTCCTTTCACTATCCTGAATAAATCCGATTCCCAATACTCTGAATCCGCCGAGCACATACTCATTGAGGTTATATTTGGACACATTAAGGTACTACTCGGTGTTTTTTACAGTCCTTCGCTCCACATAGACTACTTCGACACGTTCGAAAGTCTATTGGAAAATTCCTTGCCTAATGTTAACCATGCTATTATTATGGGCGACTTCAATACCTGCCTTATCAAAAATGACGCTCGTGCCAAGCGCTTATTGAACATAATTAATAGCTCCAATTTAAATTTTCTCCCATCCAATGCCACTCATTACTTTCCCAACTGCATCCCAAGCCAACTTGACCTATCCTTTGTTTCATCCTTGGAGCATGTTGAAATTCACGGACAACTAAGCCTGAACTGAACTGAAGCCTTTTCGTACCATGACCTAATATATCTGTCGTACAAAGTACGTCCGCCGAAAGTTAAACCCACTGTGGTCATGCGTCGAAGCTTCAAACATTTTGACAACGAAAAATTTATGCAGGATCTTAGTGCTATCAATTGGGACTCAATTTTAAACGCTTCTACTATCGATGAGAAACTTGAACTTTTTAACTCCTCTCTAAATGATCTCTTCGATAAACATGCTCCTTTCCGTCCCATCAAGCTCAAACACCTACCTGCACCTTGGTTATCTCAGGACATTCGGAAGTTAATGAAGAAGCGTGACAGAGCTAAATCAAAATTTAAATTAAACCCAACTATTGACAACCTCGTGAAATATAAGAGTTTACGTAATCGGTGCCGTAAAGTATGTAGAGATGCTCAACGTAAATATATACAAGATAAGATTGAGAACAGCAATTCTTCTCAGACATGGAAATTCCTACAATCTCTAGGTATTGGACGACAAGCATCCAGGATCCCTCATACTGTTGATCTCAATGCTCTGAACGGATTTTTTGCTAGTACTGTCCTAATGAACAACAGTGATATAATTAGTACTTTAAATCATTTTAGATCCTTGCCTATTCCTAACAGACCCTCTTTTCACTTTTCCCCAATTACTGCTAGTGACGTTAAGGCCAACATCCTTGCAATAAGATCCGATGCCACGGGATGTGATGGAATCAAACGTAGAATGATACTTGCTGTGTTAGATTATGTTCTCCCTATATTATTTCACATTTTCAATTTCTCCCTTGACCATAATGAATTCCCTTCCACTTGGCGTTTAGCTTATATCCTTCCTATTCCCAAAAACAAAAATCCCATATCTTTCTTTCACTTTCGTCCAATATCTATCCTTCCATTTCTGTCTAAAGTGTTAGAACGTATTGTCCATCTTCAATTAACAAAGTATCTAGCAGAGTACAATGTACTCTCTGATTTCCAATCAGGATTTCGGAGAGGTCATAGTACTACTACTGCCCTACTTAAAGTATGCGACGATATACGTTTTAACATGGACAACAGACATGTTAGTATCCTGGCATTATTGGACTTCAGTAATGCGTTCAATACGGTTGATTTAGATCTCCTGCTGGCAGTGCTTCGGTCGATTAATATCTCTTCCGATGCATGTGAGTGGTTTCGTAGCTACCTGTTTGGTCGTCAGCAATGTGTACGGATTAATAATAAATTATCCAGCCTCCAATCTCTCTCATCTGGTGTTCCTCAAGGCAGTGTCCTCTCTCCACTTTTATTTTCCATTTTTATTAATACTGTATCCCATCTCCTCTCGTCTTCCTTTCATCTTTATGCTGACGACTTGCAGGTCTACGTTTCTGCTCCCTTAACAGGTATCGGAGGGGCTATTGAGAGGCTGAACCAGGAATTGCATAAAATTTGTACTTGGAGCAAGACGTGCGGGCTTCTTGTAAATCCAGATAAATCGCAGGTCATTATTATTGGCAGCTCCAAACTACTTACTAAAGTTGATTACGCCAACCTACCTGCGATCATCTTTAACAATACGCCTTTGTCACTTAGCAGTTCCGTTAAAAACCTTGGTCTTCTTATCGATAATACATTATCCTGGACTGTGCAAGTTGCTGAAGTCAGTAGAAAAGTTTTCGCCACATTTCATTTGTTAAAACGTTGGAAACACTTTCTGCCCATTAAGACTAAAATCACGTTATGTCAAACTCTTCTACTTCCTATTTTGGACTACGCAGATTGTTGTTACACAAACATTACTGAGGACCAACTCAATAAGCTAGAAAGGTTACAGAACGTTTGCATCAAATTCATCTTTGGTCTACGGAAATTTGATCACGTCTCCGAATATCGGGCGCAACTTAAGTGGCTTACTATTCGACATCGTCGCAACTTGCACATGTTATCTCTTCTTTACTCTATCCTCTATAATCCTCTTCTTCCCGCGTATTTGAAGGAACGGTTCTGTTTTGTGGGTACTGACGTCAGCTATCCACGTGAACTGCGGTCACGCTCTGACAACAAACTGTCACTGCCGGTCGCTCATACCCACTTCTATAGCGAATCCTTTACGATGACAGCTGCAAAGCTATGGAATACGCTACCTACCGATATTCGTCAATCTGAGTCAATTTATATATTTAAAAATAGGTTACATAAGTATTATTTATCTATTCAATCTGCGTAAATACTATTTCCTATATTATCATACTATTAGTATTTATTCATTAAGTATTATATTTTATGTACGTAAGTTTTATTTTTATTCTATATGTTTAGTATAACTTTCTGCTATATATATAATTTTATTTATATAATTATTTGGTATATATAATACATATGTATTTATTAAACTTATATATATGTATTTTGTTATATATTATTTGTATTATTTAAAGATTAATTTTTAGTTGTTTAAGAATAAAACATGCTTGTTTGCACCATCCCGTTTCCCACAGACAAATTCTTACTCTAAAGGGTTGTCTGTAAGAGATTGCTTTAAGCAATAAGACCGCGTTTGCACGCTTCTCTTTTTTGTTATATGTTCTTGTAATGTTATGTACACTGTATCTTTTGTCTTTTGTGTGCAATAAAGTGTTTATAAATAAAAAAAAAATAAAAAAATCTAAGAAACTAGAAAGCAAAATGAATTCGAACTTTGTACAGATGGTTGCTAGTTCTCATTTGAAAACATTAACTGAGCACGATCTCTAAAAATTGCTAACTTCTCATCGATTATGCTTTTTTTACAGTTATTTTTTCATTTAAAGAAAATATTTAAGAAACTAGAAACCAAACTGAATTCTAACTTTGTACAGATGGTTGCTCGTTATCATTTGAAAACATTAACTCAGCCAGATCTCTAAAAATTGCTAACTTCTCATCGATTGTGCTATTTTTTACAGTTATTATTTCATTTAAAAAAAATATCTAAGAAACTAGAAAGCAAAATGAATTCGAACTTTGTACAGATGGTTGCTAGTTCTCATTTGAAAACATTAACTGAGCACGATCTCTAAAAATTGCTAACTTCTCATCGATTATGCTTTTTTTACAGTTATTTTTTCATTTAAAGAAAATATTTAAGAAACTAGAAACCAAACTGAATTCTAACTTTGTACAGATGGTTACTCGTTATCATTTGAAAACATTAACTCAGCCAGATCTCTAAAAATTGCTAACTTCTCATCGATTGTGCTATTTTTTACAGTTATTGTTTCATTAAAAAAATATATCTAAGAAACTAGAAAGCAAAATGAATTCGAACTTTGTACAGATGGTTGCTCGTTATCATTTGAAAACATTAACTCAGCCAGATCTCTAAAAATTGCTAACTTCTCATCGATTGTGCTATTTTTTACAGTTATTATTTCATTAAAAAAATATATCTAAGAAACTAGAAACCAAAATGAATTCGAACTTTGTACAGATGGTTGCTCGTTATCATTTGAAAACATTAACTCAGCCAGATCTCTAAAAATTGCTAACTTCTCATCGATTGTGCTATTTTTTACAGTTATTATTTCACTAAAAAAATATATCTAAGAAACTAGAAACCAAAATGAAATCGAACTTTGTACAGATGGTTGCTAGTTCTCATTTGAAAACATTAACTGAGCCAGATCTCTAAAAATTGCTAACTTCTCATCGATTGTGCTATTTTTTACAGTTATTATTTCATTAAAAAAATATATCTAAGAAACTAGAAACCAAAATGAATTCGAACTTTGTACAGATGGTTGCTCGTTATCATTTGAAAACATTAACTCAGCCAGATCTCTAAAAATTGCTAACTTCTCATCGATTGTGCTATTTTTTACAGTTATTATTTCACTAAAAAAATATATCTAAGAAACTAGAAACCGAAATGAATTCGAACTTTGTACAGATGGTTGCTCGTTATCATTTGAAAACATTAACTCAGCCAGATCTCTAAAAATTGCTAACTTCTCATCGATTGTGCTATTTTTTACAGTTATTATTTCATTCAAAAAATATATCTAGGCGGGTAGGTGTAAAATAAGTGAACTCATGTTTTTTAATGCTCTCGTTTTATTTAATTAAATTAATGAGAAATATGCTGTGAAAGTCTTGTCACTTACCAGTATTACATTCCTTTAATGACAACAATTATAGTCTACACTAAACGCCTATCGCATTCACAATAAAAATTTCCATAAAATTCTTCCAATTGTTCAAACAATACAACAGCAGCAGAACAATGGAGTCCTTGAAACACACAATATTTGAACTCAGAGATCACTTTGATAATAAAATGGCCGAGTTTCAAAAAAATCTTCAAAGTGCTTCCATCCCGGCCACAAGTCCTACTTCCAATATTGCGGCTCAATTCAGTGTCTTCAGAAGTTTTGTTATGGGTGCTCTAGAGGGGCTTCAGTTACAACTTGGGCTTTTGGCTGGCAAGTATGATGAGTTAGAAATGAAATCCCGTAGAAAAATTCTTCTTGTTCACGGCATTCAGGAAAGCAAATCAGAAAAATTGGTGTCAGGTACCGTTAAGATTCTTTCTGAACATCTAAAAATCCCCGAATTGAAAGTGGAAGATATAAGCCGTTGTCACCGTCTCGGCCGCTCCAGCTCTGACAAGCCACGTGCCGTTCTTATCAAATTCCGAGATATTGACCTTAGAAATAAGGTCTGGTTCAGTAAAACCAATTTGAGGAATACTGGTATTACTATATCTGAATTCCTCACTAAAGAACGTCATGAGGTTTCTGTTGCGGCTCGTCAGCGATTCGGGATCACAAAGTGCTGGACTAGGAACGGCACTGTGGTGGTTTTAGAGTCACATGGCACTAAGAAGAGGATTTCTACGATGGCTGAATTAAAGTCCTTAACTTCATCCACCGACATCACAGAGGTAAACACTACTCCTACTGCTTCTACTAGCTGCGGCACCCTGGCATCAAAAGACTTGAAAATCTCCAACATCAGGCCAAAAAGAACCGTCAAAAAGTAATACTTTCTTTTCTTTTGTTTTATGTTATTAATTATCCCTTATCTTTGTGTCATAATTTTATATTAATTTTGCTTCTGCGGTGTTTGTTTATCTGTTTCATTACGGTTGCAATAATTCTATCCGCTTATCTCTTTATTTATTTATCTTAGTTACTTGTCACAATCACATTGTTCGGTGTGTGCATGTTGTGAGATCTCATTCGAATTATAGAGTAATAATAATTAAATCTCAGTACTTCGACTCGCGATATAATTTATCGAACACAATTCTTTTATTTATTTACCGATACCGACATTCATTATAATGATTGTCAAACTCAAAGGTCAAACTGACAAATGAGATTACAGAGTAAACAAATATTGAGCCATAAACAAAAGCGTTCCGCTTTAAACAGAAATATGGATACCATATATCTACTGTTATTTCTTGATAAAACATAGATATATATTTTGTAAATTAATGTAACTTAATTTATTTGTTTTTTATCAATACCTATTTGTTTTCATTTTAAGCACTTGTCATTGTGTTTAAATGTTTAAATGTCATATTGTTTAAATATTCGCTGAATATACCTAACTACTAAGCGAGGAGATTTCATTATTATCTATCCTTTGATTGATTTTTGTGCCTAAATGTTTTTTTTTTTTTTTTGATGTTTTTGCTATGCTTTGGTGTTGCTGTTTGCACTGTTTTTGTTCTATTTCATGCATTTAACTATGACCAACTTGTGTTAGTGCTGGTAAGTGTAAGTTTTTGTCTGATAAAATTAGCTTTTACGGGTTATATACATTTGTTTAAATATACATATATATTATTTTTAAATATATTTATTATATATATATATATATATTTATATTTATTTAGTATGAGTATTAATAATATCGATCTGAATATTGACTCAGACGATGATAACACTTTTGTATCACTTTCCTCTTCGGCTGACAGTTTTCATAGTACTTACATCCCGCTTTCCTCTTCTCTTGATTCAACCTTCTCTCTTTTCCCAAAAAATTTTAATGTTGTTCATTTGAATGCGCAGAGTATTCCAGCTCACTATCCTGATCTCTTATCTTCCTTTGGCAACTCTAATATTCACGCTATCCTTATCTCCGAAACATTCCTCGAGCCATCTCTTCCTTCTTCCTCCTTCTCATTACCTAACTTTCATCTTATCCGCAATGATCGAACTGGAAAAGGAGGCGGAGGAGTTGCTATTTATTTACGTAACCACATTCCTTTCACTATCCTGAATAAATCCGATTCCCAATACTCTGAATCCGCCGAGCACATACTCATTGAGGTTATATTTGGACACATTAAGGTACTACTCGGTGTTTTTTACAGTCCTTCGCTCCACATAGACTACTTCGACACGTTCGAAAGTCTATTGGAAAATTCCTTGCCTAATGTTAACCATGCTATTATTATGGGCGACTTCAATACCTGCCTTATCAAAAATGACGCTCGTGCCAAGCGCTTATTGAACATAATTAATAGCTCCAATTTAAATTTTCTCCCATCCAATGCCACTCATTACTTTCCCAACTGCATCCCAAGCCAACTTGACCTATCCTTTGTTTCATCCTTGGAGCATGTTGAAATTCACGGACAACTAAGCCTGAACTGAACTGAAGCCTTTTCGTACCATGACCTAATATATCTGTCGTACAAAGTACGTCCGCCGAAAGTTAAACCCACTGTGGTCATGCGTCGAAGCTTCAAACATTTTGACAACGAAAAATTTATGCAGGATCTTAGTGCTATCAATTGGGACTCAATTTTAAACGCTTCTACTATCGATGAGAAACTTGAACTTTTTAACTCCTCTCTAAATGATCTCTTCGATAAACATGCTCCTTTCCGTCCCATCAAGCTCAAACACCTACCTGCACCTTGGTTATCTCAGGACATTCGGAAGTTAATGAAGAAGCGTGACAGAGCTAAATCAAAATTTAAATTAAACCCAACTATTGACAACCTCGTGAAATATAAGAGTTTACGTAATCGGTGCCGTAAAGTATGTAGAGATGCTCAACGTAAATATATACAAGATAAGATTGAGAACAGCAATTCTTCTCAGACATGGAAATTCCTACAATCTCTAGGTATTGGACGACAAGCATCCAGGATCCCTCATACTGTTGATCTCAATGCTCTGAACGGATTTTTTGCTAGTACTGTCCTAATGAACAACAGTGATATAATTAGTACTTTAAATCATTTTAGATCCTTGCCTATTCCTAACAGACCCTCTTTTCACTTTTCCCCAATTACTGCTAGTGACGTTAAGGCCAACATCCTTGCAATAAGATCCGATGCCACGGGATGTGATGGAATCAAACGTAGAATGATACTTGCAGTGTTAGATTATGTTCTCCCTATATTATTTCACATTTTCAATTTCTCCCTTGACCATAATGAATTCCCTTCCACTTGGCGTTTAGCTTATATCCTTCCTATTCCCAAAAACAAAAATCCCATATCTTTCTTTCACTTTCGTCCAATATCTATCCTTCCATTTCTGTCTAAAGTGTTAGAACGTATTGTCCATCTTCAATTAACAAAGTATCTAGCAGAGTACAATGTACTCTCTGATTTCCAATCAGGATTTCGGAGAGGTCATAGTACTACTACTGCCCTACTTAAAGTATGCGACGATATACGTTTTAACATGGACAACAGACATGTTAGTATCCTGGCATTATTGGACTTCAGTAATGCGTTCAATACGGTTGATTTAGATCTCCTGCTGGCAGTGCTTCGGTCGATTAATATCTCTTCCGATGCATGTGAGTGGTTTCGTAGCTACCTGTTTGGTCGTCAGCAATGTGTACGGATTAATAATAAATTATCCAGCCTCCAATCTCTCTCATCTGGTGTTCCTCAAGGCAGTGTCCTCTCTCCACTTTTATTTTCCATTTTTATTAATACTGTATCCCATCTCCTCTCGTCTTCCTTTCATCTTTATGCTGACGACTTGCAGGTCTACGTTTCTGCTCCCTTAACAGGTATCGGAGGGGCTATTGAGAGGCTGAACCAGGAATTGCATAAAATTTGTACTTGGAGCAAGACGTGCGGGCTTCTTGTAAATCCAGATAAATCGCAGGTCATTATTATTGGCAGCTCCAAACTACTTACTAAAGTTGATTACGCCAACCTACCTGCGATCATCTTTAACAATACGCCTTTGTCACTTAGCAGTTCCGTTAAAAACCTTGGTCTTCTTATCGATAATACATTATCCTGGACTGTGCAAGTTGCTGAAGTCAGTAGAAAAGTTTTCGCCACATTTCATTTGTTAAAACGTTGGAAACACTTTCTGCCCATTAAGACTAAAATCACGTTATGTCAAACTCTTCTACTTCCTATTTTGGACTACGCAGATTGTTGTTACACAAACATTACTGAGGACCAACTCAATAAGCTAGAAAGGTTACAGAACGTTTGCATCAAATTCATCTTTGGTCTACGGAAATTTGATCACGTCTCCGAATATCGGGCGCAACTTAAGTGGCTTACTATTCGACATCGTCGCAACTTGCACATGTTATCTCTTCTTTACTCTATCCTCTATAATCCTCTTCTTCCCGCGTATTTGAAGGAACGGTTCTGTTTTGTGGGTACTGACGTCAGCTATCCACGTGAACTGCGGTCACGCTCTGACAACAAACTGTCACTGCCGGTCGCTCATACCCACTTCTATAGCGAATCCTTTACGATGACAGCTGCAAAGCTATGGAATACGCTACCTACCGATATTCGTCAATCTGAGTCAATTTATATATTTAAAAATAGGTGACATAAGTATTATTTATCTATTCAATCTGCGTAAATACTATTTCCTATATTATCATACTATTAGTATTTATTTATTAAGTATTATATTTTATGTACGTAAGTTTTATTTTTATTCTATATGTTTAGTATAACTTTCTGCTATATATATAATTTTATTTATATAATTATTTGGTATATATAATACATATGTATTTATTAAACTTATATATATGTATTTTGTTATATATTATTTGTATTATTTAAAGATTAATTTTTAGTTGTTTAAGAATAAAACATGCTTGTTTGCACCATCCCGTTTCCCACAGACAAATTCTTACTCTAAAGGGTTGTCTGTAAGAGATTGCTTTAAGCAATAAGACCGCGTTTGCACGCTTCTCTTTTTTGTTATATGTTCTTGTAATGTTATGTACACTGTATCTTTTGTCTTTTGTGTGCAATAAAGTGTTTATAAATAAAAAAAAAATAAAAAAATCTAAGAAACTAGAAAGCAAAATGAATTCGAACTTTGTACAGATGGTTGCTAGTTCTCATTTGAAAACATTAACTGAGCACGAACTCTAAAAATTGCTAACTTCTCATCGATTATGCTTTTTTTACAGTTATTTTTTCATTTAAAGAAAATATTTAAGAAACTAGAAACCAAACTGAATTCTAACTTTGTACAGATGGTTGCTCGTTATCATTTGAAAACATTAACTCAGCCAGATCTCTAAAAATTGCTAACTTCTCATCGATTGTGCTATTTTTTACAGTTATTATTTCATTTAAAAAAAATATCTAAGAAACTAGAAAGCAAAATGAATTCGAACTTTGTACAGATGGTTGCTAGTTCTCATTTGAAAACATTAACTGAGCACGATCTCTAAAAATTGCTAACTTCTCATCGATTATGCTTTTTTTACAGTTATTTTTTCATTTAAAGAAAATATTTAAGAAACTAGAAACCAAACTGAATTCTAACTTTGTACAGATGGTTACTCGTTATCATTTGAAAACATTAACTCAGCCAGATCTCTAAAAATTGCTAACTTCTCATCGATTGTGCTATTTTTTACAGTTATTGTTTCATTAAAAAAATATATCTAAGAAACTAGAAAGCAAAATGAATTCGAACTTTGTACAGATGGTTGCTCGTTATCATTTGAAAACATTAACTCAGCCAGATCTCTAAAAATTGCTAACTTCTCATCGATTGTGCTATTTTTTACAGTTATTATTTCATTAAAAAAATATATCTAAGAAACTAGAAACCAAAATGAATTCGAACTTTGTACAGATGGTTGCTCGTTATCATTTGAAAACATTAACTCAGCCAGATCTCTAAAAATTGCTAACTTCTCATCGATTGTGCTATTTTTTACAGTTATTATTTCACTAAAAAAATATATCTAAGAAACTAGAAACCAAAATGAAATCGAACTTTGTACAGATGGTTGCTAGTTCTCATTTGAAAACATTAACTGAGCCAGATCTCTAAAAATTGCTAACTTCTCATCGATTGTGCTATTTTTTACAGTTATTATTTCATTAAAAAAATATATCTAAGAAACTAGAAACCAAAATGAATTCGAACTTTGTACAGATGGTTGCTCGTTATCATTTGAAAACATTAACTCAGCCAGATCTCTAAAAATTGCTAACTTCTCATCGATTGTGCTATTTTTTACAGTTATTATTTCACTAAAAAAATATATCTAAGAAACTAGAAACCAAAATGAAATCGAACTTTGTACAGATGGTTGCTAGTTCTCATTTGAAAACATTAACTGAGCCAGATCTCTAAAAATTGCTAACTTCTCATCGATTGTGCTATTTTTTACAGTTATTATTTCATTAAAAAAATATATCTAAGAAACTAGAAACCAAAATGAATTCGAACTTTGTACAGATGGTTGCTCGTTATCATTTGAAAACATTAACTCAGCCAGATCTCTAAAAATTGCTAACTTCTCATCGATTGTGCTATTTTTTACAGTTATTATTTCACTAAAAAAATATATCTAAGAAACTAGAAACCAAAATGAATTCGAACTTTGTACAGATGGTTGCTCGTTATCATTTGAAAACATTAACTCAGCCAGATCTCTAAAAATTGCTAACTTCTCATCGATTGTGCTATTTTTTACAGTTATTATTTCATTCAAAAAATATATCTAGGCGGGTAGGTGTAAAATAAGTGAACTCATGTTTTTTAATGCTCTCGTTTTATTTAATTAAATTAATGAGAAATATGCTGTGAAAGTCTTGTCACTTACCAGTATTACATTCCTTTAATGACAACAATTATAGTCTACACTAAACGCCTATCGCATTCACAATAAAAATTTCCATAAAATTCTTCCAATTGTTCAAACAATACAACAGCAGCAGAACAATGGAGTCCTTGAAACACACAATATTTGAACTCAGAGATCACTTTGATAATAAAATGGCCGAGTTTCAAAAAAATCTTCAAAGTGCTTCCATCCCGGCCACAAGTCCTACTTCCAATATTGCGGCTCAATTCAGTGTCTTCAGAAGTTTTGTTATGGGTGCTCTAGAGGGGCTTCAGTTACAACTTGGGCTTTTGGCTGGCAAGTATGATGAGTTAGAAATGAAATCCCGTAGAAAAATTCTTCTTGTTCACGGCATTCAGGAAAGCAAATCAGAAAAATTGGTGTCAGGTACCGTTAAGATTCTTTCTGAACATCTAAAAATCCCCGAATTGAAAGTGGAAGATATAAGCCGTTGTCACCGTCTCGGCCGCTCCAGCTCTGACAAGCCACGTGCCGTTCTTATCAAATTCCGAGATATTGACCTTAGAAATAAGGTCTGGTTCAGTAAAACCAATTTGAGGAATACTGGTATTACTATATCTGAATTCCTCACTAAAGAACGTCATGAGGTTTCTGTTGCGGCTCGTCAGCGATTCGGGATCACAAAGTGCTGGACTAGGAACGGCACTGTGGTGGTTTTAGAGTCACATGGCACTAAGAAGAGGATTTCTACGATGGCTGAATTAAAGTCCTTAACTTCATCCACCGACATCACAGAGGTAAACACTACTCCTACTGCTTCTACTAGCTGCGGCACCCTGGCATCAAAAGACTTGAAAATCTCCAACATCAGGCCAAAAAGAACCGTCAAAAAGTAATACTTTCTTTTCTTTTGTTTTATGTTATTAATTATCCCTTATCTTTGTGTCATAGTTTTATATTAATTTTGCTTCTGCGGTGTTTGTTTATCTGTTTCATTACGGTTGCAATAATTCTATCCGCTTATCTCTTTATTTATTTATCTTAGTTACTTGTCACAATCACATTGTTCGGTGTGTGCATGTTGTGAGATCTCATTCGAATTATAGAGTAATAATAATTAAATCTCAGTACTTCGACTCGCGATATAATTTATCGAACACAATTCTTTTATTTATTTACCGATACCGACATTCATTATAATGATTGTCAAACTCAAAGGTCAAACTGACAAATGAGATTACAGAGTAAACAAATATTGAGCCATAAACAAAAGCGTTCCGCTTTAAACAGAAATATGGATACCATATATCTACTGTTATTTCTTGATAAAACATAGATATATATTTTGTAAATTAATGTAACTTAATTTATTTGTTTTTTATCAATACCTATTTGTTTTCATTTTAAGCACTTGTCATTGTGTTTAAATGTTTAAATGTCATATTGTTTAAATATTCGCTGAATATACCTAACTACTAAGCGAGGAGATTTCATTATTATCTATCCTTTGATTGATTTTTGTGCCTAAATGTTTTTTTTTTTTTTTTGATGTTTTTGCTATGCTTTGGTGTTGCTGTTTGCACTGTTTTTGTTCTATTTCATGCATTTAACTATGACCAACTTGTGTTAGTGCTGGTAAGTGTAAGTTTTTGTCTGATAAAATTAGCTTTTACGGGTTATATACATTTGTTTAAATATACATATATATTATTTTTAAATATATTTATTATATATATATATATATTTATATTTATTTAGTATGAGTATTAATAATATCGATCTGAATATTGACTCAGACGATGATAACACTTTTGTATCACTTTCCTCTTCGGCTGACAGTTTTCATAGTACTTACATCCCGCTTTCCTCTTCTCTTGATTCAACCTTCTCTCTTTTCCCAAAAAATTTTAATGTTGTTCATTTGAATGCGCAGAGTATTCCAGCTCACTATCCTGATCTCTTATCTTCCTTTGGCAACTCTAATATTCACGCTATCCTTATCTCCGAAACATTCCTCGAGCCATCTCTTCCTTCTTCCTCCTTCTCATTACCTAACTTTCATCTTATCCGCAATGATCGAACTGGAAAAGGAGGCGGAGGAGTTGCTATTTATTTACGTAACCACATTCCTTTCACTATCCTGAATAAATCCGATTCCCAATACTCTGAATCCGCCGAGCACATACTCATTGAGGTTATATTTGGACACATTAAGGTACTACTCGGTGTTTTTTACAGTCCTTCGCTCCACATAGACTACTTCGACACGTTCGAAAGTCTATTGGAAAATTCCTTGCCTAATGTTAACCATGCTATTATTATGGGCGACTTCAATACCTGCCTTATCAAAAATGACGCTCGTGCCAAGCGCTTATTGAACATAATTAATAGCTCCAATTTAAATTTTCTCCCATCCAATGCCACTCATTACTTTCCCAACTGCATCCCAAGCCAACTTGACCTATCCTTTGTTTCATCCTTGGAGCATGTTGAAATTCACGGACAACTAAGCCTGAACTGAACTGAAGCCTTTTCGTACCATGACCTAATATATCTGTCGTACAAAGTACGTCCGCCGAAAGTTAAACCCACTGTGGTCATGCGTCGAAGCTTCAAACATTTTGACAACGAAAAATTTATGCAGGATCTTAGTGCTATCAATTGGGACTCAATTTTAAACGCTTCTACTATCGATGAGAAACTTGAACTTTTTAACTCCTCTCTAAATGATCTCTTCGATAAACATGCTCCTTTCCGTCCCATCAAGCTCAAACACCTACCTGCACCTTGGTTATCTCAGGACATTCGGAAGTTAATGAAGAAGCGTGACAGAGCTAAATCAAAATTTAAATTAAACCCAACTATTGACAACCTCGTGAAATATAAGAGTTTACGTAATCGGTGCCGTAAAGTATGTAGAGATGCTCAACGTAAATATATACAAGATAAGATTGAGAACAGCAATTCTTCTCAGACATGGAAATTCCTACAATCTCTAGGTATTGGACGACAAGCATCCAGGATCCCTCATACTGTTGATCTCAATGCTCTGAACGGATTTTTTGCTAGTACTGTCCTAATGAACAACAGTGATATAATTAGTACTTTAAATCATTTTAGATCCTTGCCTATTCCTAACAGACCCTCTTTTCACTTTTCCCCAATTACTGCTAGTGACGTTAAGGCCAACATCCTTGCAATAAGATCCGATGCCACGGGATGTGATGGAATCAAACGTAGAATGATACTTGCTGTGTTAGATTATGTTCTCCCTATATTATTTCACATTTTCAATTTCTCCCTTGACCATAATGAATTCCCTTCCACTTGGCGTTTAGCTTATATCCTTCCTATTCCCAAAAACAAAAATCCCATATCTTTCTTTCACTTTCGTCCAATATCTATCCTTCCATTTCTGTCTAAAGTGTTAGAACGTATTGTCCATCTTCAATTAACAAAGTATCTAGCAGAGTACAATGTACTCTCTGATTTCCAATCAGGATTTCGGAGAGGTCATAGTACTACTACTGCCCTACTTAAAGTATGCGACGATATACGTTTTAACATGGACAACAGACATGTTAGTATCCTGGCATTATTGGACTTCAGTAATGCGTTCAATACGGTTGATTTAGATCTCCTGCTGGCAGTGCTTCGGTCGATTAATATCTCTTCCGATGCATGTGAGTGGTTTCGTAGCTACCTGTTTGGTCGTCAGCAATGTGTACGGATTAATAATAAATTATCCAGCCTCCAATCTCTCTCATCTGGTGTTCCTCAAGGCAGTGTCCTCTCTCCACTTTTATTTTCCATTTTTATTAATACTGTATCCCATCTCCTCTCGTCTTCCTTTCATCTTTATGCTGACGACTTGCAGGTCTACGTTTCTGCTCCCTTAACAGGTATCGGAGGGGCTATTGAGAGGCTGAACCAGGAATTGCATAAAATTTGTACTTGGAGCAAGACGTGCGGGCTTCTTGTAAATCCAGATAAATCGCAGGTCATTATTATTGGCAGCTCCAAACTACTTACTAAAGTTGATTACGCCAACCTACCTGCGATCATCTTTAACAATACGCCTTTGTCACTTAGCAGTTCCGTTAAAAACCTTGGTCTTCTTATCGATAATACATTATCCTGGACTGTGCAAGTTGCTGAAGTCAGTAGAAAAGTTTTCGCCACATTTCATTTGTTAAAACGTTGGAAACACTTTCTGCCCATTAAGACTAAAATCACGTTATGTCAAACTCTTCTACTTCCTATTTTGGACTACGCAGATTGTTGTTACACAAACATTACTGAGGACCAACTCAATAAGCTAGAAAGGTTACAGAACGTTTGCATCAAATTCATCTTTGGTCTACGGAAATTTGATCACGTCTCCGAATATCGGGCGCAACTTAAGTGGCTTACTATTCGACATCGTCGCAACTTGCACATGTTATCTCTTCTTTACTCTATCCTCTATAATCCTCTTCTTCCCGCGTATTTGAAGGAACGGTTCTGTTTTGTGGGTACTGACGTCAGCTATCCACGTGAACTGCGGTCACGCTCTGACAACAAACTGTCACTGCCGGTCGCTCATACCCACTTCTATAGCGAATCCTTTACGATGACAGCTGCAAAGCTATGGAATACGCTACCTACCGATATTCGTCAATCTGAGTCAATTTATATATTTAAAAATAGGTGACATAAGTATTATTTATCTATTCAATCTGCGTAAATACTATTTCCTATATTATCATACTATTAGTATTTATTTATTAAGTATTATATTTTATGTACGTAAGTTTTATTTTTATTCTATATGTTTAGTATAACTTTCTGCTATATATATAATTTTATTTATATAATTATTTGGTATATATAATACATATGTATTTATTAAACTTATATATATGTATTTTGTTATATCTTATTTGTATTATTTAAAGATTAATTTTTAGTTGTTTAAGAATAAAACATGCTTGTTTGCACCATCCCGTTTCCCACAGACAAATTCTTACTCTAAAGGGTTGTCTGTAAGAGATTGCTTTAAGCAATAAGACCGCGTTTGCACGCTTCTCTTTTTTGTTATATGTTCTTGTAATGTTATGTACACTGTATCTTTTGTCTTTTGTGTGCAATAAAGTGTTTATAAATAAAAAAAAATAAAAAAATCTAAGAAACTAGAAAGCAAAATGAATTCGAACTTTGTACAGATGGTTGCTCGTTATCATTTGAAAACATTAACTCAGCCAGATCTCTAAAAATTGCTAACTTCTCATCGATTGTGCTATTTTTTACAGTTATTATTTCACTAAAAAAATATATCTAAGAAACTAGAAACCAAACTGAATTCTAACTTTGTACAGATGGTTGCTCGTTATCATTTGAAAACATTAACTCAGCCAGATCTCTAAAAATTGCTAACTTCTCATCGATTGTGCTATTTTTTATAGTTATTATTTCATTAAAAAAATATATCTAAGAAACTAGAAACCAAAATGAATTCGAACTTTGTACAGATGGTTGCTCGTTATCATTTGAAAACATTAACTGAGCCAGATCTCTCAAAATATGATAACTTCTCATCGATTATGCTATTTTTTACAGTTATTATTTCATTTAAAAAAAATATCTAAGAAACTAGAAAGCAAAATGAATTCGAACTTTGTACAGATGGTTGCTCGTTATCATTTGAAAACATTAACTCAGCCAGATCTCTAAAAATTGCTAACTCCTCATCGATTGTGCTATTTTTTACAGTTATTATTTCACTAAAAAAATATATCTAAGAAACTAGAAACCAAAATGAATTCGAACTTTGTACAGATGGTTGCTCGTTATCATTTGAAAACATTAACTCAGCCAGATCTCTAAAAATTGCTAACTTCTCATCGATTGTGCTATTTTTTACAGTTATTATTTCATTAAAAAAATATATCTAGGCGGGTAGGTGTAAAATAAGTGAACTCATGTTTTTTAATGCTCTCGTTTTATTTAATTAAATTAATGAGAAATATGCTGTGAAAGTCTTGTCACTTACCAGTATTACATTCCTTTAATGACAACAATTATAGTCTACACTAAACGCCTATCGCATTCACAATAAAAATTTTCATAAAATTCTTCCAATTGTTCAAACAATACAACAGCAGCAGAACAATGGAGTCCTTGAAACACACAATATTTGAACTCAGAGATCACTTTGATAATAAAATGGCCGAGTTTCAAAAAAATCTTCAAAGTGCTTCCATCCCGGCCACAAGTCCTACTTCCAATATTGCGGCTCAATTCAGTGTCTTCAGAAGTTTTGTTATGGGTGCTCTAGAGGGGCTTCAGTTACAACTTGGGCTTTTGGCTGGCAAGTATGATGAGTTAGAAATGAAATCCCGTAGAAAAATTCTTCTTGTTCACGGCATTCAGGAAAGCAAATCAGAACAAATTGGTGTCAGGTACCGTTAAGATTCTTTCTGAACATCTAAAAATCCCCGAATTGAAAGTGGAAGATATAAGCCGTTGTCACCGTCTCGGCCGCTCCAGCTCTGACAAGCCACGTGCCGTTCTTATCAAATTCCGAGATATTGACTTTAGAAATAAGGTCTGGTTCAGTAAAACCAATTTGAGGAATACTGGTATTACTATATCTGAATTCCTCACTAAAGAACGTCATGAGGTTTTTGTTGCGGCTCGTCAGCGATTCGGGATCACAAAGTGCTGGACTAGGAACGGCACTGTGGTAGTTTTAGAGTCACATGGCACTAAGAAGAGGATTTCTACGATGGCTGAATTAAAGTCCTTAACTTCATCCACCGACATCACAGAGGTAAACACTACTCCTACTGCTTCTACTAGCTGCGGCACCCTGGCATCAAAAGACTTGAAAATCTCCAACATCAGGCCAAAAAGAACCGTCAAAAAGTAATACTTTCTTTTCTTTTGTTTTATGTTATTAATTATACCTTATCTTTGTGTCATAGTTTTATATTAATTTTGCTTCTGCGGTGTTTGTTTATCTGTTTCATTACGGTTGCAATAATTCTATCCGCTTATCTCTTTATTTATTTATCTTAGTTACTTGTCACAATCACATTGTTCGGTGTGTGCATGTTTTATTTATTTTATTTTTTTATTTTATTTTATTCGGGAAACAAACAGTACAAATTAACATAATTAAAAAAAAAACAAAAAATATAAATCATTGACCAATAAAGTTTCCACAATTAAATAATACATAGAATAATGCGAGCAAGTTAATTACAATTAAAAAAAAAAAATCTAATACATTAAATAAAAAGTAATATCATATAAACAGAAAATAATTAATAATTATAGTAGAATTTACAAAAATATAATCTTATTAATAATAAAATGCAAATGTAACTTAATATGAATAACAATAATTACTAAGAATTTCCTTAATTTGTTCAATTAACTTTTGTAAGGAGCCTGTAAAGTAATCAATTGAACAGTATTCTTTGTTGTATAATAAACAAGAACGGTAAATGAAGGCATTTTGTGCATAATTAGTACGTGTAGTATGTAAGTTAAATAAAGATTTATTTCGCGAAGATTGTCTTGGACATCTGAAGTTAAGACAATTAAGAAGAAATAGAGAGTCAATAATATTATGTAGTAATTTCAGCAGAAATGTTTGATCCTTTATCTTACGACGTTTTTCTAATGGGATCAAATTAGGAACACATTGATCAGTAGCAGAATACCTAAATTTTAAATGCTTTAAGAATTTTGTTTGAACTTTCTCTATTTCTTTGATGTAGATTTTATAATGTGGATTCCAAATCACCGAAGCGAATTCTAGTATTGAGCGAACAAATGCATTAAAGAGAAGAATCAAGGTTGTAATATTTTTAAAATCTCTACTAATTCTAAGAACAAAACCAAGCATACGATAGGCTTTTGCAGTAACATACCTATAGTGTTGCCCAAAGGTTAATGAGGAGTCAAGGTGGACGCCCAAATCTCTCACCCCTGAAACCCGTTCAATAAGATCTTCATTTAAAGTATACTTGAAATGAATAGTATTTTTTTTGCGGGAAAATGATATTACGTTACATTTTTTAATATTAAGTTGCAGGAGATTATCATTGCAATATTTAAAAAAAACATTCAAATCATCCTGTAATAAGTTACAATCAGAAGGTTTACTAATGGTTTTATATATCTTCATATCATCAGCATAGAGTAGAATTGAAGAATGCTTAAATACTGCAATAATGTCATTAATGAATAAATTAAATAGAAGGGGTCCAAGATGAGATCCTTGGGGCACACCAGAAGTAACAGGCACGAACGTAGAGCAGTAACCTTTAATTGTAACCGCCTGGCTTCGATCTCTGAGATATGAAGTAAGCCAACGGAGGAGGTCGCCATGTATACCGAGTTCTTCAATTTTACGAATCAAGATTAAATGACAGATTTTATCAAATGCTTTTGAATAGTCGGTATACACCACGTCCACCTGGAAACCTTGATCCATAGCGGTAGTAACCTGATGAACAAATTCACATAAATTGGACTCTACAGATTTTTTATTTATGAAACCATGCTGTTGAGGAATGATAATGGTTCGTAGGGTAGGGAAAATACAGTCGTATATAATTTTTTCAAAAAGTTTAGCGATAGTACATAATTTCGAAATAGGTCTGTAATTTTTCACATTGTGCTTATCACCTGATTTAAAAACTGGTACAACATAACTTTGTTTCCACAGTTGAGGCATTTCGCCGCTACAAATAGATTTGTGGAATAATAAATAAATAGGAAGGGATAGACAGCTACGACACATCTTCAAAAATATAGGAGGCAAGCCATCAGGCCCGTATCCCTTATTTATATCCAGTTTACTGAGGTATTTATGTACAATAAACGGAGAAAGTGAAATCGATCCAATGTTAACAGAACTATCCGAGGCACTTACATGATTATAATTGCTTAATAAGGAAGATGACTCGTAAACAGATTCAAAATATTTACTGAAAAGAGAACAGATTTCATTTCCGTCACTGGCCGTTACTTCGCTTAAATGCATAATTTCAGGGATATTAGAAGAAGAATTTTTCGATCGAACAAATGACCAAAAGAATTTGCTAGATTCTTTAATTTTACTTTCAGAATTTGAAATATACAAATCATAATATTTAGTCTGTAATTTTTTCTCACGATCACGCAAGAGACTAAACGTATCGTAATCGGAAGTTCGGTTATAAATTTTCCATTTCCTATGATACTTTAATTTTTCATTTATAACTTTTATTAAGGATCTAGGGTATCAGCAGGGAAAATTATTATTACATTTAACAATTTTAACCAGAGTAAAATCATTAACAATTTTAAATACAGTTTTATAAAAAACATTAACAGCATCCGAGATATCACGGTCATCTAATAATTCAGTCCAATTAATTTTGGACAGTGCATTATTGATTTCCTCATAGTTAGCACGGTGAAAAAGTCGAATCATTCTAGGAGTCGGTTTAATTAATCGCAAACTATGTATAGTAAATAGTATCTCCAGAGCTGGGTGATGTACATCCTCTTTAACAGGTGGTTGGGGGCAACGGCTGACGGTACAGTGACAGTCACTAAAAATAAGATCTAGATGTCTGCCATTAACATTATGAATTGAATTGAACTGTTTCAGATCGGTAAAATTCATAAAGTTGGCCAAGGCGTAGACAAGACTATTATCATCACTATGATTATTCAGGATCATGATGTCGTCGCTCCCAACCCACTGTGCAGTAGGAACATTAAAATCACCCAATACCAAGAAACTGTCATTAGGATAATTTAGCTTCTCATCGAAAAAATCAATTAGCGTATCACAATGACGGTTAATATTAGGGAAATAGCAGCAATATATATGAAGTGACTTTGTTATTGCTGTAGACACCAACGATATTGTTACTTTCACTATTTCAGCTGAAAAGTTGCCCAATTGTATGGATGTCGACGAACGAACTGTTAAGTTAGATTTTAAGGCGACAAGTACACCACCACCCATTGTGTTTCCACGTTCATTATAATTTCTATCACACCTATGGACAGTGTACCTTGAATCAAAAAGTTCGGAATCAAAAATACCATCATACAACCACGTCTCGCTAAGACAGATGATATCATATTCCCCCAGCAACATAGCCCTGAAGAACATATTAGTTTTGGTACGTAAGCCTCGTACATTTTGGTAGAAAATGTTTAAATTATACTCAATTATTAAATAAGTCTAAAACGATTATACGCACAAAATAATTCATTATAAAAAATAATAATAATAATCCCACTATTCCACATTTAATTGTATTATAAGGAAAAATATATGATTCATAATAAATATAAAAAATAATTGCAATAATATATATTAAATAGAATTCGCGACGAATAATCCATTTAAAACTTAACTTATATGCACAAATGCCTTCACCAGCGTTATAAATTAATAAAGAACAAAATGCATTACAAAGATCTAAACATCTATAACCAGAAAACACCAAAATACCGCAACAGAAAGAGCCAGAGATATATATTGTTAGAAGAAAATTAAAGTCACAAATGGCAACACTACGACCGGATATATAAGGACGACGGTTGGCGGCACTTGTCTAACCGCTTAGCTGTCCGAATATAGCGATTGCCTGATATAGAAGAAAAATATCTGTTGGCCGCCATTAAAATATTTTTAAAAAAGATCATTTTCATTTTCTGTTTGTAACATCAGAAGTGGGATCTGAAGGCTGAAAAGCCACTGAAAGCCTACATTTCTCATTTTATAAATGAAATTAGTACTGTTGAGTGAAATTAATATTCTGACGAGTTTTTGTCTCTGCGATGCCTTCCAACGACCAACGCAACAAGCGAAAGCGTCGCGAGCGCACTCTTTCGCCCAATCCGATGGAAGAGATTTTGAGAAGATTACGCGCGTTGGAAGACCAACCCCGTGCGTCTGTGGAGACACAAGCTATCGCAACGACCAGCGCTGGCCCTAGCCGCGCCGCCGAGCTATCCAACACAACACCATCGGCATCGGTGCTTGTGGCACCTACACCGCTGCGTGAGCTGGTGTCCGCGCAAGTGGGGACGCAGCCGCTGACTCCACGCACCAGCAACATGGAATCAACGCAGTCTGAGGACGTGGTGACGCACGCCGCGGAGCGTCTTTTGACCGCCATCAACTGTGCTCAGGTCAGATCCAACCGATATTTTGTCTCTGATTTTGATCCGAGTGTTCATGACTTCGACTCGTGGTGTGATGAAGTAGAGAGAGCTCGTATTGCGAACTATTGGGACGATAGGGAATGCCTTGCTCGCGTGGGACATTGCCTAAAAGGGGAATCTCGCACCTGGCTGAGCCAATGGACAAGCAATATTCGCACGTGGTCCAATTTTAAATTAGAACTAAAAGCGCTATGCCCACGATCAGTCGATGTCGCGAACATTCTTTATGATGTAATGCGGACAGAGTCCGATAAATTCTCCACATATGCTGAATATGCTCGCAAATCGCTTTTAAGGTTACGCATCGTTAAAGGTCTTAGTAATGAGTTGCTTACTGCTATTATTATTCGTGGAATTTCGGATCCACAAATTCGTGCCATGGCTACTAACGCTAAACTATCGCCTGATTCTATTGTGGAGTTTTTATCAAGCTTTGTTAAACCTTTTAACAACTTTAAGAAAACTTACAATTCTTTCAACAATAATAATTCAAATCGCAAACCGTTAAAACGTCAATATGATTCTAAAGATTTAAAATCAATAAAGTGTTTCCAGTGTAATCAGTTCGGTCATAAGAGCGTTAATTGTAACAAACGGTCGAATTTAATTTCAAACAATAGCGATGAAAAGACAAACTATTCAACGACATCTCGTAGTGATGTATTGAAGTGTACATTTTGCAAAAAAATGGGTCATTCCGAGAGGACTTGTTTTGCTAAGGAACGCACAAATTCTCGAAATAGTAACGGTGTCAACTTTTGTCGCGAAATTTGTGGCAGTTATAAAAATCGTGATGTGACAACTGCTGTCATACTTGGAATACCGATAGACGTGTTAATTGATAGTGGCTCATGTGTTTCATTAATGTCAAATAATGTTGTCAAACATTTTTCTTGTAAAATAAAGTCTACTAGTCAATTATTACGCGGTTTAGGCGGTACGGAAGTTAGATCAGAATCATTTGTGACCCTACCTGTTGAGTTTAGCGATATGACAATAGAAATTGATTTTTGTATTGTGGACAGCGATAGTTTGAATGTACCCGTCATAATCGGTACAGACGTACTGAATAGAAAAGGTATTACTTATGTTAGGACCGGTAACTGCCAACGTTTAGTTCATAGTGATGTGACTGTAAACTATACAATGCAATATACAATTTCTTTGTCCGATCAAGTGAATACGTCGGTATCTGGAAATGATAGGGAACGGTTACTAGACATCTTAACTAAGTATTCCGAATTCTTTTTAAGTGGTACCGCGACCACAACAGTAAAAGATAGTGAGATGCATATCAAGTTAACAACTGACGTGCCTGTATATTACAGACCTTACAAGTTATCTCACGACGAAAAATTAAAAGTACGTGCTATAGTAAAGGATTTGCTCGATAAAGGAATTATTCGCGAGTCCGACTCAGAGTACGCTAGTCCGCTTCTACTAGTAAAAAAGAAGGATGGTTCAGATAGAATGGTCGTGGACTATCGTGCACTGAATCGAATTACTGTCAAAATTAGATATCCACTCCCCTTGATCAGCGACTATATAGATAGGTTAGGTAACGCTCGCTGGTTCAGTTCTTTAGATATGGTTTCCGGCTTTCACCAGCTCAGAGTTGCTGAAGAGTCTATTCACAAGACCGCATTCGTTACACCTGATGCTCAATACGAATATTGCAAGGTACCTTATGGTTTAGCAAACGCGCCTATTTTTTACCAGAAAACTATCTCAAAAACACTTAAACCCTTCATAGATGCTGGAAAAGTCATGGTTTATATTGATGATGTACTCATTTTTACTGACGGGATTGATGAAAACCTCGTTTTATTAGATTCTGTTATAAAAACATTAACTGATGCAGGATTTTCACTTAATTTAAAGAAATGTACTTTCCTTACCAATGAGATAGAATACTTAGGTAGGATTATAAAAGATGGTCAGGTTAGGCCGAGTAATTATAAAATTGACGCATTGGTTAAATCGCCGCGACCGAATAATGTCAAACAGGTTCGCCAATTTCTTGGCCTCGCAGGATATTTCCGAAGATACATTCCTAATTACGCGATTAAGACTGCACAAATCGCCGCTCTAACTAGAAAAGGTGTAATCTTTAATTGGAGTGATGATCACGAAAATGCACGTCAAGAGATCATTACCTATTTAACCCATGAACCGATTTTGGCAATATTCGATCCAGAATTAACAACGGAATTGCATACAGATGCTAGTTCTATTGGCTATGGCGGAATCCTTATGCAAATACACAAAGACAACCGCAGACGGGTTGTTGCTTATTTTAGTAAGTTGACCACTGGTGCGGAATCCAAATATCACAGCTATGAGCTGGAGACCCTCGCGGTAGTAAAATCATTGCTACATTTTAGGCAATATTTGATTGGTAAATCCTTTAAGGTAATTACAGATTGCAATGCATTAAAAATGACACAACGTAAAAAGGATCTTCAACCCAGAGTTGCAAGATGGTGGATGTATATGCAGGATTTTGATTTCTCTCTGGAATACCGTAAAGGCGTACTAATGCCACACGTAGACTACTTGAGTAGGAATCCGATCAATCTAATTAATGTTGTTCAAAAACCACAAAATTGGGCTCAAGTGGCACAGGCGGGTGACGAGGAGACGTTAAAATTAATCGAAAAATTAGATAACGGTGAATTAGATAATACGCGTTACATGAAACGTAATAACCTCTTGTATTATAGGTATGACGTCACCGGTGAGCAAGCGCGGTTTTTATGTTATGTTCCAAAAGCATTTAGGTTAAGTTTATTACGCGTTTTCCATGACGAGCATGAACATATTGGTGTAGATAAAACTATCGATCTGATCCTGCGACAGTTTTGGTTCCCCGGTCTTAGACACTTTGTTAGGAAGTATGTCACACACTGCATAATTTGCATTTCACATAAGCAAGTACCTCGCGCACCATTGCAGCCAATATTCTCTTGGCAAAAGGCTCCGATACCGTTTGATACAATACACGCAGATGTACTCGGACCACTGAGAGAAAGTAATGGTCATAAACATGTACTCATTATAGTTGACGCATATACTAAATACTGTCTACTTTATGCCTTACCGAGACAAGATAGTAGCGAATTAAAACGCGTAATGACCCAAATAATATCTCTGTTTGGTACTTTTAAAAGGCTAGTGTGTGATAGAAGTCGTATGTTTGATAACCATGAGTTTATTAATTGGATTTCTAACTATGGAATAGAAATGCATTTCGTTACCCCTGAAATGCATCAGGAAAATGGTCAAGTTGAACGTTATTGCCGTACTGTTTTAAATATGATAAGAGTCGAAGTAAATCATAACAAAAATGATTGGTCTGAAATATTATGGAAACTGCAATTAGTCTTAAACATTACCAAACATAGGACTACTCAATATTCGCCACTAAATCTCTTAATCGGCACTGATTCCACTACTCCTTTGATAAATTCGTTGATTAGAGATGTAACTTGTGAAGGCTCGAATCCAAACCGCGATGCAATTCGCGAGATAAGACGGCAACATGCGGAACGACTTATCTATGAAAATAAAGAAAAACAAGACTTATATGTAAATAAAAATAGGAAACCGCCTAAAAATTTTCAAATTAATGATTTGGTCTATGTGATTAAGAACTCTCAAAGTACTGGAAAATTGGATAGCAGTATGAGAGGCCCTTATAAAGTTACTAAGATCCTCCCTAACGATCGGTACGAGGTTCAACTGTTAGCTGGAGCTTATGGAAAGACTAGTCAGGTAGCTGCAACATACATGGTCTTATGGAAGGGTGAATGGACACCCGACACTTGCACTGCATTTTTTGAAGGTACCTGTTGTACTTGTTTCGCTGTTTGCTTTGTTAGCTGATATATCTCTTGTTTTCTATCCTATTCTTGAGTTAGATTATGTACTAAACTAGCCCATATTTATGAGTTTTGGCCACGTTATGTAAAGTGTTGTGTTCAGTGGAAGAGACCCGTGTAAATCCTGTGCGCCATGGTATTGGGTTGACCCTGACACTGGTGGTTTCTGGGGTGAGTCGGTGGCGCAACCGACAACAGACCTGTGTAAATCCAGCCATCATTAGGTATCTGGGGTGACCTACTAGAGACCGATATAAATCCTGTGTGCATAGACGAGTATATGCGGGGTATTTGGTTGCGTGGGAACAGACCTGTGTAAAGCCTATGTGATCTGAAATTCTTATGTATGGCGTTTCTGATGGTCATGTTGAACTTAGCTAATTCGTACGTAATCTAACGCTTTTATGTGTAATTAGGCCAGCTGCTAATAATAACAGATGTAAATAAGTGTGATTTTTGACTGCGTGTATCTTCACAGAAACCGATGATGATGACGCAGAGCAGCCATTGAACGCGGAGGTTGTTGCTGGATCATCCTCGAGTTACCGCTAAGGACTTCGAGCACGCAGTCCCGTCAGGAGCCGTGTTAAAAGCAAATTAAAGTCACAAATGGCAACACTACGACCGGATATATAAGGACGACGGTTGGCGGCACTTGTCTAACCGCTTAGCTGTCCGAATATAGCGATTGCCTGATATAGAAGAAAAATATCTGTTGGCCGCCATTAAAATATTTTTAAAAAAGATCATTTTCATTTTCTGGTTGTAACAATATAAAAATAGTCCTTATACAATTTTGTTTAAATCATTCACATTTGATATATTCAGCACAGCACTGTTGTCGGAACGTCTTATCATTATACTACAATTCTTTATCCAAACATATTTATAATTCTTCTCCTTTGCAATTTTTTTTACTGAAAGTAGCAAGGTTTTATTTGTACTTGTTAGGTGCTCGTTAAAGTAAACGTTATTATAGTTTTTATTTTATTTATAAACACTTTATTGCACACAAAAGACAAAAGATACAGTGTACATAACATTACAAGAACATATAACAAAAAAGAGAAGCGTGCAAAGGCGGTCTTATTGCTTAAAGCAATCTCTTACAGACAACCCTTTAGAGTAAGAATTTGTCTGTGGGAAACGGGATGGTGCAAACAAGCATGTTTTATTCTTAAACAACTAAAAATTTATCTTTAAATAATACAAATAATATATAACAAAATACATATATATAAGTTTAATAAATACATATGTATTATATATACCAAATAATTATATAAATAAAATTATATATATAGCAGAAAGTTATACTAAACATATAGAATAAAAATAAAACTTACGTACATAAAATATAATACTTAATAAATAAATACTAATAGTATGATAATATAGGAAATAGTATTTACGCAGATTGAATAGATAAATAATACTTATGTAACCTATTTTTAAATATAAATTGACTCAGATTGACGAATATCGGTAGGGAGCGTATTCCATAGCTTTGCAGCTGTCATCGTAAAGGATTCGCTATAGAAGTGGGTATGAGCGACCGGCAGTGACAGTTTGTTGTCAGAGCGTGACCGCAGTTCACGTGGATAGCTGACGTCAGTACCCACAAAACAGAACCGTTCCTTCAAATACGCGGGAAGAAGAGGATTATAGAGGATAGAGTAAAGAAGAGATAACATGTGCAAGTTGCGACGATGTCGAATAGTAAGCCACTTAAGTTGCGCCCGATATTCGGAGACGTGATCAAATTTCCGTAGACCAAAGATGAATTTGATGCAAACGTTCTGTAACCTTTCTAGCTTATTGAGTTGGTCCTCAGTAATGTTTGTGTAACAACAATCTGCGTAGTCCAAAATAGGAAGTAGAAGAGTTTGACATAACGTGATTTTAGTCTTAATGGGCAGAAAGTGTTTCCAACGTTTTAACAAATGAAATGTGGCGAAAACTTTTCTACTGACTTCAGCAACTTGCACAGTCCAGGATAATGTATTATCGATAAGAAGACCAAGGTTTTTAACGGAACTGCTAAGTGACAAAGGCGTATTGTTAAAGATGATCGCAGGTAGGTTGGCGTAATCAACTTTAGTAAGTAGTTTGGAGCTGCCAATAATAATGACCTGCGATTTATCTGGATTTACAAGAAGCCCGCACGTCTTGCTCCAAGTACAAATTTTATGCAATTCCTGGTTCAGCCTCTCAATAGCCCCTCCGATACCTGTTAAGGGAGCAGAAACGTAGACCTGCAAGTCGTCAGCATAAAGATGAAAGGAAGACGAGAGGAGATGGGATACAGTATTAATAAAAATGGAAAATAAAAGTGGAGAGAGGACACTGCCTTGAGGAACACCAGATGAGAGAGATTGGAGGCTGGATAATTTATTATTAATCCGTACACATTGCTGACGACCAAACAGGTAGCTACGAAACCACTCACATGCATCGGAAGAGATATTAATCGACCGAAGCACTGCCAGCAGGCGATCTAAATCAACCGTATTGAACGCATTACTGAAGTCCAATAATGCCAGGATACTAACATGTCTGTTGTCCATGTTAAAACGTATATCGTCGCATACTTTAAGTAGGGCAGCAGTAGTACTATGACCTCTCCGAAATCCTGATTGGAAATCAGAGAGTACATTGTACTCTGCTAGATACTTTGTTAATTGAAGATGGACAATACGTTCTAACACTTTAGACAGAAATGGAAGGACAGATATTGGACGAAAGTGAAAGAAAGATATGGGATTTTTGTTTTTGGGAATAGGAAGGATATAAGCTAAACGCCAAGTGGAAGGGAATTCATTATGGTCAAGGGAGAAATTGAAAATGTGAAATAATATAGGGAGAACATAATCTAACACAGCAAGTATCATTCTACGTTTGATTCCATCACATCCCGTGGCATCGGATCTTATTGCAAGGATGTTGGCCTTAACGTCACTAGCAGTAATTGGGGAAAAGTGAAAAGAGGGTCTGTTAGGAATAGGCAAGGATCTAAAATGATTTAAAGTACTAATTATATCACTGTTGTTCATTAGGACAGTACTAGCAAAAAATCCGTTCAGAGCATTGAGATCAACAGTATGAGGGATCCTGGATGCTTGTCGTCCAATACCTAGAGATTTTAGGAATTTCCATGTCTGAGAAGAATTGCTGTTCTCAATCTTATCTTGTATATATTTACGTTGAGCATCTCTACATACTTTACGGCACCGATTACGTAAACTCTTATATTTCACGAGGTTGTCAATAGTTGGGTTTAATTTAAATTTTGATTTAGCTCTGTCACGCTTCTTCATTAACTTCCGAATGTCCTGAGATAACCAAGGTGCAGGTAGGTGTTTGAGCTTGATGGGACGGAAAGGAGCATGTTTATCGAAGAGATCATTTAGAGAGGAGTTAAAAAGTTCAAGTTTCTCATCGATAGTAGAAGCGTTTAAAATTGAGTCCCAATTGATAGCATTAAGATCCTGCATAAATTTTTCGTTGTCAAAATGTTTGAAGCTTCGACGCATGACCACAGTGGGTTTAACTTTCGGCGGACGTACTTTGTACGACAGATATATTAGGTCATGGTACGAAAAGGCTTCAGTTCAGTTCAGGCTTAGTTGTCCGTGAATTTCAACATGCTCCAAGGATGAAACAAAGGATAGGTCAAGTTGGCTTGGGATGCAGTTGGGAAAGTAATGAGTGGCATTGGATGGGAGAAAATTTAAATTGGAGCTATTAATTATGTTCAATAAGCGCTTGGCACGAGCGTCATTTTTGATAAGGCAGGTATTGAAGTCGCCCATAATAATAGCATGGTTAACATTAGGCAAGGAATTTTCCAATAGACTTTCGAACGTGTCGAAGTAGTCTATGTGGAGCGAAGGACTGTAAAAAACACCGAGTAGTACCTTAATGTGTCCAAATATAACCTCAATGAGTATGTGCTCGGCGGATTCAGAGTATTGGGAATCGGATTTATTCAGGATAGTGAAAGGAATGTGGTTACGTAAATAAATAGCAACTCCTCCGCCTCCTTTTCCAGTTCGATCATTGCGGATAAGATGAAAGTTAGGTAATGAGAAGGAGGAAGAAGGAAGAGATGGCTCGAGGAATGTTTCGGAGATAAGGATAGCGTGAATATTAGAGTTGCCAAAGGAAGATAAGAGATCAGGATAGTGAGCTGGAATACTCTGCGCATTCAAATGAACAACATTAAATTTTTTTGGGAAAAGAGAGAAGGTTGAATCAAGAGAAGAGGAAAGCGGGATGTAAGTACTATGAAAACTGTCAGCCGAAGAGGAAAGTGATACAAAAGTGTTATCATCGTCTGAGTCAATATTCAGACAGATATTATTAATACTCATACTAAATAAATATAAATATATATATATATATAAATATATATATATAATAAATATATTTAAAAATAATATATATGTATATTTAAACAAATGTATATAACCCGTAAAAGCTAATTTTATCAGACAAAAACTTACACTTACCAGCACTAACACAAGTTGGTCATAGTTAAATGCATGAAATAGAACAAAAACAGTGCAAACAGCAACACCAAAGCATAGCAAAAACATCAAAAAAAAAAAAAAAAACATTTAGGCACAAAAATCAATCAAAGGATAGATAATAATGAAATCTCCTCGCTTAGTAGTTAGGTATATTCAGCGAATATTTAAAGTTACATTAATTTACAAAATATATATCTATGTTTTATCAAGAAATAACAGTAGATATATGGTATCCATATTTCTGCTTAAAGCGGAACGCTTTTGTTTATGGCTCAATATTTGTTTACTCTGTAATCTCATTTGTCAGTTTGACCTTTGAGTTTGACAATCATTATAATGAATGTCGGTATCGGTAAATAAATAAAAGAATTGTGTTCGATAAATTATATCGCGAGTCGAAGTACTGAGATTTAATTATTATTACTCTATAATTCGAATGAGATCTCACAACATGCACACACCGAACAATGTGATTGTGACAAGTAACTAAGATAAATAAATAAAGAGATAAGCGGATAGAATTATTGCAACCGTAATGAAACAGATAAACAAACACCGCAGAAGCAAAATTAATATAAAACTATGACACAAAGATAAGGGATAATTACATAACATAACATAATCAGCCTGTAAATTTCCCACTGCTGGGTTAAGGCCTCCTCTCCCGTTGAGAAGGTATGGAGCATATTCCACCACGCTGCTCCAATGCGGGTTGGTGGAATACACATGTGGCAGAATTTCGTTGAAATTAGACACATGCAGGTTTCCTCACGATGTTTTCCTTCACCGCCGAGCACGAGATGAATTATAAACACAAATTAAGCACATGAAAATTCAGTGGTGCCTGCCTGGGTTTGAACCCGAAATCATCGGTTAAGATGCACGCGTTCTAACCACTGGGCCATCTCGGCTAAGGGATAATTAATAACATAAAACAAAAGAAAAGAAAGTATTACTTTTTGACGGTTCTTTTTGGCCTGATGTTGGAGATTTTCAAGTCTTTTGATGCCAGGGTGCCGCAGCTAGTAGAAGCAGTAGGAGTAGTGTTTACCTCTGTGATGTCGGTGGATGAAGTTAAGGACTTTAATTCAGCCATCGTAGAAATCCTCTTCTTAGTGCCATGTGACTCTAAAACTACCACAGTGCCGTTCCTAGTCCAGCACTTTGTGATCCCGAATCGCTGACGAGCCGCAACAGAAACCTCATGACGTTCTTTAGTGAGGAATTCAGATATAGTAATACCAGTATTCCTCAAATTGGTTTTACTGAACCAGACCTTATTTCTAAGGTCAATATCTCGGAATTTGATAAGAACGGCACGTGGCTTGTCAGAGCTGGAGCGGCCGAGACGGTGACAACGGCTTATATCTTCCACTTTCAATTCGGGGATTTTTAGATGTTCAGAAAGAATCTTAACGGTACCTGACACCAATTTTTCTGATTTGCTTTCCTGAATGCCGTGGACAAGAAGAATTTTTCTACGGGATTTCATTTCTAACTCATCATACTTGCCAGCCAAAAGCCCAAGTTGTAACTGAAGCCCCTCTAGAGCACCCATAACAAAACTTCTGAAGACACTGAATTGAGCCGCAATATTGGAAGTAGGACTTGTGGCCGGGATGGAAGCACTTTGAAGATTTTTTTGAAACTCGGCCATTTTATTATCAAAGTGATCTCTGAGTTCAAATATTGTGTGTTTCAAGGACTCCATTGTTCTGCTGCTGTTGTATTGTTTGAACAATTGGAAGAATTTTATGAAAATTTTTATTGTGAATGCGATAGGCGTTTAGTGTAGACTATAATTGTTGTCATTAAAGGAATGTAATACTGGTAAGTGACAAGACTTTCACAGCATATTTCTCATTAATTTAATTAAATAAAACGAGAGCATTAAAAAACATGAGTTCACTTATTTTACACCTACCCGCCTAGATATATTTTTTTAATGAAATAATAACTGTAAAAAATAGCACAATGGATGAGAAGTTAGCAATTTTTAGAGATCTGGCTGAGTTAATGTTTTCAAATGATAACGAGCAACCATCTGTACAAAGTTCGAATTCAGTTTGGTTTCTAGTTTCTTAAATATTTTCTTTAAATGAAAAAATAACTGTAAAAATAGCATAATCGATGAGAAGTTATCATATTTTGAGAGATCTGGCTCAGTTAATGTTTTCAAATGATAACGAGCAACCATCTGTACAAAGTTCGAATTCATTTTGGTTTCTAGTTTCTTAGATATATTTTTTTAGTGAAATAATAACTGTAAAAAATCGCACAATCGATGAGAAGTTAGCAATTTTTAGAGATCTGGCTGAGTTAATGTTTTCAAATGATAACGAGCAACCATCTGTACAAAGTTCGAATTCATTTTGCTTTCTAGTTTCTTAGATTTTTTTTATTTTTTTTTTATTTATAAACACTTTATTGCACACAAAAGACAAAAGATACAGTGTACATAACATTACAAGAACATATAACAAAAAAGAGAAGCGTGCAAACGCGGTCTTATTGCTTAAAGCAATCTCTTACAGACAACCCTTTAGAGTAAGAATTTGTCTGTGGGAAACGGGATGGTGCAAACAAGCATGTTTTATTCTTAAACAACTAAAAATTAATCTTTAAATAATACAAATAATATATAACAAAATACATATATATAAGTTTAATAAATACATATGTATTATATATACCAAATAATTATATAAATAAAATTATATATATAGCAGAAAGTTATACTAAACATCTATACTAATATATAAAGCGGAAGAGTTTGTTTGTTTGTTTGTTTGTTTGTTTGTTTAAACGCGCTAATCTCAGGAACTACTGGTCCGATTTGAAAAATTCTTTTTTTGTTGAATAGTTCATTTATAGAGGAAGGCTTTAGGCTATATAACATTACGCTGCGACCAATAGGAGCGCAGCGACAGTGAGAAATGTTGCAAAAACGGGGAAAAATATTCACATTTATGGACTTTCGATGCGTGCGCAGCATAAACGTTTTAAGTTACTCAAAAAATGTGTATGAAAGATATATTCCTCTTTTAATAATAAAAAAAAAGTCCGTGACACTATATGTCTCTTTGTTAAGAGTGTGCTAGCAGGCGGGGCGCGGCGGCGGCTGAGGGGGAGGCGGGTCAGCCCCGCCGCCGCGCTCGCCACTCTCACCCGCGGGTGTAGTTCTGCGAAGTAGCAATGCACATAACGACTTAAAAAAATTAACATTCTTAATAGTTAAATTATTTATCAAAATTAGGTTTTGTTATCAGCTTATTTGCTCATTATTTTTTATCGTTTAAAATCGATTACATTTAAATCATAATCTGCTGTAGTTTTAACTTACGATATAAGATAAAATTTCAATGAACATTCCTTCGTACTTTGCAAGTAAACAATTCAAACGTTTCACGGTATAAATAAGGTATAAAAATTACATTACACACGTAAAAAAGTTCAAATTGGCGAGCGATACTTTCACCGATGCAGATTAATCATCACTGAGAAAATAAATTATGCAAATAAGCAAATAGGTGAATATCGTTTAAAATGACTACACAAATAAATTAGTAGTTCAATATTTCAAGTAATTTCTATTACGTTCAAGCATATTCAACACGGTTGTACTATAATCACCTTATGAAATAATAACACCAAAGGAGAAACAATCTAAACTTCTTATTGTTCGGTTTGTTTATCTTATTACGTTTAAGTTAATATTGTTTGTTTTCAACCGACTTCAAAAAGGAGGAGGTTATCAATTCGTCTGTATTTTTTTTTTTATATGTCTGTTACCTCATAACTTTTCACTGGATTTTGATAATTTTTTTTTGTTTGAAAGGTAGTGCTTCCCGTGGGGCCCCATTTTAATTTTATCCTGTTACGATGATGGTATCCCTATGAAAACGATATAAGTCTTAAATGTGCATTATGTATGTGCGCGATAAATAGGTGAATAACTCAAAATTGTGCCAACCAATTTTAATGATTTTTATTATAAAGGATATACTTCAAGGGTACTATGGTGAAAGTTTGGTAAGGTTCTGAGCATAGGATCCATGACAAAGTAACGGTACGGAAGGGAACGGAACAATTCTAAGGAGCACGTTAGCGATAATCGGCCGAATCTTTTAGAAACAAAAATTTTGACAAAAAAAAACCGACTTCAAAAGAGAAAAAAAATAATATGCTCTAAAAAGTAAAAAATAATTGCTTATTATTCTACAACTTAATAATCAAGTAACTTATTCTACTTACCAATATGTAGGTACGTTCTGTGTTTCCACGCAAGGAGATAAGTATGTACCTACCCACTTTAAATCTAACTTAACACAAACCTATGAATAACAAACAATGATCACAATATTTTTTAGATTTATACTATGTAAAATGAAATTAAAAATATTTAGACTATTTAAAAGTCAGCAAAGTTATTACGATAATATATTATAGTTAAAATTATTGTTATTTTTGGAGGCGGTGTCAGTCAAGGTAGGTTTGTAAATATATGATATACTCCAAATTTGTAAATCTGGTCTATCGATAAATACACTTCTTCTTGATGTTTTTTTAAACCCTATACGTACATAGTGGTCCTATATAATGACAGAAAATTGGAATCAAAATTGAGTGTTTAAGCAAACATGTCTACCGTCAGGTATTACAATTCATGAACTTTTCTCCTAATCCAAGACAAAGAAAAGTCATTCAGATTTACTATTACATTTCCTGTTGAACGTTTTGTTTGTTTTGGCAGAGTATGAATTTTGTTTGTGATTTATTTATTTACAATTGACTTTTTCTTTTGTCTTACATCCAGATGTCGATACACCTGCATCGAATTGTTAACAAAAAAAATATTCGCAATCGTACACTATTGTACAATATTTCTTTTATGTTTAAGAAAAGGGTTGTCATAATTGACCGTATAACAATAAGCAATAAAAACACAGATGTTGGTAATTATTAAATTTTATGGCGACCTTTAAGATTTACACTGATGACAAAGAACAATTACTTTTTATGATAGTGAATATATATTATCTATTTGTTTGGGAGGGGGGAGCTCTTAAAAGGACGTGTCGGGCACGGTGTTGTAGTGGTGGCAAAGTGAATATACCTAAAATTCCAGAACCAACGTCAGTTTTTAAAGAACTGATATCAGGCTCAAATCCATCCTCAAAGCATTTCTTAAATCACTCAAGGCAGTATAATACACTTTTTCAAATGACTTCATTTGGTGCGAAAGAAATTCGTGAGGGAAACTTTATGCCTACTTTCAAAATCCAGGGACAAGTTTATCATTTGATCGGTAATTTACTTCCAGCTGAAGGTGCACAAGCCGAATTTTTGCAAATATATTTTGTGTCTCATGCAGATCAGATATCCTTGCGCTCAAACATAAACCCAACCTTGCAAATTGATCTTATCGACGCTCTCCAAACATATCTTCACGATCATAATACGTATATTCAGAGTTTTAAATACAATCTCGAAAATAGATCAACGCATGATTTGAAACTTATTATTCATGCTGATGTGAAACCTCCTAACGAGCATCGAGGTCGGTATAATGCGCCAATAGTAGATGAAGTAGCTGTTCTTTTAATAGATGAAGATAAAGGTTCCCGAGATATTGTGTTGAATAATAGGGAAGGCCGACTTCAACGAGTTTCTGAAACTCATAGATCGTACGACCCACTTCAATATCCTTTACTGTTCCCCTTTGGAAGTGACGGATACTGTATAAATATTCCACAGCAGAATACTGCTGCTAGATCTAAAACAATATCGTGTATGCAGTTTTATGCATTTAGACTCATGGTAAGAATAAATGACTTTAACAGCTTTCATTACTTCAAAAGAATTATTCAACCAATGCGTAATGAAAATCAGGATATAACATTAGCCTATACTGATAACGTATATAATGATGGACTTATCTTAATTGAAGATAAAATTCATGAAATTTCAGATAAATCATTGACTGATTTTGGGCTTCCTGCATCTAAAAGGAATAATTCACATAATAATTTAGATCCTTTAGAAGTAGCACTACGGAAGCCGTATGATGTAAATGAATTAAATCAGTATATTACTGAAAATGAACCAAAATTAGTTAATGACCAGGTGACGGCGTACAATCGTGTTATGTGCAGTATTCGATTTAACGAAGGAAAAATATTTTTTTTGGATACTCCAGGTGGAACTGGAAAGACTTTTATTACTAATCTCATATTAGCAAAAGTAAGGTCTCAGGGAAAAATAGCCTTGGTAGTTGCGTCGTCGGGAATTGCGGCAACTTTATTAGCAGGTGGACGCACAGCTCATTCCACTTTTAAACTGCCTCTAACTGTTTCTTTACAAAAAGATAGCGTGTGCTCTATTCGCAAAAATGGCCCTCTGGGTAAAGTTTTACAAGACGTTTCTTTAATTATCTCGGACGAATGTACCATGATCCATAGAGCTCATGTAGAGGCTCTAGATAGAACTCTCAGAGATATTAGAAGTTGTGATAAAATTATGGGTGGGATTACCGTTATGTTTTCTGGGGATTTTCGACAAACTTTACCGGTAATTTTAAGAGGAACTAGAGCACACATTGTAAGGTCTTGCCTTAAAAGTTCACCGTTATGGTAATTTGTCCATACCTTAAAACTATCTACGAATATGAGAGCACATTTGGGGGGAGGAAGTACAAATTTTCCTTCAAAGTTACTTTTAATAGGAGATGGAAAAGTACCTCATTCTGAAAATAAAATTGAAATTGATCGCGATTTAGGAGAAAAAGTGACTAGCATAGAGGATTTAATATCAAAAGTTTACCCTAATATCGTCGAAATAGAAAATAAAGATTACCAATGGATGTGTCAAAGGGCAATATTGGCGGCGAGAAATAGTAGCGTTGACGAAATTAACGACCTAATTTTAACCAAACTTCCAGGCGATATAACTACCTACACATCTATTGATAATGTAATGGATCAAGAAGATGCTGTCCATTACCCACAAGAGTTTCTCAATTCTTTAAACCCGAGCGGCCTTCCACCACATTCCCTGAAGTTAAAAATAGGTGCTGCGATAATTTATAGGCCAACTATATGTCGCGTTGTCAAGATCGGGTTGCGGGCAAAATCAGTATGTTCTTCTACCACAAGAAAATAAAACTAAAAATATAATCTACGCTGAAGTACTGTAAAACATATTATTAAATCTTATTGACGATTATAATAACAAAAACCAACGTGAGCAATCAAACGATAATCATGATAGTGTTTCCGACAACTACGCGAACGAAGTCGCGGGCACAGTTAGTATAGAATAAAAATAAAACTTACGTACATAAAATATAATACTTAATAAATAAATACTAATAGTATGATAATATAGGAAATAGTATTTACGCAGATTGAATAGATAAATAATACTTATGTAACCTATTTTTAAATATATAAATTGACTCAGATTGACGAATATCGGTAGGTAGCGTATTCCATAGCTTTGCAGCTGTCATCGTAAAGGATTCGCTATAGAAGTGGGTATGAGCGACCGGCAGTGACAGTTTGTTGTCAGACCGTGACCGCAGTTCACGTGGATAGCTGACGTCAGTACCCACAAAACAGAACCGTTCCTTCAAATACGCGGGAAGAAGAGGATTATAGAGGATAGAGTAAAGAAGAGATAACATGTGCAAGTTGCGACGATGTCGAATAGTAAGCCACTTAAGTTGCGCCCGATATTCGGAGACGTGATCAAATTTCCGTAGACCAAAGATGAATTTGATGCAAACGTTCTGTAACCTTTCTAGCTTATTGAGTTGGTCCTCAGTAATGTTTGTGTAACAACAATCTGCGTAGTCCAAAATAGGAAGTAGAAGAGTTTGACATAACGTGATTTTAGTCTTAATGGGCAGAAAGTGTTTCCAACGTTTTAACAAATGAAATGTGGCGAAAACTTTTCTACTGACTTCAGCAACTTGCACAGTCCAGGATAATGTATTATCGATAAGAAGACCAAGGTTTTTAACGGAACTGCTAAGTGACAAAGGCGTATTGTTAAAGATGATCGCAGGTAGGTTGGCGTAATCAACTTTAGTAAGTAGTTTGGAGCTGCCAATAATAATGACCTGCGATTTATCTGGATTTACAAGAAGCCCGCACGTCTTGCTCCAAGTACAAATTTTATGCAATTCCTGGTTCAGCCTCTCAATAGCCCCTCCGATACCTGTTAAGGGAGCAGAAACGTAGACCTGCAAGTCGTCAGCATAAAGATGAAAGGAAGACAAGAGGAGATGGGATACAGTATTAATAAAAATGGAAAATAAAAGTGGAGAGAGGACACTGCCTTGAGGAACACCAGATGAGAGAGATTGGAGGCTGGATAATTTATTATTAATCCGTACACATTGCTGACGACCAAACAGGTAGCTACGAAACCACTCACATGCATCGGAAGAGATATTAATCGACCGAAGCACTGCCAGCAGGAGATCTAAATCAACCGTATTGAACGCATTACTGAAGTCCAATAATGCCAGGATACTAACATGTCTGTTGTCCATGTTAAAACGTATATCGTCGCATACTTTAAGTAGGGCAGTAGTAGTACTATGACCTCTCCGAAATCCTGATTGGAAATCAGAGAGTACATTGTACTCTGCTAGATACTTTGTTAATTGAAGATGGACAATACGTTCTAACACTTTAGACATAAATGGAAGGATAGATATTGGACGAAAGTGAAAGAAAGATATGGGATTTTTGTTTTTGGGAATAGGAAGGATATAAGCTAAACGCCAAGTGGAAGGGAATTCATTATGGTCAAGGGAGAAATTGAAAATGTGAAATAATATAGGGAGAACATAATCTAACACAGCAAGTATCATTCTACGGTTGATTCCATCACATCCCGTGGCATCGGATCTTATTGCAAGGATGTTGGCCTTAACGTCACTAGCAGTAATTGGGGAAAAGTGAAAAGAGGGTCTGTTAGGAATAGGCAAGGATCTAAAATGATTTAAAGTACTAATTATATCACTGTTGTTCATTAGGACAGTACTAGCAAAAAATCCGTTCAGAGCATTGAGATCAACAGTATGAGGGATCCTGGATGCTTGTCGTCCAATACCTAGAGATTGTAGGAATTTCCATGTCTGAGAAGAATTGCTGTTCTCAATCTTATCTTGTATATATTTACGTTGAGCATCTCTACATACTTTACGGCACCGATTACGTAAACTCTTATATTTCACGAGGTTGTCAATAGTTGGGTTTAATTTAAATTTTGATTTAGCTCTGTCACGCTTCTTCATTAACTTCCGAATGTCCTGAGATAACCAAGGTGCAGGTAGGTGTTTGAGCTTGATGGGACGGAAAGGAGGCACTGGTTGAATAATCCTTTGAAGTAATGAAAGCTGTTAAAGTCATTTATTCTTACCATGAGTCTAAATGCATAAAACTGCATACACGATATTGTTTTAGATCTAGCAGCAGTATTCTGCTGTGGAATATTTATACAGTATCCGTCACTTCCAAAGGGGAACAGTAAAGGATATTGAAGTGGGTCGTACGATCTATGAGTTTCAGAAACTCGTTGAAGTCGGCCTTCTCTATTATTCAACACAATATCTCGGGAACCTTTATCTTCATCTATTAAAAGAACAGCTACTTCATCTACTATTGGCGCATTATACCGACCTCGATGCTCGTTAGGAGGTTTCACATCAGCATGAATAATAAGTTTCAAATCATGCGTTGATCTATTTTCGAGATTGTATTTAAAACTCTGAATATACGTATTATGATCGTGAAGATATGTTTGGAGAGCGTCGATAAGATCAATTTGCAAGGTTGGGTTTATGTTTGAGCGCAAGGATATCTGATCTGCATGAGACACAAAATATATTTGCAAAAATTCGGCTTGTGCACCTTCAGCTGGAAGTAAATTACCGATCAAATGATAAACTTGTCCCTGGATTTTGAAAGTAGGCATAAAGTTTCCCTCACGAATTTCTTTCGCACCAAATGAAGTCATTTGAAAAAGTGTATTATACTGCCTTGAGTGATTTAAGAAATGCTTTGAGGATGGATTTGAGCCTGATATCAGTTCTTTAAAAACTGACGTTGGTTCTGGAATTTTAGGTATATTCACTTTGCCACCACTACAACACCGTGCCCGACACGTCCTTTTAAGAGCTCCCCCCTCCCAAACAAATAGATAATATATATTCACTATCATAAAAAGTAATTGTTCTTTGTCATCAGTGTAAATCTTAAAGGTCGCCATAAAATTTAATAATTACCAACATCTGTGTTTTTATTGCTTATTGTTATACGGTCAATTATGACAACCCTTTTCTTAAACATAAAAGAAATATTGTACAATAGTGTACGATTGCGAATATTTTTTTTGTTAACAATTCGATGCAGGTGTATCGACATCTGGATGTAAGACAAAAGAAAAAGTCAATTGTAAATAAATAAATCACAAACAAAATTCATACTCTGCCAAAACAAACAAAACGTTCAACAGGAAATGTAATAGTAAATCTGAATGACTTTTCTTTGTCTTGGATTAGGAGAAAAGTTCATGAATTGTAATACCTGACGGTAGACATGTTTGCTTAAACACTCAATTTTGATTCCAATTTTCTGTCATTATATAGGACCACTATGTACGTATAGGGTTTAAAAAAACATCAAGAAGAAGTGTATTTATCGATAGACCAGATTTACAAATTTGGAGTATATCATATATTTACAAACCTACCTTGACTGACACCGCCTCCAAAAATAACAATAATTTTAACTATAATATATTATCGTAATAACTTTGCTGACTTTTAAATAGTCTAAATATTTTTAATTTCATTTTACATAGTTTAAATCTAAAAAATATTGTAATCATTGTTTGTTATTCATAGGTTTGTGTTAAGTTAGATTTAAAGTGGGTAGGTACATACTTATCTCCCTGCGTGGAAACACAGAACGTACCTACATATTGGTAAGTAGAATAAGTTACTTGATTATTAAGTTGTAGAATAATAAGCAATTATTTTTTACTTTTTAGAGCATATTATTTTTTTTCTCTTTTGAAGTCGGTTTTTTTTTTTGTCAAAATTTTTGTTTATTAGAAGTGGTTGTCATCTGCATAATTATTCTGATTTGGTTAGGTTTTTGTTTATTAAAACATATATGGTTTTTTTATTACGATAAAATATCGAAATAAAAAAAAAAATTAAATAACCTTTATAATACTTTTTTTTTTCAATACAGATTTCATTATATTATCGGGTACTTAATTATTTACCATATGTTTGTTTTTATTGATTACAAGATACGTTTTGGTTTAAATTTAATACCTACATTTTTTTTATCTTTTTCGTCACTATAATGCCTAGAAAAAGAACTAACCTTTCTCGGCAGACTGCTAATGCAAAGCGTCTGCGGCTTTTGCGTAGCAATGAAACAACTGAAGACAATACGCAGAGGTTAGCTAATCAAAGAACGGTCAGTGAACAACATCGTGCTAGGGAATCGAGCGTTGAACGTTCACAGAGGTTAGCCTTACAAAATTTCCGAACTTCGGTGAATCGACAACGGGAATCAAATCATCCTTATATTTTGCCAGCCATCTTACCCCTTATAGTTATGGAATAAATTTCGCAATGATTTATGTGAAGATATATTAAACAGAATGCGTAATGAAAATCAGGATATAACATTAACCTATACTGATAACGTATACAATGATAGACTTATCTTAATTGAAGATAAAATTCATGAAATTTCAGATAAATCATTGACTGATTTTGGGCTTCCTGCATCAAAAAGGAATAATTCACATAATAATTTAGATCCTTTAGAAGTAGCACTACGGAAGCCGTATGATGTAAATGAATTAAATGAGTATATTACTGAAAATGAACCAAAATTAGTTAATGACCAGGTGACGGCGTACAATCGTGTTATGTGCAGTATTCGTTTTAACGAAGGAAAAATATTTTTTTTGGATGCTCCAGGTGGAACTGGAAAGCCTTTTATTACTAATTTCATATTAGCAAAAGTAAGGTCTCAGGGAAAAATAGCCTTGGCAGTTGCGTCGTCAGGAATTGCGGCAACTTTATTAGCAGGTGGACGCACAGCTCATTCCACTTTTAAACTGCCTCTAACTGTTTCTTTACAAAAAGATAGCGTGTGCTCTATTCGCAAAAATGGCCCTCTGGGTAAAGTTTTACAAGACGTTTCTTTAATTATCTGGGACGAATGTACCATGATCCATAGAGCTCATGTAGAGGCTCTAGATAGAACTCTCAGAGATATTAGAAGTTGTGATAAAATTATGGGTGGGATTACCATTATGTTTTCTGGGGATTTTCGACAAACTTTACCGGTAATTTTAAGAGGAACTAGAGCAGACATTGTAAGGTCTTGCCTTAAAAGTTCACCGTTATGGAAATTTGTCCATACCTTAAAACTATCTACGAATATGAGAGCACATTTGGGGGGAGGAAGTACAAATTTTCCTTCAAAGTTACTTTTAATAGGAGATGGAAAAGTACCTCATTCTGAAAATAAAATTGAAATTGATCGCGATTTAGGAGAAAAAGTGACTAGCATAGAGGATTTAATATCAAAAGTTTACCCTAATATCGTCGAAATAGAAAATAAAGATTACCAATGGATGTGTCAAAGGGCAATATTGGCGGCGAGAAATAGTAGCGTTGACGAAATTAACGACCTAATTTTAACCAAACTTCCAGGCGATATAACTACCTACACATCTATTGATAATGTAATGGATCAAGAAGATGCAGCCATTACCCACAAGAGTTTCTCAATTCTTTAAACCCGAGCGGCCTTCCACCACATTCCCTGAAGTTAAAAATAGGTGCTGCGATAATTTTCCCGCCTTCAAGTAAAATTCCTTCGCAATAACGTGATCGTTGCAACAGTTTTGAATGGTCCGGCAGTTGGTCAAACAGTGCTTATACCTCGCATCCCAATGATTCCGAATGATTTACCTTTTAATTTTAAAAGAATTCAATTTCCCATTAAGTTATCTTTTGCCGTAACCATTAATAAATCACAGGGCCAAACATTTAAACACGTAGGAATCTATTTACGTCAAGACTGCTTTTCACACGGCCAACTATATGTCGCGTTGTCAAGATCGGGTTGCGGGCAAAATCAGTATGTTCTTCTACCACAAGAAAAAAAAACTAAAAATATAATCTACGCTGAAGTACTGTAAAACATATTATTAAATCTTATTGACGATTATAATAACAAAAACCAACGTGAGCAATCAAACGATAATCATGATAGTGTTTCCGACAACTACGCGAACGAAGTCGCGGGCACAGCTAGTGTATTATATATACCAAATAATTATATAAATAAAATTATATATATAGCAGAAAGTTATACTAAACATCTATACTAATATATAAAGCGGAAGAGTTTGTTTGTTTGTTTGTTTGTTTGTTTGTTTAAACGCGCTAATCTCAGGAACTACTGGTCCGATTTGAAAAATTCTTTTTTTGTTGAATAGTTCATTTATAGAGGAAGGCTTTAGGCTATATAACATTACGCTGCGACCAATAGGAGCGCAGCGACAGTGAGAAATGTTGCAAAAACGGGGAAAAATATTCACATTTATGGACTTTCGATGCGTGCGCAGCATAAACGTTTTAAGTTACTCAAAAAATGTGTATGAAAGATATATTCCTCTTTTAATAATAAAAAAAAAGTCCGTGACACTATATGTCTCTTTGTTAAGAGTGTGCTAGCAGGCGGGGCGCGGCGGCGGCTGAGGGGGAGGCGGGTCAGCCCCGCCGCCGCGCTCGCCACTCTCACCCGCGGGTGTAGTTCTGCGAAGTAGCAATGCACATAACGACTTAAAAAAATTAACATTCTTAATAGTTAAATTATTTATCAAAATTAGGTTTTGTTATCAGCTTATTTGCTCATTATTTTTTATCGTTTAAAATCGATTACATTTAAATCATAATCTGCTGTAGTTTTAACTTACGATATAAGATAAAATTTCAATGAACATTCCTTCGTACTTTGCAAGTAAACAATTCAAACGTTTCACGGTATAAATAAGGTATAAAAATTACATTACACACGTAAAAAAGTTCAAATTGGCGAGCGATACTTTCACCGATGCAGATTAATCATCACTGAGAAAATAAATTATGCAAATAAGCAAATAGGTGAATATCGTTTAAAATGACTACACAAATAAATTAGTAGTTCAATATTTCAAGTAATTTCTATTACGTTCAAGCATATTCAACACGGTTGTACTATAATCACCTTATGAAATAATAACACCAAAGGAGAAACAATCTAAACTTCTTATTGTTCGGTTTGTTTATCTTATTACGTTTAAGTTAATATTGTTTGTTTTCAACCGACTTCAAAAAGGAGGAGGTTATCAATTCGTCTGTATTTTTTTTTTTTTATATGTCTGTTACCTCATAACTTTTCACTGGATTTTGATAATTTTTTTTGATAATAATTTTTTAAATGTGCATTATGTATGTGCGCGATAAATAGGTGAATAACTCAAAATTGTGCCAACCAATTTTAATGATTTTTATTATAAAGGATATACTTCAAGGGTACTATGGTGAAAGTTTGGTAAGGTTCTGAGCATAGGATCCATGACAAAGTAACGGTACGGAAGGGAACGGAACAATTCTAAGGAGCACGTTAGCGATAATCGGCCGAATCTTTTAGAAATAAAAATTTTGACAAAAAAAAACCGACTTCAAAAGAGAAAAAAAATAATATGCTCTAAAAAGTAAAAAATAATTGCTTATTATTCTACAACTTAATAATCAAGTAACTTATTCTACTTACCAATATGTAGGTACGTTCTGTGTTTCCACGCAGGGAGATAAGTATGTACCTACCCACTTTAAATCTAACTTAACACAAACCTATGAATAACAAACAATGATTACAATATTTTTTAGATTTAAACTATGTAAAATGAAATTAAAAATATTTAGACTATTTAAAAGTCAGCAAAGTTATTACGATAATATATTATAGATAAAATTATTGTCCTTTATAATAAAAAAAGGATCATTAAAATTGGTTGGCACAATTTTGAGTTATTCACCTATTTATCGCGCACATACATAATGCACATTTAAGACTTATATCGTTTTCATAGGGATACCATCATCGTAACAGGATAAAATTAAAATGGGACCCCACGGGAAGCACTACCTTTCAAACAAAAAAAAATTATCAAAATCCAGTGAAAAGTTATGAGGTAACAAACATATAAAAAACAAAAAAATACAGACGAATTGATAACCTCCTCCTTTTTGAAGTCGGTTGAAAACAAACAATATTAACTTAAACGTAATAAGATAAACAAACCGAACAATAAGAAGTTTAGATTGTTTCTCCTTTGGTGTTATTATTCCATAAGGTGATTATAGTACAACCGTGTTGAATATGCTTGAACGTAATAGAATTTACTTGAAATATTGAACTACTAATTTATTTGTGTAGTCATTTTAATCGATATTCACCTATTTGCTTATTTGCATAATTTATTTTCTCAGTGATGATTAATCTGCATCGGTGAAAGTATCGCTCGCCATTTTGAACTTTTTTACGTGTGTAATGTAATTTTTATACCTTATTTATACCGTGAAACGTTTGAATTGTTTACTTGCAAAGTACGAAGGAATGTTCATTGAATTTTATCTTATATCGTAAGTTAAAACTACAGCAGATTATGATTTAAATGTAATCGATTTTAAACGATAAAAAATAATGAGCAAATAAGCTGATAACAAAACCTAATTTTGATAAATAATTTAACTATTAAGAATGTTAATTTTTTTAAGTCGTTATGTGCATTGCTACTTCGCAGAACTACACCCGCGGGTGAGAGTGGCGAGCGCGGCGGCGGGGCTGACCCGCCTCCCCCTCAGCCGCCGCCGCGCCCCGCCTGCTAGCACACTCTTAACAAATAGACATATAGTGTCACGGACTTTTTTTTTATTATTAAAAGAGGAATATATCTTTCATACACATTTTTTGAGTAACTTAAAACGTTTATGTTGCGCACGCATCGAAAGTCCATAAATGTGAATAATTTTCCCCGTTTTTGCAACATTTCTCACTGTCGCTGCGCTCCTATTGGTCGCAGCGTAATGTTATATAGCCTAAAGCCTTCCTCTATAAATGGACTATTCAACAAAAAAAGAATTTTTCAAATCGGACCAGTAGTTCCTGAGATTAGCGCGTTTAAACAAACAAACAAACAAACTCTTCCGCTTTATATATTATACTAGCTGTGCCCGCGACTTCGTTCGCGTAGTTGTCGGAAACACTATCATGATTATCGTTTGATTGCTCACGTTGGTTTTTGTTATTATAATCGTCAATAAGATTTAATAATATGTTTTACAGTACTTTAGCGTAGATTATATTTTTAGTATTATTTTCTTGTGGTAGAAGAACATACTGATTTTGCCCGCAACCCGATCTTGACAACGCGACATATAGTTGGCCGTGTGAAAAGCAGTCTTGACGTAAATCGATTCCTACGTGTTTAAATGTTTGGCCCTGTGATTTATTAATGGTTACGGCAAAAGATAACTTAATGGGAAATTGAATTCTTTTAAAATTAAAAGGTAAATCATTTGGAATCATTGCGATGCGAGGTATAAGCACTGTTTGACCAACTGCCGGACCAGTCAAAACTGTTGCAACGATCACGTTATTGCGAAGGAATTTTACTTGAAGGCGGGTCCCGTTACATAAATTTGGTGGTTTAAGGTTTCTGAGTAAAATTATCGCAGCACCTATTTTTAACTTCAGGGAATGTGGTGGAAGGCCGCTCGGGTTTAAAGAATTGAGAAACTCTTGTGAGTAATGGACAGCATCTTCTTGATCCATTACATTATCAATAGATGTGTAGGTAGTTATATCGCCTGGAAGTTTGGTTAAAATTAGGTCGTTAATTTCGTCAACGCTACTATTTCTCGCCGCCAATATTGCCCTTTGACACATCCATTGGTAATCTTTATTTTCTATTTCGACGATATTAGGGTAAACTTTTGATATTAAATCCTCTATGCTAGTCACTTTTTCTCCTAAATCGCGATCAATTTCAATTTTATTTTCAGAATGAGGTACTTTTCCATCTCCTATTAAAAGTAACTTTGAAGGAAAATTTGTACTTCCTCCCCCCAAATGTGCTCTCATATTCGTAGATAGTTTTAAGGTATGGACAAATTTCCATAACGGTGAACTTTTAAGGCAAGACCTTACAATGTCTGCTCTAGTTCCTCTTAAAATTACCAACATCTGTGTTTTTATTGCTTATTGTTATACGGTCAATTATGACAACCCTTTTCTTAAACATAAAAGAAATATTGTACAATAGTGTACGATTGCGAATATTTTTTTTGTTAACAATTCGATGCAGGTGTATCGACATCTGGATGTAAGACAAAAGAAAAAGTCAATTGTAAATAAATAAATCACAAACAAAATTCATACTCTGCCAAAACAAACAAAACATTCAACAGAATGACTTTTCTTTGTCTTGGATTAGGAGAAAAGTTCATGAATTGTAATACCTGACGGTAGACATGTTTGCTTAAACACTCAATTTTGATTCCAATTTTCTGTCATTATATAGGACCACTATGTACGTATAGGGTTTAAAAAAACATCAAGAAGAAGTGTATTTATCGATAGACCAGATTTACAAATTTGGAGTATATCATATATTTACAAACCTACCTTGGCTGACACCGCCTCCAAAAATAACAATAATTTTAACTATAATATATTATCGTAATAACTTTGCTGACTTTTAAATAGTCTAAATATTTTTAATTTCATTTTACATAGTATAAATCTAAAAATTTTGTGATCATTGTTTGTTATTCATAGGTTTGTGTTAAGTTAGATTTAAAGTAAGTAGGTACATACTTATCTCCTTGCGTGGAAACACAGAACGTACCTACATATTGGTAAGTAGAATAAGTTACTTGATTATTAAGTTGTAGAATAATAAGCAATTATTTTTTACTTTTTAGAGCATATTTTTTTTTTTCTCTTTTGAAATCGGTTTTTTTTTGTCAAAATTTTTGTTTCTAAAAGATTCGGCCGAGTATTGCTAACGTGCTCCTTAGAATTGTTCCGTTCCCTTCCGTACCGTTATTTTGTCATGGATCCTATGCTCAGAATCTTACCAAACTTTCACCATAGTACCCTTGAAGTATATCCTTTATAATAAAAAAAGAATCATTAAAATTGGTTGGCACAATTTTGAGTTATTCACCTATTTATCGCGCACATACATAATGCACATTTAAGACTTATATCGTTTTCATAAGGATACCATCATCGTAACAGGATAAAATTAAAATGGGGCCCCACGGGAAGCTCTACCTTTCAAACAAAAAAAATTTATCAAAATCCAGTGAAAAGTTATGAGGTAACAGACATATAAAAAAAAATACAGACGAATTGATAACCTCCTCCTTTTTGAAGTCGGTTGAAAACAAACAATATTAACTTAAACGTAATAAGATAAACAAACCGAACAATAAGAAGTTTAGATTGTTTCTCCTTTGGTGTTATTATTTCATAAGGTGATTATAGTACAACCGTGTTGAATATGCTTGAAAGTAATAGAAATTACTTGAAATATTGAACTACTAATTTATTTGTGTAGTCATTTTAAACGATATTCACCTATTTGCTTATTTGCATAATTTATTTTCTCAGTGATGATTAATCTGCATCGGTGAAAGTATCGCTCGCCATTTTGAACTTTTTTACGTGTGTAATGTAATTTTTATACCTTATTTATACCGTGAAACGTTTGAATTGTTTACTTGCAAAGTACGAAGGAATGTTCATTGAAATTTTATCTTATATCGTAAGTTAAAACTACAGCAGATTATGATTTAAATGTAACCGATTTTAAACGATAAAAAATAATGAGCAAATAAGCTGATAACAAAACCTAATTTTGATAAATAATTTAACTATTAAGAATGTTAATTTTTTTAAGTCGTTATGTGCATTGCTACTTCGCAGAACTACACCCGCGGGTGAGAGTGGCGAGCGCGGCGGCGGGGCTGACCCGCCTCCCCCTCATCCGCCGCCGCGCCCCGCCTGCTAGCACACTCTTAACAAATAGACATATAGCGTCACGGACTTTTTTTATTATTAAAAGAGGAATATATCTTTCATACACATTTTTTGAGTAACTTAAAACGTTTATGCTGCGCACGCATCGAAAGTCCATAAATGTGAATAATTTTCCCCGTTTTTGCAACATTTTTCACTGTCGCTGCGCTCCTATTGGTCGCAGCGTAATGTTATATAGCCTAAAGCCTTCCTCTATAATTGGACTATTCAACAAAAAAAGAATTTTTCAAATCGGACCAGTAGTTCCTGAGATTAGCGCGTTTAAACAAACAAACAAACAAACTCTTCCGCTTTATATATTAGTATAGATAATACATATGTATTTATTAAACTTATATATATGTATTTTGTTATATATTATTTGTATTATTTAAAGATTAATTTTTAGTTGTTTAAGAATAAAACATGCTTGTTTGCACCATCCCGTTTCCCACAGACAAATTCTTACTCTAAAGGGTTGTCTGTAAGAGATTGCTTTAAGCAATAAGACCGCGTTTGCACGCTTCTCTTTTTTGTTATATGTTCTTGTAATGTTATGTACACTGTATCTTTTGTCTTTTGTGTGCAATAAAGTGTTTATAAATAAAAAAAAAATAAAAAAATCTAAGAAACTAGAAAGCAAAATGAATTCGAACTTTGTACAGATGGTTGCTCGTTATCATTTGAAAACATTAACTCAGCCAGATCTCTAAAAATTGCTAACTTCTCATCGATTGTGCGATTTTTTACAGTTATTATTTCACTAAAAAAATATATCTAAGAAACTAGAAACCAAAATGAATTCGAACTTTGTACAGATGGTTGCTCGTTATCATTTGAAAACATTAACTGAGCCAGATCTCTCAAAATATGATAACTTCTCATCGATTATGCTATTTTTACAGTTATTTTTTCATTTAAAGAAAATATTTAAGAAACTAGAAACCAAACTGAATTCGAACTTTGTACAGATGGTTGCTCGTTATCATTTGAAAACATTAACTCAGCCAGATCTCTAAAAATTGCTAACTTCTCATCCATTGTGCTATTTTTTACAGTTATTATTTCATTAAAAAAATATATCTAGGCGGGTAGGTGTAAAATAAGTGAACTCATGTTTTTTAATGCTCTCGTTTTATTTAATTAAATTAATGAGAAATATGCTGTGAAAGTCTTGTCACTTACCAGTATTACATTCCTTTAATGACAACAATTATAGTCTACACTAAACGCCTATCGCATTCACAATAAAAATTTTCATAAAATTCTTCCAATTGTTCAAACAATACAACAGCAGCAGAACAATGGAGTCCTTGAAACACACAATATTTGAACTCAGAGATCACTTTGATAATAAAATGGCCGAGTTTCAAAAAAATCTTCAAAGTGCTTCCATCCCGGCCACAAGTCCTACTTCCAATATTGCGGCTCAATTCAGTGTCTTCAGAAGTTTTGTTATGGGTGCTCTAGAGGGGCTTCAGTTACAACTTGGGCTTTTGGCTGGCAAGTATGATGAGTTAGAAATGAAATCCCGTAGAAAAATTCTTCTTGTCCACGGCATTCAGGAAAGCAAATCAGAAAAATTGGTGTCAGGTACCGTTAAGATTCTTTCTGAACATCTAAAAATCCCCGAATTGAAAGTGGAAGATATAAGCCGTTGTCACCGTCTCGGCCGCTCCAGCTCTGACAAGCCACGTGCCGTTCTTATCAAATTCCGAGATATTGACCTTAGAAATAAGGTCTGGTTCAGTAAAACCAATTTGAGGAATACTGGTATTACTATATCTGAATTCCTCACTAAAGAACGTCATGAGGTTTCTGTTGCGGCTCGTCAGCGATTCGGGATCACAAAGTGCTGGACTAGGAACGGCACTGTGGTAGTTTTAGAGTCACATGGCACTAAGAAGAGGATTTCTACGATGGCTGAATTAAAGTCCTTAACTTCATCCACCGACATCACAGAGGTAAACACTACTCCTACTGCTTCTACTAGCTGCGGCACCCTGGCATCAAAAGACTTGAAAATCTCCAACATCAGGCCAAAAAGAACCGTCAAAAAGTAATACTTTCTTTTCTTTTGTTTTATGTTATTAATTATCCCTTAGCCGAGATGGCCCAGTGGTTAGAACGCGTGCATCTTAACCGATGATTTCGGGTTCAAACCCAGGCAGGCACCACTGAATTTTCATGTGCTTAATTTGTGTTTATAATTCATCTCGTGCTCGGCGGTGAAGGAAAACATCGTGAGGAAACCTGCATGTGTCTAATTTCAACGAAATTCTGCCACATGTGTATTCCACCAACCCGCATTGGAGCAGCGTGGTGGAATATGCTCCATACCTTCTCAACGGGAGAGGAGGCCTTAACCCAGCAGTGGGAAATTTACAGGCTGATTATGTTATGTTATGTAATTATCCCTTATCTTTGTGTCATAGTTTTATATTAATTTTGCTTCTGCGGTGTTTGTTTATCTGTTTCATTACGGTTGCAATAATTCTATCCGCTTATCTCTTTATTTATTTATCTTAGTTACTTGTCACAATCACATTGTTCGGTGTGTGCATGTTGTGAGATCTCATTCGAATTATAGAGTAATAATAATTAAATCTCAGTACTTCGACTCGCGATATAATTTATCGAACACAATTCTTTTATTTATTTACCGATACCGACATTCATTATAATGATTGTCAAACTCAAAGGTCAAACTGACAAATGAGATTACAGAGTAAACAAATATTGAGCCATAAACAAAAGCGTTCCGCTTTAAGCAGAAATATGGATACCATATATCTACTGTTATTTCTTGATAAAACATAGATATATATTTTGTAAATTAATGTAACTTAATTTATTTGTTTTTTATCAATACCTATTTGTTTTCATTTTAAGCACTTGTCATTGTGTTTAAATGTTTAAATGTCATATTGTTTAAATATTCGCTGAATATACCTAACTACTAAGCGAGGAGATTTCATTATTATCTATCCTTTGATTGATTTTTGTGCCTAAATGTTTTTTTTTTTTTTTTTGATGTTTTTGTTATGCTTTGGTGTTGCTGTTTGCACTGTTTTTGTTCTATTTCATGCATTTAACTATGACCAACTTGTGTTAGTGCTGGTAAGTGTAAGTTTTTGTCTGATAAAATTAGCTTTTACGGGTTATATACATTTGTTTAAATATACATATATATTATTTTTAAATATATTTATTATATATATATATTTATATATATATATTTATATATATATATATATTTATATTTATTTAGTATGAGTATTAATAATATCTGTCTGAATATTGACTCAGACGATGATAACACTTTTGTATCACTTTCCTCTTCGGCTGACAGTTTTCATAGTACTTACATCCCGCTTTCCTCTTCTCTTGATTCAACCTTCTCTCTTTTCCCAAAAAAATTTAATGTTGTTCATTTGAATGCGCAGAGTATTCCAGCTCACTATCCTGATCTCTTATCTTCCTTTGGCAACTCTAATATTCACGCTATCCTTATCTCCGAAACATTCCTCGAGCCATCTCTTCCTTCTTCCTCCTTCTCATTACCTAACTTTCATCTTATCCGCAATGATCGAACTGGAAAAGGAGGCGGAGGAGTTGCTATTTATTTACGTAACCACATTCCTTTCACTATCCTGAATAAATCCGATTCCCAATACTCTGAATCCGCCGAGCACATACTCATTGAGGTTATATTTGGACACATTAAGGTACTACTCGGTGTTTTTTACAGTCCTTCGCTCCACATAGACTACTTCGACACGTTCGAAAGTCTATTGGAAAATTCCTTGCCTAATGTTAACCATGCTATTATTATGGGCGACTTCAATACCTGCCTTATCAAAAATGACGCTCGTGCCAAGCGCTTATTGAACATAATTAATAGCTCCAATTTAAATTTTCTCCCATCCAATGCCACTCATTACTTTCCCAACTGCATCCCAAGCCAACTTGACCTATCCTTTGTTTCATCCTTGGAGCATGTTGAAATTCACGGACAACTAAGCCTGAACTGAACTGAAGCCTTTTCGTACCATGACCTAATATATCTGTCGTACAAAGTACGTCCGCCGAAAGTTAAACCCACTGTGGTCATGCGTCGAAGCTTCAAACATTTTGACAACGAAAAATTTATGCAGGATCTTAATGCTATCAATTGGGACTCAATTTTAAACGCTTCTACTATCGATGAGAAACTTGAACTTTTTAACTCCTCTCTAAATGATCTCTTCGATAAACATGCTCCTTTCCGTCCCATCAAGCTCAAACACCTACCTGCACCTTGGTTATCTCAGGACATTCGGAAGTTAATGAAGAAGCGTGACAGAGCTAAATCAAAATTTAAATTAAACCCAACTATTGACAACCTCGTGAAATATAAGAGTTTACGTAATCGGTGCCGTAAAGTATGTAGAGATGCTCAACGTAAATATATACAAGATAAGATTGAGAACAGCAATTCTTCTCAGACATGGAAATTCCTAAAATCTCTAGGTATTGGACGACAAGCATCCAGGATCCCTCATACTGTTGATCTCAATGCTCTGAACGGATTTTTTGCTAGTACTGTCCTAATGAACAACAGTGATATAATTAGTACTTTAAATCATTTTAGATCCTTGCCTATTCCTAACAGACCCTCTTTTCACTTTTCCCCAATTACTGCTAGTGACGTTAAGGCCAACATCCTTGCAATAAGATCCGATGCCACGGGATGTGATGGAATCAAACGTAGAATGATACTTGCTGTGTTAGATTACGTTCTCCCTATATTATTTCACATTTTCAATTTCTCCCTTGACCATAATGAATTCCCTTCCACTTGGCGTTTAGCTTATATCCTTCCTATTCCCAAAAACAAAAATCCCATATCTTTCTTTCACTTTCGTCCAATATCTGTCCTTCCATTTCTGTCTAAAGTGTTAGAACGTATTGTCCATCTTCAATTAACAAAGTATCTAGCAGAGTACAATGTACTCTCTGATTTCCAATCAGGATTTCGGAGAGGTCATAGTACTACTGCTGCCCTACTTAAAGTATGCGACGATATACGTTTTAACATGGACAACAGACATGTTAGTATCCTGGCATTATTGGACTTCAGTAATGCGTTCAATACGGTTGATTTAGATCTCCTGCTGGCAGTGCTTCGGTCGATTAATATCTCTTCCGATGCATGTGAGTGGTTTCGTAGCTACCTGTTTGGTCGTCAGCAATGTGTACGGATTAATAATAAATTATCCAGCCTCCAATCTCTCTCATCTGGTGTTCCTCAAGGCAGTGTCCTCTCTCCACTTTTATTTTCCATTTTTATTAATACTGTATCCCATCTCCTCTCGTCTTCCTTTCATCTTTATGCTGACGACTTGCAGGTCTACGTTTCTGCTCCCTTAACAGGTATCGGAGGGGCTATTGAGAGGCTGAACCAGGAATTGCATAAAATTTGTACTTGGAGCAAGACGTGCGGGCTTCTTGTAAATCCAGATAAATCGCAGGTCATTATTATTGGCAGCTCCAAACTACTTACTAAAGTTGATTACGCCAACCTACCTGCGATCATCTTTAACAATACGCCTTTGTCACTTAGCAGTTCCGTTAAAAACCTTGGTCTTCTTATCGATAATACATTATCCTGGACTGTGCAAGTTGCTGAAGTCAGTAGAAAAGTTTTCGCCACATTTCATTTGTTAAAACGTTGGAAACACTTTCTGCCCATTAAGACTAAAATCACGTTATGTCAAACTCTTCTACTTCCTATTTTGGACTACGCAGATTGTTGTTACACAAACATTACTGAGGACCAACTCAATAAGCTAGAAAGGTTACAGAACGTTTGCATCAAATTCATCTTTGGTCTACGGAAATTTGATCACGTCTCCGAATATCGGGCGCAACTTAAGTGGCTTACTATTCGACATCGTCGCAACTTGCACATGTTATCTCTTCTTTACTCTATCCTCTATAATCCTCTTCTTCCCGCGTATTTGAAGGAACGGTTCTGTTTTGTGGGTACTGACGTCAGCTATCCACGTGAACTGCGGTCACGCTCTGACAACAAACTGTCACTGCCGGTCGCTCATACCCACTTCTATAGCGAATCCTTTACGATGACAGCTGCAAAGCTATGGAATACGCTCCCTACCGATATTCGTCAATCTGAGTCAATTTATATTTAAAAATAGGTTACATAAGTATTATTTATCTATTCAATCTGCGTAAATACTATTTCCTATATTATCATACTATTAGTATTTATTTATTAAGTATTATATTTTATGTACGTAAGTTTTATTTTTATTCTATATGTTTAGTATAACTTTCTGCTATATATATAATTTTATTTATATAATTATTTGGTATATATAATACATATGTATTTATTAAACTTATATATATGTATTTTGTTATATATTATTTGTATTATTTAAAGATAAATTTTTAGTTGTTTAAGAATAAAACATGCTTGTTTGCACCATCCCGTTTCCCACAGACAAATTCTTACTCTAAAGGGTTGTCTGTAAGAGATTGCTTTAAGCAATAAGACCGCCTTTGCACGCTTCTCTTTTTTGTTATATGTTCTTGTAATGTTATGTACACTGTATCTTTTGTCTTTTGTGTGCAATAAAGTGTTTATAAATAAAATAAAAACTATAATAACGTTTACTTTAACGAGCACCTAACAAGTACAAATAAAACCTTGCTACTTTCAGTAAAAAAAATTGCAAAGGAGAAGAATTATAAATATGTTTGGATAAAGAATTGTAGTATAATGATAAGACGTTCCGACAACAGTGCTGTGCTGAATATATCAAATGTGAATGATTTAAACAAAATTGTATAAGGACTATTTTTATATTGTTACAACCAGAAAATGAAAATGATCTTTTTTAAAAATATTTTAATGGCGGCCAACAGATATTTTTCTTCTATATCAGGCAATCGCTATATTCGGACAGCTAAGCGGTTAGACAAGTGCCGCCAACCGTCGTCCTTATATATCCGGTCGTAGTGTTGCCATTTGTGACTTTAATTTGCTTTTAACACGGCTCCTGACGGGACTGCGTGCTCGAAGTCCTTAGCGGTAACTCGAGGATGATCCAGCAACAACCTCCGCGTTCAATGGCTGCTCTGCGTCATCATCATCGGTTTCTGTGAAGATACACGCAGTCAAAAATCACACTTATTTACATCTGTTATTATTAGCAGCTGGCCTAATTACACATAAAAGCGTTAGATTACGTACGAATTAGCTAAGTTCAACATGACCATCAGAAACGCCATACATAAGAATTTCAGATCACATAGGCTTTACACAGGTCTGTTCCCACGCAACCAAATACCCCGCATATACTCGTCTATGCACACAGGATTTATATCGGTCTCTAGTAGGTCACCCCAGATACCTAATGATGGCTGGATTTACACAGGTCTGTTGTCGGTTGCGCCACCGACTCACCCCAGAAACCACCAGTGTCAGGGTCAACCCAATACCATGGCGCACAGGATTTACACGGGTCTCTTCCACTGAACACAACACTTTACATAACGTGGCCAAAACTCATAAATATGGGCTAGTTTAGTACATAATCTAACTCAAGAATAGGATAGAAAACAAGAGATATATCAGCTAACAAAGCAAACAGCGAAACAAGTACAACAGGTACCTTCAAAAAATGCAGTGCAAGTGTCGGGTGTCCATTCACCCTTCCATAAGACCATGTATGTTGCAGCTACCTGACTAGTCTTTCCATAAGCTCCAGCTAACAGTTGAACCTCGTACCGATCGTTAGGGAGGATCTTAGTAACTTTATAAGGGCCTCTCATACTGCTATCCAATTTTCCAGTACTTTGAGAGTTCTTAATCACATAGACCAAATCATTAATTTGAAAATTTTTAGGCGGTTTCCTATTTTTATTTACATATAAGTCTTGTTTTTCTTTATTTTCATAGATAAGTCGTTCCGCATGTTGCCGTCTTATCTCGCGAATTGCATCGCGGTTTGGATTCGAGCCTTCACAAGTTACATCTCTAATCAACGAATTTATCAAAGGAGTAGTGGAATCAGTGCCGATTAAGAGATTTAGTGGCGAATATTGAGTAGTCCTATGTTTGGTAATGTTTAAGACTAATTGCAGTTTCCATAATATTTCAGACCAATCATTTTTGTTATGATTTACTTCGACTCTTATCATATTTAAAACAGTACGGCAATAACGTTCAACTTGACCATTTTCCTGATGCATTTCAGGGGTAACGAAATGCATTTCTATTCCATAGTTAGAAATCCAATTAATAAACTCATGGTTATCAAACATACGACTTCTATCACACACTAGCCTTTTAAAAGTACCAAACAGAGATATTATTTGGGTCATTACGCGTTTTAATTCGCTACTATCTTGTCTCGGTAAGGCATAAAGTAGACAGTATTTAGTATATGCGTCAACTATAATGAGTACATGTTTATGACCATTACTTTCTCTCAGTGGTCCGAGTACATCTGCGTGTATTGTATCAAACGGTATCGGAGCCTTTTGCCAAGAGAATATTGGCTGCAATGGTGCGCGAGGTACTTGCTTATGTGAAATGCAAATTATGCAGTGTGTGACATACTTCCTAACAAAGTGTCTAAGACCGGGGAACCAAAACTGTCGCAGGATCAGATCGATAGTTTTATCTACACCAATATGTTCATGCTCGTCATGGAAAACGCGTAATAAACTTAACCTAAATGCTTTTGGAACATAACATAAAAACCGCGCTTGCTCACCTGTGACGTCATACCTATAATACAAGAGGTTATTACGTTTCATGTAACGCGTATTATCTAATTCACCGTTATCTAATTTTTCGATTAATTTTAACGTCTCCTCGTCACCCGCCTGTGCCACTTGAGCCCAATTTTGTGGTTTTTGAACAACATTAATTAGATTGATCGGATTCCTACTCAAGTAGTCTACGTGTGGCATTAGTACGCCTTTACGGTATTCCAGAGAGAAATCAAAATCCTGCATATACATCCACCATCTTGCAACTCTGGGTTGAAGATCCTTTTTACGTTGTGTCATTTTTAATGCATTGCAATCTGTAATTACCTTAAAGGATTTACCAATCAAATATTGCCTAAAATGTAGCAATGATTTTACTACCGCGAGGGTCTCCAGCTCATAGCTGTGATATTTGGATTCCGCACCAGTGGTCAACTTACTAAAATAAGCAACAACCCGTCTGCGGTTGTCTTTGTGTATTTGCATAAGGATTCCGCCATAGCCAATAGAACTAGCATCTGTATGCAATTCCGTTGTTAATTCTGGATCGAATATTGCCAAAATCGGTTCATGGGTTAAATAGGTAATGATCTCTTGACGTGCATTTTCGTGATCATCACTCCAATTAAAGATTACACCTTTTCTAGTTAGAGCGGCGATTTGTGCAGTCTTAATCGCGTAATTAGGAATGTATCTTCGGAAATATCCTGCGAGGCCAAGAAATTGGCGAACCTGTTTGACATTATTCGGTCGCGGCGATTTAACCAATGCGTCAATTTTATAATTACTCGGCCTAACCTGACCATCTTTTATAATCCTACCTAAGTATTCTATCTCATTGGTAAGGAAAGTACATTTCTTTAAATTAAGTGAAAATCCTGCATCAGTTAATGTTTTTATAACAGAATCTAATAAAACGAGGTTTTCATCAATCCCGTCAGTAAAAATGAGTACATCATCAATATAAACCATGACTTTTCCAGCATCTATGAAGGGTTTAAGTGTTTTTGAGATAGTTTTCTGGTAAAAAATAGGCGCGTTTGCTAAACCATAAGGTACCTTGCAATATTCGTATTGAGCATCAGGTGTAACGAATGCGGTCTTGTGAATAGACTCTTCAGCAACTCTGAGCTGGTGAAAGCCGGAAACCATATCTAAAGAACTGAACCAGCGAGCGTTACCTAACCTATCTATATAGTCGCTGATCAAGGGGAGTGGATATCTAATTTTGACAGTAATTCGATTCAGTGCACGATAGTCCACGACCATTCTATCTGAACCATCCTTCTTTTTTACTAGTAGAAGCGGACTAGCGTACTCTGAGTCGGACTCGCGAATAATTCCTTTATCGAGCAAATCCTTTACTATAGCACGTACTTTTAATTTTTCGTCGTGAGATAACTTGTAAGGTCTGTAATATACAGGCACGTCAGTTGTTAACTTGATATGCATCTCACTATCTTTTACTGTTGTGGTCGCGGTACCACTTAAAAAGAATTCGGAATACTTAGTTAAGATGTCTAGTAACCGTTCCCTATCATTTCCAGATACCGACGTATTCACTTGATCGGACAAAGAAATTGTATATTGCATTGTATAGTTTACAGTCACATCACTATGAACTAAACGTTGGCAGTTACCGGTCCTAACATAAGTAATACCTTTTCTATTCAGTACGTCTGTACCGATTATGACGGGTACATTCAAACTATCGCTGTCCACAATACAAAAATCAATTTCTATTGTCATATCGCTAAACTCAACAGGTAGGGTCACAAATGATTCTGATCTAACTTCCGTACCGCCTAAACCGCGTAATAATTGACTAGTAGACTTTATTTTACAAGAAAAATGTTTGACAACATTATTTGACATTAATGAAACACATGAGCCACTATCAATTAACACGTCTATCGGTATTCCAAGTATGACAGCAGTTGTCACATCACGATTTTTATAACTGCCACAAATTTCGCGACAAAAGTTGACACCGTTACTATTTCGAGAATTTGTGCGTTCCTTAGCAAAACAAGTCCTCTCGGAATGACCCATTTTTTTGCAAAATGTACACTTCAATACATCACTACGAGATGTCGTTGAATAGTTTGTCTTTTCATCGCTATTGTTTGAAATTAAATTCGACCGTTTGTTACAATTAACGCTCTTATGACCGAACTGATTACACTGGAAACACTTTATTGATTTTAAATCTTTAGAATCATATTGACGTTTTAACGGTTTGCGATTTGAATTATTATTGTTGAAAGAATTGTAAGTTTTCTTAAAGTTGTTAAAAGGTTTAACAAAGCTTGATAAAAACTCCACAATAGAATCAGGCGATAGTTTAGCGTTAGTAGCCATGGCACGAATTTGTGGATCCGAAATTCCACGAATAATAATAGCAGTAAGCAACTCATTACTAAGACCTTTAACGATGCGTAACCTTAAAAGCGATTTGCGAGCATATTCAGCATATGTGGAGAATTTATCGGACTCTGTCCGCATTACATCATAAAGAATGTTCGCGACATCGACTGATCGTGGGCATAGCGCTTTTAGTTCTAATTTAAAATTGGACCACGTGCGAATATTGCTTGTCCATTGGCTCAGCCAGGTGCGAGATTCCCCTTTTAGGCAATGTCCCACGCGAGCAAGGCATTCCCTATCGTCCCAATAGTTCGCAATACGAGCTCTCTCTACTTCATCACACCACGAGTCGAAGTCATGAACACTCGGATCAAAATCAGAGACAAAATATCGGTTGGATCTGACCTGAGCACAGTTGATGGCGGTCAAAAGACGCTCCGCGGCGTGCGTCACCACGTCCTCAGACTGCGTTGATTCCATGTTGCTGGTGCGTGGAGTCAGCGGCTGCGTCCCCACTTGCGCGGACACCAGCTCACGCAGCGGTGTAGGTGCCACAAGCACCGATGCCGATGGTGTTGTGTTGGATAGCTCGGCGGCGCGGCTAGGGCCAGCGCTGGTCGTTGCGATAGCTTGTGTCTCCACAGACGCACGGGGTTGGTCTTCCAACGCGCGTAATCTTCTCAAAATCTCTTCCATCGGATTGGGCGAAAGAGTGCGCTCGCGACGCTTTCGCTTGTTGCGTTGGTCGTTGGAAGGCATCGCAGAGACAAAAACTCGTCAGAATATTAATTTCACTCAACAGTACTAATTTCATTTATAAAATGAGAAATGTAGGCTTTCAGTGGCTTTTCAGCCTTCAGATCCCACTTCTGATGTTACAAACAGAAAATGAAAATGATCTTTTTTAAAAATATTTTAATGGCGGCCAACAGATATTTTTCTTCTATATCAGGCAATCGCTATATTCGGACAGCTAAGCGGTTAGACAAGTGCCGCCAACCGTCGTCCTTATATATCCGGTCGTAGTGTTGCCATTTGTGACTTTAATTTTCTTCTAACAATATATATCTCTGGCTCTTTCTGTTGCGGTATTTTGGTGTTTTCTGGTTATAGATGTTTAGATCTTTGTAATGCATTTTGTTCTTTATTAATTTATAACGCTGGTGAAGGCATTTGTGCATATAAGTTAAGTTTTAAATGGATTATTCGTCGCGAATTCTATTTAATATATATTATTGCAATTATTTTTTATATTTATTATGAATCATATATTTTTCCTTATAATACAATTAAATGTGGAATAGTGGGATTATTATTATTATTTTTTATAATGAATTATTTTGTGCGTATAATCGTTTTAGACTTATTTAATAATTGAGTATAATTTAAACATTTTCTACCAAAATGTACGAGGCTTACGTACCAAAACTAATATGTTCTTCAGGGCTATGTTGCTGGGGGAATATGATATCATCTGTCTTAGCGAGACGTGGTTGTATGATGGTATTTTTGATTCCGAACTTTTTGATTCAAGGTACACTGTCCATAGGTGTGATAGAAATTATAATGAACGTGGAAACACAATGGGTGGTGGTGTACTTGTCGCCTTAAAATCTAACTTAACAGTTCGTTCGTCGACATCCATACAATTGGGCAACTTTTCAGCTGAAATAGTGAAAGTAACAATATCGTTGGTGTCTACAGCAATAACAAAGTCACTTCATATATATTGCTGCTATTTCCCTAATATTAACCGTCATTGTGATACGCTAATTGATTTTTTCGATGAGAAGCTAAATTATCCTAATGACAGTTTCTTGGTATTGGGTGATTTTAATGTTCCTACTGCACAGTGGGTTGGGAGCGACGACATCATGATCCTGAATAATCATAGTGATGATAATAGTCTTGTCTACGCCTTGGCCAACTTTATGAATTTTACCGATCTGAAACAGTTCAATTCAATTCATAATGTTAATGGCAGACATCTAGATCTTATTTTTAGTGACTGTCACTGTACCGTCAGCCGTTGCCCCCAACCACCTGTTAAAGAGGATGTACATCACCCAGCTCTGGAGATACTATTTACTATACATAGTTTGCGATTAATTAAACCGACTCCTAGAATGATTCGACTTTTTCACCGTGCTAACTATGAGGAAATCAATAATGCACTGTCCAAAATTAATTGGACTGAATTATTAGATGACCGTGATATCTCGGATGCTGTTAATGTTTTTTATAAAACTGTATTTAAAATTGTTAATGATTTTACTCTGGTTAAAATTGTTAAATGTAATAATAATTTTCCCTGCTGATACCCTAGATCCTTAATAAAAGTTATAAATGAAAAATTAAAGTATCATAGGAAATGGAAAATTTATAACCGAACTTCCGATTACGATACGTTTAGTCTCTTGCGTGATCGTGAGAAAAAATTACAGACTAAATATTATGATTTGTATATTTCAAATTCTGAAAGTAAAATTAAAGAATCTAGCAAATTCTTTTGGTCATTTGTTCGATCGAAAAATTCTTCTTCTAATATCCCTGAAATTATGCATTTAAGCGAAGTAACGGCCAGTGACGGAAATGAAATCTGTTCTCTTTTCAGTAAATATTTTGAATCTGTTTACGAGTCATCTTCCTTATTAAGCAATTATAATCATGTAAGTGCCTCGGATAGTTCTGTTAACATTGGATCGATTTCACTTTCTCCGTTTATTGTACATAAATACCTCAGTAAACTGGATATAAATAAGGGATACGGGCCTGATGGCTTGCCTCCTATATTTTTGAAGATGTGTCGTAGCTGTCTATCCCTTCCTATTTATTTATTATTCCACAAATCTATTTGTAGCGGCGAAATGCCTCAACTGTGGAAACAAAGTTATGTTGTACCAGTTTTTAAATCAGGTGATAAGCACAATGTGAAAAATTACAGACCTATTTCGAAATTATGTACTATCGCTAAACTTTTTGAAAAAATTATATACGACTGTATTTTCCCTACCCTACGAACCATTATCATTCCTCAACAGCATGGTTTCATAAATAAAAAATCTGTAGAGTCCAATTTATGTGAATTTGTTCATCAGGTTACTACCGCTATGGATCAAGGTTTCCAGGTGGACGTGGTGTATACCGACTATTCAAAAGCATTTGATAAAATCTGTCATTTAATCTTGATTCGTAAAATTGAAGAACTCGGTATACATGGCGACCTCCTCCGTTGGCTTACTTCATATCTCAGAGATCGAAGCCAGGCGGTTACAATTAAAGGTTACTGCTCTACGTTCGTGCCTGTTACTTCTGGTGTGCCCCAAGGATCTCATCTTGGACCCCTTCTATTTAATTTATTCATTAATGACATTATTGCAGTATTTAAGCATTCTTCAATTCTACTCTATGCTGATGATATGAAGATATATAAAACCATTAGTAAACCTTCTGATTGTAACTTATTACAGGATGATTTGAATGTTTTTTTTAAATATTGCAATGATAATCTCCTGCAACTTAATATTAAAAAATGTAACGTAATATCATTTTCCCGCAAAAAAAATACTATTCATTTCAAGTATACTTTAAATGAAGATCTTATTGAACGGGTTTCAGGGGTGAGAGATTTGGGCGTCCACCTTGACTCCTCATTAACCTTTGGGCAACACTATAGGTATGTTACTGCAAAAGCCTATCGTATGCTTGGTTTTGTTCTTAGAATTAGTAGAGATTTTAAAAATATTACAACCTTGATTCTTCTCTTTAATGCATTTGTTCGCTCAATACTAGAATTCGCTTCGGTGATTTGGAATCCACATTATAAAATCTACATCAAAGAAATAGAGAAAGTTCAAACAAAATTCTTAAAGCATTTAAAATTTAGGTATTCTGCTACTGATCAATGTGTTCCTAATTTGATCCCATTAGAAAAACGTCGTAAGATAAAGGATCAAACATTTCTGCTGAAATTACTACATAATATTATTGACTCTCTATTTCTTCTTAATTGTCTTAACTTCAGATGTCCAAGACAATCTTCGCGAAATAAATCTTTATTTAACTTACATACTACACGTACTAATTATGCACAAAATGCCTTCATTTACCGTTCTTGTTTATTATACAACAAAGAATACTGTTCAATTGATTACTTTACAGGCTCCTTACAAAAGTTAATTGAACAAATTAAGGAAATTCTTAGTAATTATTGTTATTCATATTAAGTTACATTTGCATTTTATTATTAATAAGATTATATTTTTGTAAATTCTACTATAATTATTAATTATTTTCTGTTTATATGATATTACTTTTTATTTAATGTATTAGATTTTTTTTTTTTAATTGTAATTAACTTGCTCGCATTATTCTATGTATTATTTAATTGTGGAAACTTTATTGGTCAATGATTTATATTTTTTGTTTTTTTTTTAATTATGTTAATTTGTACTGTTTGTTTCCCGAATAAAATAAAATAAAAAAATAAAATAAATAAAACATGCACACACCGAACAATGTGATTGTGACAAGTAACTAAGATAAATAAATAAAGAGATAAGCGGATAGAATTATTGCAACCGTAATGAAACAGATAAACAAACACCGCAGAAGCAAAATTAATATAAAACTATGACACAAAGATAAGGTATAATTAATAACATAAAACAAAAGAAAAGAAAGTATTACTTTTTGACGGTTCTTTTTGGCCTGATGTTGGAGATTTTCAAGTCTTTTGATGCCAGGGTGCCGCAGCTAGTAGAAGCAGTAGGAGTAGTGTTTACCTCTGTGATGTCGGTGGATGAAGTTAAGGACTTTAATTCAGCCATCGTAGAAATCCTCTTCTTAGTGCCATGTGACTCTAAAACTACCACAGTGCCGTTCCTAGTCCAGCACTTTGTGATCCCGAATCGCTGACGAGCCGCAACAAAAACCTCATGACGTTCTTTAGTGAGGAATTCAGATATAGTAATACCAGTATTCCTCAAATTGGTTTTACTGAACCAGACCTTATTTCTAAAGTCAATATCTCGGAATTTGATAAGAACGGCACGTGGCTTGTCAGAGCTGGAGCGGCCGAGACGGTGACAACGGCTTATATCTTCCACTTTCAATTCGGGGATTTTTAGATGTTCAGAAAGAATCTTAACGGTACCTGACACCAATTTGTTCTGATTTGCTTTCCTGAATGCCGTGAACAAGAAGAATTTTTCTACGGGATTTCATTTCTAACTCATCATACTTGCCAGCCAAAAGCCCAAGTTGTAACTGAAGCCCCTCTAGAGCACCCATAACAAAACTTCTGAAGACACTGAATTGAGCCGCAATATTGGAAGTAGGACTTGTGGCCGGGATGGAAGCACTTTGAAGATTTTTTTGAAACTCGGCCATTTTATTATCAAAGTGATCTCTGAGTTCAAATATTGTGTGTTTCAAGGACTCCATTGTTCTGCTGCTGTTGTATTGTTTGAACAATTGGAAGAATTTTATGAAAATTTTTATTGTGAATGCGATAGGCGTTTAGTGTAGACTATAATTGTTGTCATTAAAGGAATGTAATACTGGTAAGTGACAAGACTTTCACAGCATATTTCTCATTAATTTAATTAAATAAAACGAGAGCATTAAAAAACATGAGTTCACTTATTTTACACCTACCCGCCTAGATATATTTTTTTAATGAAATAATAACTGTAAAAAATAGCACAATCGATGAGAAGTTAGCAATTTTTAGAGATCTGGCTGAGTTAATGTTTTCAAATGATAACGAGCAACCATCTGTACAAAGTTCGAATTCATTTTGGTTTCTAGTTTCTTAGATATATTTTTTTAGTGAAATAATAACTGTAAAAAATAGCACAATCGATGAGGAGTTAGCAATTTTTAGAGATCTGGCTGAGTTAATGTTTTCAAATGATAACGAGCAACCATCTGTACAAAGTTCGAATTCATTTTGCTTTCTAGTTTCTTAGATATTTTTTTTAAATGAAATAATAACTGTAAAAAATAGCATAATCGATGAGAAGTTATCATATTTTGAGAGATCTGGCTCAGTTAATGTTTTCAAATGATAACGAGCAACCATCTGTACAAAGTTCGAATTCATTTTGGTTTCTAGTTTCTTAGATATATTTTTTTAATGAAATAATAACTATAAAAAATAGCACAATCGATGAGAAGTTAGCAATTTTTAGAGATCTGGCTGAGTTAATGTTTTCAAATGATAACGAGCAACCATCTGTACAAAGTTAGAATTCAGTTTGGTTTCTAGTTTCTTAGATATATTTTTTTAGTGAAATAATAACTGTAAAAAATAGCACAATCGATGAGAAGTTAGCAATTTTTAGAGATCTGGCTGAGTTAATGTTTTCAAATGATAACGAGCAACCATCTGTACAAAGTTCGAATTCATTTTGCTTTCTAGTTTCTTAGATTTTTTTATTTTTTTTTATTTATAAACACTTTATTGCACACAAAAGACAAAAGATACAGTGTACATAACATTACAAGAACATATAACAAAAAAGAGAAGCGTGCAAACGCGGTCTTATTGCTTAAAGCAATCTCTTACAGACAACCCTTTAGAGTAAGAATTTGTCTGTGGGAAACGGGATGGTGCAAACAAGCATGTTTTATTCTTAAACAACTAAAAATTAATCTTTAAATAATACAAATAAGATATAACAAAATACATATATATAAGTTTAATAAATACATATGTATTATATATACCAAATAATTATATAAATAAAATTATATATATAGCAGAAAGTTATACTAAACATATAGAATAAAAATAAAACTTACGTACATAAAATATAATACTTAATAAATAAATACTAATAGTATGATAATATAGGAAATAGTATTTACGCAGATTGAATAGATAAATAATACTTATGTCACCTATTTTTAAATATATAAATTGACTCAGATTGACGAATATCGGTAGGTAGCGTATTCCATAGCTTTGCAGCTGTCATCGTAAAGGATTCGCTATAGAAGTGGGTATGAGCGACCGGCAGTGACAGTTTGTTGTCAGAGCGTGACCGCAGTTCACGTGGATAGCTGACGTCAGTACCCACAAAACAGAACCGTTCCTTCAAATACGCGGGAAGAAGAGGATTATAGAGGATAGAGTAAAGAAGAGATAACATGTGCAAGTTGCGACGATGTCGAATAGTAAGCCACTTAAGTTGCGCCCGATATTCGGAGACGTGATCAAATTTCCGTAGACCAAAGATGAATTTGATGCAAACGTTCTGTAACCTTTCTAGCTTATTGAGTTGGTCCTCAGTAATGTTTGTGTAACAACAATCTGCGTAGTCCAAAATAGGAAGTAGAAGAGTTTGACATAACGTGATTTTAGTCTTAATGGGCAGAAAGTGTTTCCAACGTTTTAACAAATGAAATGTGGCGAAAACTTTTCTACTGACTTCAGCAACTTGCACAGTCCAGGATAATGTATTATCGATAAGAAGACCAAGGTTTTTAACGGAACTGCTAAGTGACAAAGGCGTATTGTTAAAGATGATCGCAGGTAGGTTGGCGTAATCAACTTTAGTAAGTAGTTTGGAGCTGTCAATAATAATGACCTGCGATTTATCTGGATTTACAAGAAGCCCGCACGTCTTGCTCCAAGTACCAATTTTATGCAATTCCTGGTTCAGCCTCTCAATAGCCCCTCCGATACCTGTTAAGGGAGCAGAAACGTAGACCTGCAAGTCGTCAGCATAAAGATGAAAGGAAGACGAGAGGAGATGGGATACAGTATTAATAAAAATGGAAAATAAAAGTGGAGAGAGGACACTGCCTTGAGGAACACCAGATGAGAGAGATTGGAGGCTGGATAATTTATTATTAATCCGTACACATTGCTGACGACCAAACAGGTAGCTACGAAACCACTCACATGCATCGGAAGAGATATTAATCGACCGAAGCACTGCCAGCAGGAGATCTAAATCAACCGTATTGAACGCATTACTGAAGTCCAATAATGCCAGGATACTAACATGTCTGTTGTCCATGTTAAAACGTATATCGTCGCATACTTTAAGTAGGGCAGTAGTAGTACTATGACCTCTCCGAAATCCTGATTGGAAATCAGAGAGTACATTGTACTCTGCTAGATACTTTGTTAATTGAAGATGGACAATACGTTCTAACACTTTAGACAGAAATGGAAGGATAGATATTGGACGAAAGTGAAAGAAAGATATGGGATTTTTGTTTTTGGGAATAGGAAGGATATAAGCTAAACGCCAAGTGGAAGGGAATTCATTATGGTCAAGGGAGAAATTGAAAATGTGAAATAATATAGGGAGAACATAATCTAACACAGCAAGTATCATTCTACGTTTGATTCCATCACATCCCGTGGCATCGGATCTTATTGCAAGGATGTTGGCCTTAACGTCACTAGCAGTAATTGGGGAAAAGTGAAAAGAGGGTCTGTTAGGAATAGGCAAGGATCTAAAATGATTTAAAGTACTAATTATATCACTGTTGTTCATTAGGACAGTACTAGCAAAAAATCCGTTCAGAGCATTGAGATCAACAGTATGAGGGATCCTGGATGCTTGTCGTCCAATACCTAGAGATTGTAGGAATTTCCATGTCTGAGAAGAATTGCTGTTCTCAATCTTATCTTGTATATATTTACGTTGAGCATCTCTACATACTTTACGGCACCGATTACGTAAACTCTTATATTTCACGAGGTTGTCAATAGTTGGGTTTAATTTAAATTTTGATTTAGCTCTGTCACGCTTCTTCATTAACTTCCGAATGTCCTGAGATAACCAAGGTGCAGGTAGGTGTTTGAGCTTGATGGGACGGAAAGGAGCATGTTTATCGAAGAGATCATTTAGAGAGGAGTTAAAAAGTTCAAGTTTCTCATCGATAGTAGAAGCGTTTAAAATTGAGTCCCAATTGATAGCACTAAGATCCTGCATAAATTTTTCGTTGTCAAAATGTTTGAAGCTTCGACGCATGACCACAGTGGGTTTAACTTTCGGCGGACGTACTTTGTACGACAGATATATTAGGTCATGGTACGAAAAGGCTTCAGTTCAGTTCAGGCTTAGTTGTCCGTGAATTTCAACATGCTCCAAGGATGAAACAAAGGATAGGTCAAGTTGGCTTGGGATGCAGTTGGGAAAGTAATGAGTGGCATTGGATGGGAGAAAATTTAAATTGGAGCTATTAATTATGTTCAATAAGCGCTTGGCACGAGCGTCATTTTTGATAAGGCAGGTATTGAAGTCGCCCATAATAATAGCATGGTTAACATTAGGCAAGGAATTTTCCAATAGACTTTCGAACGTGTCGAAGTAGTCTATGTGGAGCGAAGGACTGTAAAAAACACCGAGTAGTACCTTAATGTGTCCAAATATAACCTCAATGAGTATGTGCTCGGCGGATTCAGAGTATTGGGAATCGGATTTATTCAGGATAGTGAAAGGAATGTGGTTACGTAAATAAATAGCAACTCCTCCGCCTCCTTTTCCAGTTCGATCATTGCGGATAAGATGAAAGTTAGGTAATGAGAAGGAGGAAGAAGGAAGAGATGGCTCGAGGAATGTTTCGGAGATAAGGATAGCGTGAATATTAGAGTTGCCAAAGGAAGATAAGAGATCAGGATAGTGAGCTGGAATACTCTGCGCATTCAAATGAACAACATTAAAATTTTTTGGGAAAAGAGAGAAGGTTGAATCAAGAGAAGAGGAAAGCGGGATGTAAGTACTATGAAAACTGTCAGCCGAAGAGGAAAGTGATACAAAAGTGTTATCATCGTCTGAGTCAATATTCAGATCGATATTATTAATACTCATACTAAATAAATATAAATATATATATATATATAATAAATATATTTAAAAATAATATATATGTATATTTAAACAAATGTATATAACCCGTAAAAGCTAATTTTATCAGACAAAAACTTACACTTACCAGCACTAACACAAGTTGGTCATAGTTAAATGCATGAAATAGAACAAAAACAGTGCAAACAGCAACACCAAAGCATAGCAAAAACATCAAAAAAAAAAAAAAAACATTTAGGCACAAAAATCAATCAAAGGATAGATAATAATGAAATCTCCTCGCTTAGTAGTTAGGTATATTCAGCGAATATTTAAACAATATGACATTTAAACATTTAAACACAATGACAAGTGCTTAAAATGAAAACAAATAGGTATTGATAAAAAACAAATAAATTAAGTTACATTAATTTACAAAATATATATCTATGTTTTATCAAGAAATAACAGTAGATATATGGTATCCATATTTCTGTTTAAAGCGGAACGCTTTTGTTTATGGCTCAATATTTGTTTACTCTGTAATCTCATTTGTCAGTTTGACCTTTGAGTTTGACAATCATTATAATGAATGTCGGTATCGGTAAATAAATAAAAGAATTGTGTTCGATAAATTATATCGCGAGTCGAAGTACTGAGATTTAATTATTATTACTCTATAATTCGAATGAGATCTCACAACATGCACACACCGAACAATGTGATTGTGACAAGTAACTAAGATAAATAAATAAAGAGATAAGCGGATAGAATTATTGCAACCGTAATGAAACAGATAAACAAACACCGCAGAAGCAAAATTAATATAAAACTATGACACAAAGATAAGGGATAATTAATAACATAAAACAAAAGAAAAGAAAGTATTACTTTTTGACGGTTCTTTTTGGCCTGATGTTGGAGATTTTCAAGTCTTTTGATGCCAGGGTGCCGCAGCTAGTAGAAGCAGTAGGAGTAGTGTTTACCTCTGTGATGTCGGTGGATGAAGTTAAGGACTTTAATTCAGCCATCGTAGAAATCCTCTTCTTAGTGCCATGTGACTCTAAAACTACCACAGTGCCGTTCCTAGTCCAGCACTTTGTGATCCCGAATCGCTGACGAGCCGCAACAGAAACCTCATGACGTTCTTTAGTGAGGAATTCAGATATAGTAATACCAGTATTCCTCAAATTGGTTTTACTGAACCAGACCTTATTTCTAAGGTCAATATCTCGGAATTTGATAAGAACGGCACGTGGCTTGTCAGAGCTGGAGCGGCCGAGACGGTGACAACGGCTTATATCTTCCACTTTCAATTCGGGGATTTTTAGATGTTCAGAAAGAATCTTAACGGTACCTGACACCAATTTTTCTGATTTGCTTTCCTGAATGCCGTGAACAAGAAGAATTTTTCTACGGGATTTCATTTCTAACTCATCATACTTGCCAGCCAAAAGCCCAAGTTGTAACTGAAGCCCCTCTAGAGCACCCATAACAAAACTTCTGAAGACACTGAATTGAGCCGCAATATTGGAAGTAGGACTTGTGGCCGGGATGGAAGCACTTTGAAGATTTTTTTGAAACTCGGCCATTTTATTATCAAAGTGATCTCTGAGTTCAAATATTGTGTGTTTCAAGGACTCCATTGTTCTGCTGCTGTTGTATTGTTTGAACAATTGGAAGAATTTTATGGAAATTTTTATTGTGAATGCGATAGGCGTTTAGTGTAGACTATAATTGTTGTCATTAAAGGAATGTAATACTGGTAAGTGACAAGACTTTCACAGCATATTTCTCATTAATTTAATTAAATAAAACGAGAGCATTAAAAAACATGAGTTCACTTATTTTACACCTACCCGCCTAGATATATTTTTTGAATGAAATAATAACTGTAAAAAATAGCACAATCGATGAGAAGTTAGCAATTTTTAGAGATCTGGCTGAGTTAATGTTTTCAAATGATAACGAGCAACCATCTGTACAAAGTTCGAATTCATTTTGGTTTCTAGTTTCTTAGATATATTTTTTTAGTGAAATAATAACTGTAAAAAATAGCACAATCGATGAGAAGTTAGCAATTTTT